>NC_090732.1:77153690-77183690 GCF_036898095.1 Palaemon carinicauda | reverse complement strand
AAGGTTGAGCACCGTAAATTAGTACTCACGCTCTTGAGGGTTGATTGTAGACGTAGTGGAGGCATCTTGTAAACTGTTAAGAACACGGTGCATCTTCAGTTCTGCACTGACGTGTTTTGTCTTCGTAAGTTTATCTTCTAAATAACGGCACAAAGTAAGGCATACTGTTGGTTAGTAAATGGTTGATCAACAGGTAGTTGAACCGACGCCTATGTTAAAACAACATCTCAGATGAAGAGGCTATGCTTACGTCCGCCTTCCACGATTCCTGGTTTTTAAGTGGGCTGCTTGCACGCTTCTACCTCCTGCCGCTGCGCTGGTTCAAACCGGTCGAGCCTTCTTCTTCAAATTTCCATGAGTACGTGGTTTGCTGAAGGGTGCTTCTTCAAATTTCCATGAGTACGTGGTTTGCTGAAGGGTGCTTTTTATAAATACAAGGATCATTCTTGAAACTCCAGGGGAAAGTAATTATAAAGAAATCCTACTGTCTGGCTTATAAAAATTAATATACATACAAAAAAATTACGTGGCATTTAGTGATGTTCATTAACACAGGAAACAATCCTAGCTAAACAGACTCATAAATAGGTACTGAGATGTAAATTGCAATAAGCTAAGATCAATGAGTTACGTAAATTAAAGAGTTACTTAAATACAAACCAATTGTGGTTAAACATCCAAAGCTTCAAGAGCATTTGGAACAGAACGCAACTAAGTGCTGTCTTTGAAAATTCTCGACGGTCGGTTGCATCGTCAGAGCAATGTACTGTGAGCTCACGAAATGAGAGAAAATCATCTACAGAGGAATGAGGTGATGAAAGGTAAAGCATTACAGGGGAATGATGGACATGTTAGCAGCAATGAATATTTAAGGGTATAATAATGAAGGTTACAAAGGAAACAAAAGAAAAAAAGAGTTGTGTAAAACCCAGAAAATAACAAACAAAAAATAAAAAATGGAATAACGGGGGTGACTAAAATAAAACGTGGAAAGAATTTCCACACCCTGCCAAGTAAGAGCGAGAGAGAAGGGGGGGGTGTTCCACTAACAAGATGGAGGGTACAGAGGGAAACGGGCATTCCCCATCCCATTCAAATTTACAGCACTTTCTGGAATAAGGCACGGGATTTATTTGCCGCCGCCCTACGAGGTTGCCCTCGAGAGGACACAGGATCAGGTTTGTGAAGAGGGGCGACATCATCAGAAGAATCGTCATTTAGAGGGTCCTCTGAGGGAGGATCTGGTAGCTGGGGTGTCGTGAGCGCATCAGGACCACCTTGCTCCAGTTCAGTGATATAGGGACCTGCGACATTTATCTGCAATGGGATAAGACGGTTAATGGGACGCACATATATTCCATGAGGGGTGCGCACCTTCACAGATCTAATATGACCATCTTGACTGGGGTAAGTTTCAAGAATACGGGCCATGGGATAATCTTCGCGATTTACTTCATCCAAAATGAACAAACATAAATCTCCAATTTTAGGAGGTACAGGGTGGATACGATTATTTTTTATGTGACGTTCACGAAGGGAATTGACATAATCTTGGGTCCATCGTTAAAAACACTTGCAACATGTTCGTGAGTTTCTGATAACTATCTGGGAGGCTGTTCCCTTCCCTATATGTGGGGTCATTGAGGTCAGTCATAAGGACCTGAGGAGCAAGTGAGAGGGTTCGACTGTAAAGCAGATGACTCGGAGTCAAGGGGCTATCAGTAACGTCGTTGACATCCAAGTAAACTAAAGGTCTATCGTTGATGACGCATTCGGCTTCTTGTACCAAAGTGACAAATACATTATAGGTAGGATACAAGTGATACATGGCTTTCCTTAAATTAAGTTTGGTGAAGCCTATTAGCCTTTCATAAAAACCTCCCTGCCAAGGGGCATGGGGAGTGATGAATTGCCAAGTCTGGTTATGGGAAGATTTAAACCCATCAATTACAGGGTGATGCATAAGTCCAGTTAGAAAAGTTTGACCAGCTTGGAAAGTGGAAGCATTATCAGAGACGATACAATGTGGCATACCAAATCGAGCGGCAAATCTGCGCACTGCTTGCACAAATTCAATGACCGTTTACGAAGTTGTGACTTCTAGAGCTACGGCTCTGGTTGCTGCGCAGGTGAAAAGCAAGATGTAAACAAAATCTACATGTGAATTGTATGCCTTAAAAGCTCCAGTGAAATCTAAGCCAGTTACTCGGAAGGGCACTCTTGAAATGAGGCTATTGGGATGATACTGGGCTAATGGAGGCATTGGGTACGGGGCCGCTTGCACCTTCCGGCAATGGATGTAATGGCGCGAAATTTTCTTGATTTGCTGCCGCATTTGGGGAACCTAAAATTGTTTACGTTAAAGTATTACAGTGCCGCAAACGTTTATGCCAATGTCTGACGATAAGTGTCCAAAGGGCACAATGATGTTCTAGCAAAATGGGATCTACATAATCTAATTCACCAGGGCATTACTGAGACGGGAACTAGCTTTGAGAAGACCTTGGTTATCCAGGTAAGGTTTACGTTGGCTGATGAAAGCTCGTTCGTCCAAATTGAGACGAACGTCTTCACCTTGCACCTGCTTCAGAATGTTAGGATAACTTTGGGCCTGGGAACATTTCAACATGACTGTTAAGGGTGGAAGGTTGAATTTATTGATTAGATTAGGGTAACGTTGTGACAAGGGTTGTATCCATTGGGGAATTAAATGAAGGAGTGCAGTGTAGCACTTGATCGTGTCGTCAAGGGAGCTGTAATGATCAAACAATCGCACTCCCGGGGGATCGAGCCGAATAGGGCATGCACATATCTCCGTGTTAATAGAGAACCTGCTTTGATCGGGGTACTCTGAAGGGTTACTGAACCAAGGAGGGCCTGGTAGCCAAAATTTATTCTTAAGAATATGCCTGACAGCGACATCACGCGATGCCAGGTCCGCAGGACTGCTATTAGTGGGGACATGCTTCAGGTTAAGATTACAAGTTAATTTAATGTTGATTATCTCCTCCACATGGTTAAGGACGTAAGGGGAGTTACTTTTAGAATTATGGACCCACTGGAGGGCAGTTGAAGCGTCGGACCAAACAGTGACCGAAGCGTATATGCCAGGGCGCAGTTCTGACAAGTGTTTGGCTAAACAACAGCCCAGTAAGAGTGCAGTTAACTCAAGTTTGGGAATGGTTAAACTTTCATCCATTTCCAACATGCGTTTAGGGGTGACTCGGGCTTTAGCTGTAAGGAGGCGAGAATTACCTTCCTGGTTGACTATGTAAGCAACAACTCCGAAAGCGAGCTTGGAAGCATCGGCAAAAATGTGCAATGCTGGTTGACTGCCATCATGCGCATTACGAGGGACTTTAATTTGGTTAAGACCTTTGTACCTTTTGATGATATCACTCAGTTCTTGAACTTGCTCAGGGTTAATAGGGGTGTCCCAGCCCTTGTCAGTCATCCACAGTTTTTGAATGAAGAGTTTGCCTATAATTGTAACAGGAGAAATAAGACCAATAGGGTCATAAATGGAAGAGAATAAGGACACGACCTTTCTTTTAGTGTTGATGTGGGAATGACTTATCTCTAATTCAGGGGGTAATTTAACATTCAAGGTATCATTAACAGTATCCCATTCAAGACCGAGGTAATCATGAATGCCTCTTTCTGTGAAATCGCCGTTAAGAGGGGCATTAGACGTCCATTTGGCTAACGGCATGTTAGCCTTTAACATAAGTACCTCAGTGAGGGTCCTCTCACTCAGAATGTCTTTGGGGTCGCCATAACAGCATTGAAAGTTATCAATATAGAAACTGGTTTTGAGTGTCGATGCCAATCTACTGGACTGACTGTCCAAATGATGTTGGATAGTTTGGTTAAGCAAGTAGGGGCTCGAGGTGGCGCCAAACAGAACGACTTTAAATCGATATGCGACAATCCTTGTCATTTCTGATCTTCAAAGAAAAGAAAGCGACAGAAGTCTCTCTGTTCTGGCACAATCTCTATGCGAAGGAATGCCTTGGAAATATCTGCAGTTAAACCAAAGGGCTTCTCACGGAACATTAAAATCATTGATTGAATCTTCGATGCAAGATTGGGTCCTGTGTACAGAGAATTGTTCAGAGAAAGTGAATTTGGGTTCGACCTGGATGAAGCGTTGAAGACAATACGCATAGGGGTGGTGGTTGAATTCTCAACTACGGGATGATGCGGTAAATAATGTACTTTTCCATCAACAGGGGTGCCTAAGGGGACAGGCTCAATAAATTTTTCTTTAAGATACTCATCCAGAATCTTACGGTAATCAGTAAACATTTGGGGGTTCTTTGATTTTTTGACTGACATGAGTTGGGCAAAGGCTCTAGCATAATTTGAAGCGGGACGCTTATCACTCTTGAAAGGTAGCTGAACAACATACTTTCCAGTTTTGTACTGAGTAGTTCTCTTGAAGAGATCAACTGCTTTCTCTTCAAGATGGCTGAAGGGTTTTTTAGTGATACCAATGGTGTCAAGTTTCCAAAGGTTTTCAAGAGGCGGGTTTATAGTCATAGGCGAATCAACATCAATTCGGTTAATGGTAATTGTGACTGCGCTGACATCTCTTGGGTCCGCGTCAGGATGTGACCAATCAGGTAACTCTCCCCATACCACGTAACCGGCGGGAGTGCTAAACAGGTTTACACCTTGGATATTATGGGTACGCTTGAGGAGCCTGGGAAGATAATCAGCAACGAGAATGATCTCAGTACCGGCAGCCTTATCATCGGGACGTTGATCCGCGAGGCAAATTCCATTATCTTCTAGCATACGGAGAGTACGGGTGTAACCTGGCGTATTGATGCCTTTACCTACATTGGCACTAACAATAGCCACAATCTTATGTCTCCATCTGCCGATTTTCATATTAAATTGTACTAGATCAGAACTCTGAGGGGGTTCGGTACAATTAAATGAGTTGAGCTGGAACACGATCTGTCCAACAGGTTTAAGATTTAATGATTTAACAATATTTGGGTGCACAAAAGTACGTTGTGCACCACAATCTAGAAAAACTCTTGTGGAGTGTTTAAATTTACTGGAGACTAATTCGGCAGTGAAAGTCGATAATGCAACTGGGGTGAGGTCATTAGGCTCAACACTCGCGGTGTTGTTGCGGATACAAGCAAAGTGATTGAGGTTTACCGCTGGGGTATTGATACTGGGAGGGATAAGGGGTTGCATGTCAGGGGGGTTATTAATGGGAGGTCTAATGGGTTGCATGTTAGGGGGGTTATTAATGGGAGGTCTAATGGGTTGCATGTTAGGGGGGTTATTAATGGGAGGTCTAAGGGGTTGGGAATTAGGGGTGTTGTTAGCAAACCCACTAATGGGTTGGATGAAGTGGTCGGATACTGCAAGGATATTTGGGCATACAGGCAATTTATGAGCCTGCTGACAGTTCAGGCAAGCAATAGTTGCATTGCAATTACTGGCAAAGTGTTGAGTGGAAAAACATTTTGTGCAACGATTCATTTCTCGCAAATTTGATATCCTACTTCTTGAATCGGGGAAATGGGGACATTTGGATTGCACGTGGTCACTATTGCCACAAAAAATACATTTACCTCTAGCAGTCCCATTACTGGGGCCAGCGATAGGCCATCAATTTGATCGACTAGGAGTCGTTTGTAGATCCACGGACCGGACAGGCCCGTTACGGTATTAACTTTAAGTTTAGGTATATGATTGTTCACGTTGGAGGAAGGAGGTCTAGGCTGGTTAAGTGATTTACCGTAAGAGCGTAAGTTTCCGCAACGGTTGGCTCGCGCAGGTTTATCATAGGTACTAGGTTTGGGCTCGTCGTCAGGGCTGGTCATGAACTTCATCATTTCCTTCGTGGGAGTATGAGCCTAAAGGGCCCTTTTCATTTCGGCCAAGGTTACTTCCTCGCGATTGTAATTTCGGTAAACTATACCTAGGTGGAAGGGTTTGAGCTTACTAGTGAAAAAATGCTCTAACATTACCTCTGGTAAAGACGACCCAGTTAGTTGTACATATTCAGTTTCCGTGTTGTCCCATTCCATGAGGAAACGACGGAGATCAGTGCTATCATCATTAGGGGAGGATGCTTTATAAAATTTATTTATCAAGAGGTGTTTGGTCAGAACGGGGGACTCATACTCTCACCTAAGACTGTCTATCGATCTTTCATACAGACCCTCTGTCCACACTGGGTTACTGAGAGGTTAACGCGCCTGTCCCTCAAGGGTACGCAACAAAATCTTGTATTTTTCTGTGGAAGAGTACTTGGAGTTTTCATGTACCGTCTGGCGAAACAAACTCCACCAGCCGGCCCAACAATCTCTACGACCATCGAAGGGAGTGGGATCAGGATCTGCAGCAACTGAGACGCATACAAACTGAGGGTTAGTGTTAGGCGCTTGAGGGGGATTTGAAGGGTGGATTTTCCCCTGTGTTACAAGTTGAAGGTGCATCGTTTCTGCATTAGTTAACAAACTGACAAGATCGGTATAACTAGACAGGACAGTGGGGTTGTTCCAATGAGGTTTCCACAAAGTTTTAAAGTCCCTAATTTCCGCAAAAACTCTACTTACTTTGTTTTTACAGTGCTCTAAACCCTCAGGGGTTGCACAAGCAAAATCTATTGAGGAAACAGCTTTCAGAGTTATGTTTGCCTCTTCGTAAATGAATCTGAACTACTGCGTTTGTTCTTCAAGACGAGCATTAAGGTCTAAAGTAGCCGGCATCTCCACAGCCTGCTGTGGGAGTTTAATGTGACTGTCTTTGGTCTCCATCTTGGGATGACCACGTGTACGATGGTACAGAAGGTCCACAAAAAAAGACAAATTATGCAGACAAACAAAGTCAAATTTAAATAACACATGGCACAGAGAATGTTACACACAAACCGTCACCGAGAGGGGTACAAAGGACAAGGATAAAGGTAGCCTACCTATAACGGGGAACAGTAAACCAAAGCGTGAAAACAAATTAATGGTTAAAGGGAAAAAATGAACAGATCAAAATAGCAGCTCCAAAGCTCACAGTACATACGAAAAACGTGCAAAATATACCGATGATCCGAACAAATAAAATAAAACCTGAGTTTTCCTTCAGGGTAGAACTTTCTGGCTAAAACGCTTGGTTAGACAGGTGCCTTTATTCGTCAAAGGTTACCATAAATTACGTCCTAAAACACTGTACATCTCGTTACCTATCAAAGACTGGGCTTAATCATTCTACAAATTGGCTAGTGTGTGAGGTTTTGAGGTACGACTTAAGCGGGTGATGTCTATATAACGAAAACGCTACAAATGAACTTATAATGTTTAAAATTTCATTATTCCACAAATCAATGGTGTCAGATCCAGTTCGAAGGACCAGTGTTATTTATTTAAGTGTGGACCCGAGCCTGAAGGATAGAGCGCCAACACTCTCACACTTGACAAACTAGAGAACCGCAATGAAGACGGTTTGCTTTCCCTACACACGTTTAAGTCCAAAGATTATTCTATACCGGGACTGTCGGCACCGATATCACCTTGATGTTCAGACGCTACTCCAGGGCGCAGAATAGTAAATCCCAATCAAGTGTGGTTGGACTGAATCAATTACGTTAACGACAGTTTTACAAAGAGTTAGGGGGAGCAGTACTGTAAAAGTCAAAACGTCCTAAGGACCACCAGGAGGTAATACCATAGAACATTACAATAAAGGATTGACACTGATAGCTTTAGATTGACGTAAATATGAACTTACCCTTAAGTCATATCTCACCTCATGCAATAACTCATTTAGTCATTTCAAAATATAAAGGTCAAGTTAAAAACAGTTAATAATTTTAACCTAAAACTGGCGTTTATTTCCATAAAGTACAACAGGAATTTTCACCAAACTGACACAGGAAAAAACAGCAAAACTACCTAATTGAAATTTGAATAAAGACCGCAAGGCATATGAAAAATGAAAAATGGTCAAATCAATTAAATCGTAAATCAATAATCAAATGACTAATCAACCAATGAAAGTAAAAATGGTGACTGAAATAATACCAAAAGTTCTACTCACTACTTTGAACACATTCCTTTCGGGCAATAAAATTTCAAACTTGATAGAGGGGAACGGGAACACTACCTATGTTAATGGACACGCCACGAATGATTAAACCAGACAGTTTGAACACGACTTCCTAGCTAAATGTGCACATCGTCAAATAAAGGCTAGAAAAAAAAGGGGGGGACAGTTCCTTGGCCAAGGTTGAGCACCGTTAATTAGTACTCACGCTCTTGAGGGTTGATTGTAGATGTAGTGGAAGCATCTTGTAAACTGTTAAGAACACGGTGCATCTTCAGTTCTGCACTGACGTGTTTTGTCTTCGTAAGTTTATCTTCTAAATAACGGCACAAAGTAAGGCATACTGTTGGTTAGTAAATGGTTGACCAACAGGTAGTTGAACCGACGCCTATGTTAAAACGACGTCTCAGATGAAGGGGCTATGCCTACGTCTGCCTTCCACGCTTCCTGGTTTTTAAGTGGGCCGCTCGTACGCTTCTACCTCCCGCCGCTGTGCTGGTTCAAACCGATCGAGCCTTCTTCTTCAAATTTCCATGAGTACGTGGTTTGCTGAAGTGTGCTTCTTCTTAAAATTTCCATGAGTACGTGGTTTGCTGAAGGGTGCTTTTTAAATACAAGGATCATTCTTGAAACTTCAGGGGAAAGTAATTATAAAGAAATCCTACTGTCTGGCTTATAAAAATTTATATACATACAAAAAAATTACGTGGAGTTTAGTGATGTTCAATAACACAGGAAACAATCCTAGCTAAACAGACTCATAAATAGGTACTGAGATATAAATAGCAATAAGCTAAGATCAATGAGTTACGTAAATTAAAGTTACTTAAATACAAACCAATTGTGGTTAAACATCCAAAGCTTCAAGAGCATTTGGAACAGAACGCAACCAAGCCCTGTCTTTGAAAATTGCCGATGGTCGGTTGCATCGTCAGAGCAATGTACTGTGAGCTCACGAAATGAGAGAAAATCATCTACAGAGGAATGAGGTGATGAAAGGTAAAGCATTACAGGGGAATGATGGACATGTTAGCCGCAATGAATATTTAAGGGTATAATAATGAAGGTTATAAAGGAAACAAAAGAAAAAGAGAGATGAGTATAACTTAGTTAATAACAAACAAAAAATAAAAAATGGAATAACGGGGGTGACTAAAATAAAGCGTGGAAAGAATTTCCACATGTATGTATGTATGGAAATATATATATATATATATATATATATATATATATATATATATATATATATATATATAAATATATATAATACGTATATATAAATATATATTACATACATATATATATATATATATATATATATATATATATATATATATATATATATATATATATATATATATATATATATATATATATATATATATATATTATATACATATATATATATATATATATATATATATATATATATATATATATATGTATATATACATATATATATGTATATATATATATATATATATATATATATATATATATACATATGTATGTATATATATACATATATATATATATATATATATATATATATATATATATATATATGTATGTATATATACATATAGTATAAATAGGATGGAGAAAAGCCAGCGTAGCATCATACATTTATTTTCCAAATTTTCGAGACTTTGGGTCTCATCAACAGGGCTGTAAAATATACAAAATATACAAATTAAAAAAGACTCAGTATTAATATTAATATAAGTAGAACAACGTAAAAGTTAAATATAATCATTTAAAAATGAACTGAAAAAAAATGTATATATCTATATATATATATATATATATATATATATATATATATATATATATATATATATATATATATATAAATTAAAAAGTGAAGAATGCTCAAAGTACCTATCTTTATGGAGCTAAAAAACTGAGTGACGTTGTCTGGTTTGGAAAGGAGGACATCAACTATGCTATATATAGAATTGTGGAAGAAGTATGACCATTTAATGGGGGCACAAGCTGTTTCATTGCTAATGACTCCAAAACATATATATATATATATATATATATATATATATATATATATATATATATATATATATATATATATATATATATATATATATATATATATATATATACATATATATATATATATATATATATATATATATATGTATATATATATATATATATATATATATATATATATATATATATATATATATATATATATATATATATATATATATACAGTGGAACCTCTACATACGATTGTCCTGACATGCGAATTTTCCAACAGACGAAGTAAAATTCGACCAAATTTCTGTCTCGACCACCGAAGTAATGCTCCAGCATACGATGTAGATCTTGTTTATGCCGGTAGATGGCAGCACGTAAGAGGGACGCCATTGAGCGTCGAGTGCTCAGTTCTCTGTTCTTGTGTGTATCGTGTGGTTGTCCTCTGTTTGGTCTGTTATTAACAGTGCTTATTTTCTTCCTTTTTTCACATTTCCTTTTTTATTTTACCTATAATCATGGTGCCTAAGAAGCTAAGTTTCAGTACAGGTAGTGGTAAGAAAATGAAGAAGGTAATTCTTTCATTAGAATTGAAGCAAGAAATTATAGCAAAACATGAGAGCAGTGTGCATGTGAGTGATATGGCTAAACAATATGGCCGGGATAGGCCTATGATCTCGACGATCATCAAGCAGAAGGCAGCCATTAAAGCAGATAAACCATTGAAGGGGATCACCATTATTACAAGATATCGTAGCAATACCCTGGAAGAGATAGAACGCCTTTTGTTGATAGGGATAAAGGACAAAGTGATTGTTGGCAACGATCATTTGTGAGAAGGGCCCGCGTAATGAACAGAAAGAAAGAAAAAAGTGAAGCAAAGAAAACCAAGATAGCATTAACAAGCTCTTTTAAAAAAATCTCTCTTTTTCTGTTTCTCTCTAAACATAGCATTAACATGTTCTTTAAATAAAATCTCTCTCTCTCTCTCTCTCTCTCTCTCTCTCTCTCTCTCTCTCTCTCTCTCTCTCTCTCTCTCTCTCTCTATCTCTCTCGTTCTTCTTCGCTGTTATAGTGTTAGAAACGTCTATTATTTTTTTTCCGAGAGAGAGAGAGAGAGAGAGAGAGAGAGAGAGAGAGAGAGAGAGAGAGAGGGAGAAAGAGAGAGAGAGAGATTAAACAAAAATGTGTTTACAGTACATATGATTTTTAACAGCATCAACGAGTTGAAAAACAATTAAATGGTCCTAAGAAAGTAATAACAGCTAATCTGAATTCCTTTATTAACTAAAACAAATATTGATACAAACACACTCGTGTGCGTATGCATAAACACAAACACACAGGTGCAAGGAGGTAGAGATGGTGACTGCGATAACGTACCGTAACTCGTCACTGAAAGTGATGAAAATTAAAAATCAAAAGAAAAAAATTGTAAAATATATGAAATATAAAAATAAAAAAAAATAAATAAGCTAAGTTAGATTAAAGTTTCCGTAGTGTAAGTTACGGTATGTTATCACAGTCACTATCTCTACCTCCTCGCTGATCGTGTCTCCTCCTGCGTGTGTGTGTGTTTGCGCATACGCACACGAGTGTGCTTGTATCTATATTTGTTTTAGTTAATAAAGGAATTCAGATTTGCTGATATTGTATTTTTAGTTATATTTAATTGTCTTTCAACTCGTTGACGCTGTTAAAAATCATATGAACACAACACATTTTTGTTTAATCTCTCTCTCTCTCTCTCATTCAGAAAAAATTAATAGACATCTCTAACACTAACAGTGAAGAAGAACAAGAGAGAGAGAGAGAGAGAGAGATAGTATTTATTTAAAGAACATTTTAACGCCATGTCTACCTTCTCGCCGATCGTCCGTCTCCTCCTGGCGTAGCAAATCCTACACCTGCGTTGGCCTGTCTCTAAGGTAAAGTGACAATAAAACACATTTCTTATTTATTATTTCTTTATGATTATCTTTTTTACATGCTTCTTTCATTTTATGCAGTTATGTTATTGTTATGTGTAATTATATGTAGTAATTTATTAAGGAGTTAATATAGGTTTTTGGGGTGTGGAACGAATTATACAAATTACAGTGTATTCTTATGGGAATATTTGCTCCAACATATGATTGTTTTAACATACGAAGTAGTTTCTGGAACGAATTAAGATCGTAGGTAGAGGTACCACTGTATATATATATATATATATATATATATATATATATATATATATATATATATATATATATATATATATATATATATATACACACACATATATATATATATATATATATATATATATATATACATATATATGTATATATATATATATATATATATATATATATATATGGAGAATTTTTATCTAAATGGTTGAGTGGGAACTTAGTCCAGGAAAGTCTCCCTACGGCAATTACCCAAAGCTCAAGAGGGGAGGATAATGAGCACTTACTCTCGGGACACAAACGCCCTGCTAATACTTTACTGCCATAGTTCAGTAACCTTCACTCTTAAATACAAAAGGAGGCAATTTTACTGTCCAGAGGCTGGAGAACTCCACACGTAAAATTAGAAATAATTTATGGCCTACTCTAGCTTTGTCAGGGCTATAGACATCTCACTCTAAGGCTCTGTTTCGACTCCGTCCCAGTGACCCCAGTGAGATGCTGGACAGGTATCTTACGTTAATACAATTATAGACAATAAAAAATGGGAGCAGTGCAGTATAAAAGTATAAAGTAAAGTTAAATGGGGATCTTCACCTTCAAAGCACTAAGTTAAAGAACGTACACTCGCTGATACCGACTTACCTATATCTAGAGTGGGTTACTCTCAACATCTTGGGCACTTCTGACCTGTCCTATAGTATAAATTGGTAAAATTCATATAATGGGGTTAAAGATACCAAAATTTGTAATCTATTCCAAATGATTTATTACAGTAAAAAGGAATGGAAATAACTCAATGATTTATACACAACAAAATTAGAGGTTATTCAAATGGTAAAATGAATAAGTGAAACGAGAATCAATTTACAACACAAACTATTGAAAATATTAAAGGGAATTAACTCGTGGATTAACTCTCAACCAGAATAAATAGAATCAAAATATTCTGATGAACAATTTGTGCGGTAGGCTGCTGTGAGGTCCCAACATGTGGTCAGTAACCTCAAGCAATTACCAAGACCAAAATTTATGAGTACTGTACATTAATTTCCATGCACGCAGCCCGAAAGATGTAATGCCAGAATAATACCTAAACTTAACTTATGAGAAATTGAAACTTATCTAAAGGGGGAATGGCCATTAGTTGAACTCACAAGATTTTATATGTTGTGGGCTCCCGTGTCCTGAAAGTGGCGGTCTTCAGTTTGCTCACTAGGCCTACAGCACTTATTTTGCGGAGTCAACGGCCCCCTCCAACTAGCCCCCAAGACTGGAACCGACGTGCTGTAGAATTAGCCGCTATGCACTAACACTGGTTATCTGCTTGACCTCCTCTACGTATTCTTGGTTAGTTATGGTGTAAGGGGACAGGCTAGTGATGGAGAGTGGGAGCACGAGGTTGACATAGGAGCTGCGTCCTCCTTCCTTCCCAAAAAAAGCGTATCCTGATGCGTAGGCCTATGGTCTTGAGGTGCCAACTCTCATTTAGGACAGGCTTGAAAAACTTGACTTGTGAGTTTTAGGTAATACACTTATTTAGAATACAAGGAGAAATCTTGTAACTCCAGGGGACAAAGACAATCCTAACTCTAATCATCTGGCATACAGAATAAAAAATGAAACTAAAATGTAATTTAGCAAGTCGGGCTTACGTGTGTGGACAACCATACCTCCTAGGCTAGCAGACTTGAGTTGTAATTAAGAGATTTAAAATACCTAAATACTTAAGGTAGAATAATGAATACAAAAACACAAAAGTATTAATCTTGTGACACTCGCTTAAGAAAGACACATTACTCATATTTTTCCCTGCCGTGACGTCACGAACAATAACAAAGTCTACGTATAAACTAGGAAGAAGAAGAGTAGTGAAGAAAATTCTTCACATATATATATATATATATATATATATATATATATATATATATATATATATATATATATATATATATATATATATGTTGGTGTGGTACTGTTATAAACACACATTAGAGTTCCATTTCATGTCTCTTCAATGTGATATGTATAGTTAGACTTGCAGGTTACTTCTTCTGAATAAGTCTATGTAAGTTAACTTTTAAAACAGTTTATTAGCAGCTCCATCACAGAAGTATAGATGGTTTGGTCGGATGACCATTCCGTATGACATGTTTAAAAGAACTAACAAAAATATCATGTTTGATGATAACGTACACTAAGTTATCTCAGCATTTATACAAATATGTAAACACAACATTAGTACAGGAAGCCATCTTGTTCCTGTGAGACACTCAACTGTTTCTCACGGGATGCTTTGTATTGTGTTTACTCTTCATACAAAAATGTTACATTGCAAAGGTTTAGCTTGGTCTTGACTTTCGCATCCTGTTTATGACTGACTTGGCGTTCTCACACTCCTAACTTCTCCTTTGATCCCTTGGGTCAGGGATTCTATTATGTAATTTATAATTATTACATTAGCTCGGACAGCTACCTTCAATTAATTGAACAAGAAAGTACGTTAAAAATATGTTTACTAGGAGTGTGACTGGATATATACATATATTTTTTTTTCAACTTTAGCCATAAACAAGTGATTAAGGATGAATGTTCAAATAGGTACATTTAAAAAAAATACATACCTAACAAATATTGTCAAAAACAAAGAAAAATGCATGGAAAATACAGATTATTATATGGTACATTGCTAGCAAATGATTATATGGTACCCCCCCAAAAAATACTGATGTACATATGATTCGGTAACTTGTTAACCCATTACTGCCTGAATTTTTTTTTCTTAATTTTTTCCTTTATTTAAGTTTAATATGTATATTTATATGGTATTATCATATATTTGATTTTTTTTCATAGTATTTGTCCATATATAGGACCTACTATATATAGTAGGTTAGGCAGATACGGGGTACACATTTTTATTGAGGAGTCTATTTTCTATAATAAAATTTTATTGGTATTTTTTCATTACAAAGAGGATGTATTAGAAACAAGACACTCAATAATAGTGTGATTATTACTGAATAATACAAAGAAATATTGCAGTTTACTGCTAAAATTTGTTGCATTTGTAAGCCCTATTACTTTTGCACGTGCTGACAGTATTTGAATATGTGAAATGGCTAATACTTCTTACCTCTACAAGTGAAATGTTTAACAGAAAATTGTGATACTGTAGGATAAAATAGAAATAAAACTGGTTCATGCTTTAGAGAAACTTCATTCTTAGTTAAATTTTGAGATAAATTCCGTGATATCACACAATAATAAACCATATACTAAAGAGCACGACGATGATAATTAGCAAAGCATTTCACACACAATGGAACTCCACACTTCATACACCCTTGCGAAGGACGAGATTTACAAGAGGATAGAGCACATTTCCATGCCTGTTTTCCAAGGGGTTCGACGAGGTGACCAATATTGTCATAACGTACATCTGGAATAACCCGAGATGACTGTCTTGGCCGGCCTATTCCCACACGTGGTTCTGCCTGCTGAAGGTATGTCCTTGCAATGTAGCGCTTGAATGACAACAGTGGAAGGTTGCTTTCATCAACACGATGCAGAAGCCAGCAGTTCTGAATCGTTGCATCAATTACCCAAGAAAATATAGGCCACCACCACTTTTTCTTTCTAATGGATATACGGTAACAATTGATGTTTTGGTCCATCCTATCAGTGCCACCCATGTGCCTGTTGTAATCCCCGATGAGATAAGGACGACTTACACTAATTTTCTTTTTGTCCTTTGCTGACCAGCGAGATACACTTTCCAGAGGATAAACAGGAGAAATATTTGATACCACTGAAACTACTGCATTATCCTTCCAGCGTACCAACAAGATCTTATGAATATTATCCACAACAACATCCGTATCTCCTCGGGGAACCTTCTTCATTTCGTTTGTGGAGTTTATAGGACAAGTCTTCGGAATTCTGTTGTCCCTTATTGTTCCAGTTGCTCCATAGTTCATCTCTCGTAGGTGATTTACTAAAGGTAAACTTGTGAAGTAGTTGTCGAAGTAAAACCTCACTGGTATATCTTTGATATGACTTGGTAGTTTTTCGAATAAGATCATCAGAGTGCCCCCACCTTTTCCAAACCTTTCTTCATAGTGACGATTCAACCCGAAGGCTGTCCCTTGGTATACATCAAACGTAGCTAAATAACCAAGTGGAGAATTTAGGCACCAAGCTTTAAATCCAAATCTCACAGGTTTATTCCGAATGCACTGTTTGCATCCATGCCTACCAAAATATTCTATCATTGCTTCATCAAGTGATATATGTTGATCCATAGGGTAAGCCATGGCAAATTTTGTGTTCAAATGGTTCATTAGAGGTCGGATTTTTGCCAGTTTGTCATCCTTGTTTAGTGCCTGATTATCAGTGAAATGCAAAAACCGTAAAATTTCTTCAAATCTATCACGTGACATTGCTTTAGCAACGAGTTCAACTCCAACATCAGCATCCAAAGACCAGTATAAGCGGCGACTTGGTAATGTGTGGTATCCTGAGAGTATGAGAATGCCAAAGGCCACTCGCAGTTCCGAAACAGAGATGGTAAACTGTGCATTTTTCTCGCAAGCATACCTGCAAGATTCCTTGGCAATCATGTTCATTATATCTTCATCAAAGTAATATTCAAATTTCTCCACAGGTGACTTCCCCTTCAAATCTACGGCAGGTGGCGGTTTATCATACTGTGTTTGATTGACTGAAAATCGAATATTACTTGTTTTTTTCCAATTATATTCTAGAGACGTCTTTTGACTTGTTTTCCTTTTCTTTGATTCTTGCTGCTCCTCTGCACAATTGACATTACTGTTTTCCACTTCATCATCATCTTCACCTAGGATTCTCCCATCATGAAAGACTGCTTCAGCAGAAGCTCTTAGTTGATTGGAATTTAGATTGTCAGCTAAGCCACCCTCATCTTCTTCCGCCGAGTCTTCATCAGAATCCTCTCTGACTTCGGGAGGAGTAATAAAAATTGCAACAGGATCCTTTTCCTCTTCATCTAAAATGTCCAGTATTTCCTGTAGATTCAAACTTCTGAAAAGAAAAATTAGAATTTTCAATAATAAAGTAAAAGAACGAAAGAACCAGAGGAAAAGGAGAGAGAGAGAGAGAGAGAGAGAGAGAGAGAGAGAGAGAGAGAGAGAGAGAGAGAGAGAGAGAGAGAGAGTTTTGTCTTATATCATGTAACCTGAAAATTCACTAGTAATATAGGACAACCGAAAAATATTCACTCATTTATAACGAACTTTTGAGACACATAAAAAAACAAAATAACTTACTTCTTACGCTGGTCCATTCTGCTTGGATAGTAACAGGGAACTGAAAGTTTGAAACTACTGAGGTGTTGTTAGCTGGAAAGTCACTTCACCAGCGACGAGGTATGCATCCAAGGACCAGAAAATAGCGAACAAGCAGTTTATTCTAACGAAGAAACAACCAATTTGTTTTAGGGTGATACTTTTCTAAGATTTTTCCTGTCCGGTCCATATTTTGGCTTCATATCTGCCTGACCTACTATATATAGTAGGTAATGAAAAATAGCCTGTAATATCTATGTTTCAATTGCTATCTCAATTTCTGATATATGAATTGATTCATGGTTTTCAGTGTCATGATATGTATCAGTATAAATATGTTTAATGAACTTGTGTAACCATGAGCTCAAATTAAAAATGTGAATATATAAAGACATTCTACATATCTTTGGTATTTTGTCAAAAAGTCGAAAAATATGGATACTTTAAATAAAAACTCCTATTTATATTATTGATTAGATTTAAAAGAACTCAGGAATATGCAAAACAATAAGAAAAACATAAAAAAATTGGGGTGTAATTTGTCCTAGCAATCGTACTACTTTATATAGTAGGTCAGGCGTTAATGGGTAGAATAGTTGTCACCTTTGTCAAAAATACAGATTATTATAATACGGTAACCAATAAAGAAAATTTGTTACCTTGCTAAAGATATAGTTTCAGTGCACAAACAAAAGTTCCTGGTACGTACACGCACCACGGTTCCGTATATATATATATATATATATATATATATATATATATATATATATATATATATATATATATATATATATATATATATATATGTATATATATATATATATATATATATATATATATATATATATATATATATATATATATATATATATATATATATATATATATATATATATATATATATATATACATATATATATATATATATATATATATATATATATATATATATATACATATATATATACATATATATATATATATATATATATATATATATATATATATATATATAGGGCTTATATATTTTATTAGATGCCCATAGATTCTTTATTTTAACATTTAGTGCTTATATATTGTATTAGGTGCCCCCCAATTTTTTTTTTCTTTTTTTAATGTTTTTAAAATGCAAATGTTCTAGAGTCTCTTCAACTACATATTACTAGCGTACTGACCGCTTTTCGTGCACAACACTATTCCAAACAATTTTACTCCTTCAAGCGAATGAAACGGGCAATTTCAAACGGCTCTAAATGGAAATTTGTTCAAAAACAAATAAGGAGTGTTGTCTGGACATAGCAAAACGTTCCTTTTGAGCTCCATCTGTCTTTGCCTTAACCTACGCCAAACAAAGATGTTAACGGCGATAAATATCATCATCGTAACGCTGATTGCTGCTAGTAACACGTAGAAACGAAGATCTGCATAAGTCGGTGACGGGTGGTCCATCTCGGTTAATTTCATCAACCGCTTAGCCACCCGTGCGTTGTATGGGAGAGGTAAAGATGAGATTGTAGTGGTCCACGTGAAATTCGCGAAGTAGGCCTGTTCTCTGATGATAGTGTTAATTCCTTGGACCTTGTAATTCGTAGATGTACCGATGCAACCATCTCTTGCAACGAAGATTTGGGAATAGGACGTGGTTCCGTCCGGGCATGATACACTGAAGCCGGCCTTGTCGTATCGTATCCACGAGCCGTTGTTCAGTCTGCAATTGAACTTATTATCGTCTAAGGGATAAAGTTTTTTCAGACAATTTTCATATGTATGGGAGAGAGCACCGTTTAGCACTATACCTAACTCGCATGAATCCATTGATTTCTTATGGAATTCAAAGGAGTCAGCTGTACATACTTTAATAAATTATTCATTGCTTCCGAACAGTGAGTTAATTTATCTAAGTCTTCAATGACTGTATATGTTTCCTTATCAGGGGAAATCAATACATGTCCTGTCAAACTGGATATTACTGGGCTTGAGTTATTTGTCATGAAAGTTGGGAATGGTGATATCTTGTATGATTGCCAGGCATCGGAAGAATCAAAGGGAACTGTAATCATAATCCTGTAATTTTCAATGCTTACTGTAATTGGGCTGTAATAAAATTCTAACCTATGTGCATCTAACAAAGGAATATAACCTATTTTCTCCCGTCCGTTCTCCAGAATTAACGTTAAGTCTTTTATTGGCAACAAATCCGGTGAGAGAACACCTTTAGTTGCTAACGTAATAGCTTCCACATAGTGTTCTGATTTCTCAATGAAATGTGCAATTTTATTATGGATATGATCTATTTTTGAATTATAATACGTTAACGTTGCCAACAAGTCTTGTACTTCCATAATCTGACTGATATTACTAAAATGTTCGTTCACCAAACTCATAATTTGATTGATTGAAGATAACTGATTCCTTAGTTCTGATCAAATCAATTCGTTTTCGTGTGTTAAAAACTCAATTTTCTAATTTTGATTACTAATTTTAAGACGATTTGAAATCCCTAAGCCTAAACTTGCAACAGATCCAAAGATGTTTAGTGCAGCAAAAATAAACGGGTTACGTCTTTCAAGGTTAGTGTGTCTTACTGTCCACATCAGAAGGTCACGAGCCAAAGATTCTGCCTCGTCAGTCTTATTTTGCAAATCTTGGGATAGCATCTCTGCCACTCTCAGTGTCGGTGCAAGCGAACTCTCTGTATTAAAAGGAAAGTGTCTTCTATGCATTTCATTTAATGAAGCAGCAAACCTTGAAATGTCGCTCTTTAAACTAGTGATGTCATTCTCTCGGAGAAAAATAGCTTGCATGCGTACTTCTATAACTATATTGCTTGCGGTAATAAAAACTTCTTCTGTTCTCTCTACTATAGTGCCATATTTAAAATCTATACTTTTAGTTTTAGAGCTCTTCCCACACGAGAAAAATGTCTGAGCGAACAATATCGCTCCTAATAATAAAAACTTCTTGGAAACCTGTAATGAGAAAAATATATGTAATTACTCCTGTATTACGAAGAAAAAAAAATGTTAACATATAAGTTTCATAGATAAAAAAAAAATTTCCCTCACTTCCTTCTCTCTTATTTTAATTTCTTATGTGAGCCAATGGTACAATTCTCTCATCAGTGGGTTGGGATACGTTTTGAACTCTAAATCTATTGGCCGTTAATGTTTCCAAAATGTTAAATGGGCCTTCAAACTTAGGTGTTAGTTTGTAATTGAGTCCTTTACATACATTTACCTGTATGTATACATTATCACCCACGGTATATGTTTTAGTTGGCTTCGCCATTTTATCATGATTCCTTTTCATTATGATTTGTGATTCTTCTAAATTCTTTCGAAAGATATCAAAACGACTTTTGCTTGCATTTATACATTCCCTCAAAGGATTTGATAAATTAGTTGTAGGCGTTAATACATGGAAAGGCGTTCTAACTGGGATACCATACAATGCCTCATGCGGCGACATTTTAATTGATATATGATATGAGTGATTCAGAGTACTTAGTACCGCAGGTATTGCAATATCCCAGTTGGGGTCTGATCCCCCTAGTGTTAATCTTAATATGTTTAAAACCTTCCTATTCGCTCTTTCCACTAGCCCATTCGACTCTGGGTGATAGATCATGGAATTGATTTTCTTTATGCTAAGGAATTCACACAATGAGGTAAGGAAAAGATTATCAAATTCTCCACCCGAGTGTGAGGTTATCATGTGTGGAATTCCATGTTTACAAATGTAACACTCGTAAAACAGTGGATATAAGTGAGATTGGTACCACTACCTGGTCGTTAGTCACATGTGGTGTATTCTGGGTTTTCCTTGTCACTGATCTACACAGAATATTGTCCTTGATTTTATAATTCTACTGCATATACTTTATATATTCCTTTTCCTTACGATTTCCTTCCAAAGCATTTATGATTTTTTCTAATTTTTGATCTTTTCTTTGCTCAGTCTGTAATAATTCAACGCTCCAGCCCAGATCTTCCTGTTCAGATACAGTTTTAACAATAGGCATGGATGTTGATATATCTATTAATTCAGCTAATGGCTCCGTACAAGATGACACGGGGTTGCGTGATAATGCATCAGCAATGATATTTGCTTTCCCTGGTAAATACCCGATTCTCGCACCAAAGTCTTGGATGATCAAATGCCACAGAGTTCGTTTGGGGCTGTGACTAATGCCTTTAACCCTGGAACGGTACGGTGGGTCGTCCGCGACCCCGAGCGTCAAAACAAAAGAGGTTTTTCTCACGTGACTCACCCCCGTGACTGAATTTGTGGGTGATCGACCTGCAGTCGGTGTCTCGCCTACACGCTCTAGTAGTGTCCAGATGTGCCTCGCTGTATCTGTACTCCTTCCCAGATTTCTGAGACGCGTCGGGGTATAGCGCGACCGAGTTTACCCTTCTAAGGTAAGTTGCATAATTATCAAAGTTATTACGTATTATGAAATTGTCGTAGAATGGCGCAACTTGTATAGGTTATCAGTTGTGGAAAGTCTTGGTGGATGGTTTGGCTACCATTTGCATGATTTTTTTTTAGTTGAAATGTCGTTCATCACCACGAGGACCATTTTACCGCGAGTGCCCCTTTTTCAGTTTTTTTCTTTTTTTGGCCAAGTCATTTTTCCGTAAGAAATTGCCAAATAGTGTCGCAAAACTTTTGCTTTTTTAGTGTTGGAAAGTGTGTCTAGATGATCTGGCTACCCATGCGTGAATTTGTTTTTGTCAGATACGCCGTAGATATTGGTATGTGGGGTATTTTCCTGCGGTTGCCAATTTCTGTTTTTTTTCAATATTTGTAAAAATTTACTACATAGTAAGGAATTGCCATATATTATTGATTTTTTTTCATTTTTATTTGTTAGAAAGTGTGCCTTGATGGTTGGGCTAACACGTGCATGTCTTTTTTTTTATCTGAGATGCCGTATATTAGAATTTTGGCCATTTTTTCGCGAGTGCCCCTTTTTCAGTTTTTTCATTTCTTGGCTAAGTCCTTTTCCCGTGAGAAATTGGCAAATAGTATCGCAAAACTTTTATTTTTATAGCATTAGAAAGTGTGTATATATGATCTGGCTACCCATGCATGACTTTGTTTTTGTCAGATACGCCGTAGATATTGGTATATGGCGTATTTTCCTGCGGTTGCCAATTTCTGTATTTTTTCAATATTTGTAAAAATTTACTACGTAGTAAGGAATTGCCCTATAGTATTGATTTTTTTTCATGTTTATTTGTTGGAAAGTGTCTCTTGATGGTTGGGCTACTACGTGCATGTCTTTTTTTTTATCTGAGATGCCGTATATTAGAATGTTGGCCATTTTTCCGCGAGTGCCCCTTTTTATTTGTTTTGCATTTTTTTGCTTAGTCATGTTACCGTAAGGAATTGGCAAGTAGTGTCGCAAAACTTATATTTTTATAGTGTTGGAAAGTGTTTCTAGATGATCTGGCTACCCATGCCTATCTTTTTTTTAGCCAGATATGGCGTATATATAGGTATGTGTTCGATTTTCCTATGATTGCCATTTTTTCGTTTTTTCCCATTTCTTTCAAAATTACTACGTACTAAGGAACTATCACAGAGTAATGATTCATTTAGATGTTTATTTGTCGGAAAATGTGCCTTGATGGTTTGCCTAGCACGTGGCTGAAATTTTTTTTTTTTTCTGAAATGCCCACCATTAGCTCGTTGCCATTTTTCATCGAGTGCCCCTTTTTATTTGTTTCGCATTTTTTTGCTTAGTCACGTTACCGTAAGGAATTGGCAAGTAGTGTTGCAAAACTTATATTTTTATAGTGTTGGAAAGTGTTTCTAGATGATCTGGCTACCCATGCCTATCTTTTTTTTTTTTAGCCAGATATGGCGTATGTATAGGTATGTGTTCGATTTTCCTGCGATTGTCACTTTTTCGTTTTTTCCCATTTCTTTCAAAATTACTACGTACTAAGGAACTATCACAGAGTAATGATTCATTTAGATGTTTATTTGTCGGAAAATGTGCCTTGATGGTTTGCCTAGCACGTGGCTGAAATTTTTTTTTCTGAAATGCCCACCATTAGCTCATTGCCATTTTTCATCGAGTGCCCCTTTTTATTTGTTTTGCATTTTTTTTGCTTAGTCATGTTACCGTAAGGAATTGGCAAGTAGTGTCGCAAAACTTATATTTTTATAGTGTTGGAAAGTGTTTCTAGATGATCTGGCTACCCATGCCTATCTTTATTTTTAGCCAGATATGGCGTATGTATAGGTATGTGTTCGATTTTCCTGCGATTGTCACTTTTTCGTTTTTTCCCATTTCTTTCAAAATTACTACGTACTAAGGAACTATCACAGAGTAATGATTCCTCTAGATGTTTATTTGTCGGAAAATTTTGTTTACTTCTTTTTTGATTGAATATCATCAAATTTTTTCAGCTAAAATATTATATTGTTTTACAATTTTTTTTTTCGATTTTATTTCCCTTCAAAAAAATTCTTTTGGGTCAGAATTCTAATTTTATAGTCGTAAATTAATCGACAATCATCCAGCAACCCACCATACAATAATTAGATTAGTAAATAACACCTTGAAATTGACATACCCTTCCTACATTTCAGGTGGCGGATTAGGGAGTCTGAGTCAGTGTGGTTAGCGGCCATTTTGTGGACATATCCGAAGCGTAAGTTGCCCTATCTATATATATTCTTGTTCCCTATAGAATTTGTGATATTTTGGTATATTTTTACCTGCATAAATATCATATTATATATTAAATATATGTATTTTTTTACGAAATTTCTAAGTACTCAAAAAATTACCTTTAGATATGGCCCCTGATATAAATGTAATTTACAAAATAATGAAGATTTTTTTACATATTTCTATATTAGGATAACATATGTTTATTCCCTAAAAAATTAGCCACTTCCTATTTCATTTGGGTTCCCAAAAAAAATCATGAAATTTGGACACATATTTTTGGCCAAAAAAGGTTACCCTTTTTTTCTCATTTCAGATCTTCACCTCCATGGGTCCGACTTCATCCAAAATACATCAAGATGTGTCCTAAACATTCAAGAATCAATTCCTAAAAGGATTTGTGTATATATGTATAATTTTTTTTTATGAATTTTTATGTAAGGTCTTTTTTTCTACTTAATTTTTTAAAATATTTATAATAAATAGTTTTTCTGCAGATGAGTAGTATTTATCATTACAGTAGTTTTAAGCTTTAATTGAATTTTTTTGGGCAAAAAAAAAAAGGAGGTTACTGCAAAAACAGATTTTTCAAGAATTTTTCTTTGCGTCGGGGTCGCGCGCGACCGAGTATACCCTTAAAGGGGTGTCCGAGGAGCGTACCTATCCAGGGTTAAAGAAGTCGGTTAGGGGTTTATGATCAGTAAGAACCTTGACGGGATAACCGTATATTATGAACTTAAAATGCACTAGTGAATTAACAATAGCTAGCCCTTCCTTGTCTATTACTGCATACTTACTTTCGGAAGTTCTCAGTTTTCGTGAATAAAAAGCTACCGGGAAAAACTGTTAGTCATATTGCTGAAGCAATACCCCACCTACTCCTAAGTCTGAGGCATCTGTTGCAATGAAGAATTCCTTACCGAAGTCAGGAAATTTTAAGATAGGAGAACTACACAGTTCATCTTTTAAGGTGTTAAACGCCTGTTGATGCTGCTCAGACCATATGAAATCTACGCCCTTCTTCGTAAGATCAGTTAGGGGAGCGGCTATTATTGAATAATTGCATATAAAATGCTGTAATATCCACTACACCCCAGAAATTGCTGTATTCCCTTGACATTAGTAGGTATCGGAAAGTTACGGATAGCCGACACCTTATCGTGGACTACTTTAAGACCTTGGCTAGACACCGTAAAACCTAAATAGACTAATTCTATTTTGAAGAATTCACACTTACTAATCTTTACCCTTAAGTTATGTTGTCTTAGTCTCTGTAGTACTAGTTCCAGTTTACGTAGATGTTCTTCTAAGGTATTAGAAAAGATTACAAGGTCGTACATATAGGCATGCAATATATCCCCTAGCAAGTCTCCAAACACTATGTTAATCATTCTAGTAAATGTTATGGGAGCACAACGTAAACCAAAAGGCATACGCAAAAATTCATAATGTCCCCTGGCTGTGCTGGAGGCAGTGTATGGGATACTATTTTCTTCTAATGATATCTGGTGAAAGCCTTTAAGTAAGTCCAAACTGGTAAAATATTTATTCTGACCTAACAAAGATAAAATATCGTCAGTACATGGCACTGGGAATCGATCAGAGATCGTTTCCTCATTTAGGTGACGGAAATCTACGCAGATACGCCATGTTCGATCTTTTTTCGGTACAACTATTAATGAAAAATTATAAGGGCTGTTCGATTTCCTAATGAATCCTTCTAGCATTTTACCTACTTCATCATTTATCTCATTCTGAATTTCATAGGGAGTCTGTACGAGGGTACATAGATAATTTTCTGCTTGTCCTTTAACCTTATTTGATGTTCGATAACATCTGTTTTTCCTAAGGATCCATCCGTAGTGGAAAAAACATCATGATATTCAGTTAAAAGTCTAAAAAATTTCTGCTGAATTTCTTCTTGAATGTCTTTATTGATCTTATTTCTAATAGATTGCAAAAGGGATTCATTCGCAACTGATTGAGCGTGATTGATTTCAGCGACGGTAAGAATACGATGTTTATAAACTTCTACATCCAAGATATGTTGATTTTTGTGAATTAATAAAGTGGTATTTAAATGATTACAAACTTCGATATTACATTGTTGTTGTGAGCCGACTGTATAAATAGCTTGTGTGACGGACAATCCGTTAGTTTTCAAAGAGTCAGAAAGTATTAATATTTCAGATCCCGGCAACGTTTTCTTTACTCGCACATTTATATTCGAAGTTACGTTCGGCTCGATAGATTGCGTGCAAGATGATATTACGGGTGAACAAGAATTCTGCTGGGTCGCGTATATTATTTCTTTATTAATGAGACAAGTGATTGGTTCTTCAACGTACGTCACTGTTTTATTTGTCGTCTCCTTTTTATCCAAAACTGATTTTAAGGTATTAGAAGACTTATAGAATTTTCCTTTGATATACACGCCGTGCTTGGCAGGGGCTAAGATAATGTTTTGATTGCCCATAGACGGGTATCCTATAATTACAGCTGAATACATATCAATATTTTGTACAACAACAAAGGTATCGGCAAACATGCGCTTACCGACCTTGTACTGAACATGAGTTACGCCTATTACATTTAATTCATTATTTCCTATACCCGAGAGCCTTACTCCGGATTTCTCTATAGGGAAGTTCGAAAACAACAAATGATGTGTCCTCAAATCCATGATATTACGTGGACTATCAGAGTCAAAAAATAATGTAAATGATCTGTGTTCTAAATTTACAGCATATAATGTTGGTCGTAACTCATTTTGGCTTATTATTGTGTGAATTTGTTGCAAATCTACGGGAGCATGCACTGATTTATTTGATTTGGTTGTGTGTTTCATAGGAAAATCTATTGCGTCACAATGATCTGATAAAACATTAAACGGATTATTTAATACTACTGATGTTGATACGAATGACCCAACATCACTCTCTTCCCCATTGGAGTTAAATATGTGGTATTTGCTTTGCTCTGCACATTCTGAAAATTAGTCTGACCTTGCGAGTTCTGGCTAGACGGCCCAGAATCAGAGTTATTTGAAGCACTATTTGTTTGTTTTTGATTTTGAACTGCATTGACGTTTGGATGTTTCTTTTTATTGAACTGAGGATTTTTCTTTTTATTTCCATAGAGAATTGACTGTGGAATTGACTGTGGAATTGACTGCGTATTTCTAGGATTCTGTTATTGATTACGCGAGTAGCATCGACAATATGAATGAGTTGAACTATTATGTATCGAACAATATCCCATTCTGCAGTCTGCAATTAAGTGACCTTGACGTTTGCAATTATAACACATCATTCCTGCAACTTGACTATTATTAACCACGTTTACTTGTTGTGGCTTAGTTTTATTTTTTGCAAAAACTTGTGTAAACAAGGGATCAAGATCAGTACACTTAGACATGTGTTTCTTTATCTGTTTATACACATCCAATTCTGTACTTTCGGGCGTTAACTTTTTATCAAAACACCGCACTAAAGCTTCTGGCAACATAAGTGTCATGCAGGTTAAATACATTAAGCGTAAGAAATCTTTCACGGCGATGTTATCTCTAGTAACCGAAGTGGAATTACCTAAAATATCCTGATACTCGTTTAGCCTATCGGAAATAAGAGCTGCTCTCTCTATAACATTAAGCCGAGTCATAGTGGCTTGATTAAGTGTATTTCTTAATGTTAAAACTACATCTAAGGCTTCCTCACCACCATAGACCGCACGTAGCCTAACTTTGAAATCGTCCCATGTAACTGCCTCTTGAAAGGAAACTCCCCTCAGATACGCACTTGCATCCCCTTTAGAAAAGTCTATAAAACTTTTAGCTTCTTGCAACTGTACAAATGGGTCTGTGATATATTTAGCATTTAAGTGAGCGTCAACGGAAGAAATCCAAGACTCGACATTCTGAGGTAAGAACCCATTGACCCGACCTTGAAAAGGATGGATAGCTGAACGCGCATTTACTAGTGTTACAATTGGAGCGGGGATGAGGTTACTAGGTCCGGGGGTGGGGTTACTTGGACTCACAGGAGGCGTCATGTTTACTTTACTTTTTTTCTATCTCTACGATTCCTTGCAACCCTATCCAAATCTCTATATGAATACAGACATCCACTGAATAAACACATAAGCACTATACAATGAAGATATGTTGCAGATTTATAACACAATCCCCCAAAACAATGATACTAATATTAAGATATTTCCCGAGAACTTCTGAAAGAAACCGGAATTAGCACAGAGAAAAAAAAATTCTAGACGAGAATTCGAAGTTGAATACAGTTTCCTTTAATGAAGGAAAAAATGAAGATTTGCAAACAACTCACCCCAGCAATAATGGACGATCAACTCGTGATAACAACACTTCACTGCCTAAAACTGAATGAATAAAGAAATGTACTTAGCTTGAGTATATATGGGCGAAGGCGATGGCGTCATTTCCTCTCTCTCTCTCTCTGATTTGCGAGAGTTTAGCTGTTTGGGTGAATGTTTTCGGTCTGATATCCCTTCATAATGTTGAATGTGTTGTTTCCTGGATATGATTCTTGAATGTTTAATAAACGTTGATAAAGTTGAATGACATTCCTTCGTCTCCTCAAGATGTTGATTGAATATCCAGTTCCTCAGTTTGTATACTATTTATAGTTGATATTCGATGCGTTCATTTCTTCGGTGGACGTAGATACTTCGTCAAAATTGTAGATTCATTACTGCTGTAACTGCTAAGTATTACAGATTAAATTGCTGGTTCTTAAAGTTGATATCTCTTGGTTATTAAAGTTGATTCGCTGGTTCTTAAAGTTGATTCACTGCCACCAATTGTTGATGTGATACTGTTATAAACACACATTAAAGTTCAATTTCATGTCTCTTCAATGTGATATGTATAGTTATACTTGCAGGTTACTTCTT
Organism: Palaemon carinicauda; assembly: GCF_036898095.1. Taxonomy (NCBI): domain Eukaryota; kingdom Metazoa; phylum Arthropoda; class Malacostraca; order Decapoda; family Palaemonidae; genus Palaemon; species Palaemon carinicauda. Next base: position 77,154,519 of record NC_090732.1, on the reverse strand, counting down.
CTGAATAAGTCTATGTAAGTTAACTTTTAAAACAGTTTCTTAGCATCTCCATCACAGATGGTTTGGTCGGATGACAAAAATGTTACATATATATATATATATATATATATATATATATATATATATATATATATATATATATATATATATATATATATATATATATATATATATATATATATATACAGTATACATATATATATGTATATATATATATATATATATGTATATATATATATATATATATATATATATATATATATATATATATATATATATATATATATGTATATATATATATATATATATATATATATATATATATATATATATATGTATATATATATATATATATACATATATATAATATATATATATATATATATATATGTATGTATATATATATGTATATATATATATATATATATATATATGTGTGTGTGTATATATATATATGTATATATATATATATATACATAGTAAAGCATGTGTTAGAATAGGAAATGAGGTGAGCGATTGGTTTCCGGAGAGAGTGGGGCTGAGACAGGGATATGTGATGTCGCCGTGGTTGTTTAACTTGTATGTTGATGGAGTGGTGAGAGAGGTGAATGCTAGAGTGCTTGGACGAGGATTAAAACTGGTAGGCGAGAATGATCATGAATGGGAGGTAAATCAGTTGTTGTTTGCGGATGATATTGTACTGGTAGCAGACACAGAAGAGAAGCTTGACCGACTAGTGACAGAATTTGGAAGGTTGTGTGAGAGAAGGAAGTTGAGAGTTAATGTGGGTAAGAGTAAGGTTATGAGATGTACGAGAAGGGAAGGTGGT
>NC_090732.1:77105308-77143190 GCF_036898095.1 Palaemon carinicauda | reverse complement strand
CTCGAGACAAAAGAAAGACTGGCTGCCTCAATGTCTCTTCAGACTACTCTTGAGACGATGGCAAGTGACCCCAAGGTCCATGAAATGTTCATGGTAGTGGCCAAGACTCATCTGGCCATAGTGACGAAGGATCTTTATGACTTCGTCAGGGCGAGGAGAGTTTGTAGGGAGTTCGTGTTCACCTCGGCTACGGTGAGGCACGAGCCAAGGAAGCTAATCTCCTCCAACATTTGGGGCAAAGACCTTTTCCCTACCGAATTGGTCAAAGAAGTTGTTGATAGGGCCGCCACGGAGAATAGAAACCTTCTCCAGAAGTGGGGCCTGGCTAACAAAAGAAAGTCTTCCCCGGATGAGGGTCCTCAACCAAAGAGGAAGACTATGAGGACTACGCTACCGTCTCGACCAGCCAAGCCTCGTAAACAGCAACAGCAACTGCAATTGCCATTGCCTTCAGTGCCCCAGTTGGTGGCACAAACCCCGACCACATTGCAGTGGGTACCCCAGGCCGTGTCGACACAGTCCACGGCATTCACCCCAACGTTCGAAGGGCAGTCTACTTCCTTTCGAGCAAGGCCTAGAGGAGCAGCCAGAGGCTCGTCTAGGCGCCCCTCAAGGGGAAGGGGATTCAGGGGTGATCGCGGTCGGGGAAGCAAGTGAGATGATGCCGGTAGGAGGGAGACTTCAGAATTTTCGGGATCGGTGGACCTTCGATCCCTGGGCCCACAGCCTACTCAAGAACGGACTGGGCTGGAGCTGGTACAGCACTCCATCCCCGTGCCCTCAGTTTTTCCAACACTCCACCCCCGTTCTGGAGGAGTACGTTCAAGAACTGTTGGAGAAAAAAGTGATCCGAAGGGTAAAGTCCATCAAATTCCAAGGGAGGCTGTTTTGTGTTCCCAAGAAAGACTCGGAAAAGCTCAGAGTCATTCTGGACTTGTCGCCACTCAACAAGTTCATAGTGAATTGCAAATTCAAGATGCTAACACTGCAACACATAAGGACCTTACTGCCCAAGAGGGCATATTCCGTCTCCATAGACTTGTCGGACGCCTATTGGCACGTTCCAATCAACCGTCGACTCTCCCCCTACCTACGGTTCAATCTACAACGAAGACTATACGCCTTCAGAGCCATGCCATTCGGGCTAAATATAGCCCCAAGGATTTTCACAAAGCTTGCGAGCGTAGCTCTCAAACAATTACGCCTAAAGGGAATTCAGGTAGTAGCCTACCTGGACGACTGGTTGGTGTGGGCAGCATCCGAGACAGAATGCTTGCAAGCTTCCAGTCAAGTGATCCAGTTCCTAGAGTATCTAGGCTTCAAGATCAACAGAAAAAAGTCTCGGCTTTCTCCATCTCAAAAGTTCCAGTGGCTGGGAATCCACTGGGACCTAATGTCACGCCGTTTCTCCATCCCGGCGAAGAAAAGGAAGGAGATAGCGGGTTCTGTCAAGAGACTTCTAGATTCCGAAAGGATATCAAGACGCGAACAGGAGAGGGTACTGGGCTCTCTCCAGTTTGCTTCGGTGACAGACCCAGTGCTAAGAGCACAGCTAAAGGATGCAACCGGAGTTTGGAGAAGTTATGCATCAAACGCGCGAAGAGATCTGAGAAGACCAGTTCCGCTTCGGCTACGTACTCTTCTCAGGCCTTGGTCCCAAGCCAGACATCTAAAGAAGTCGGTTCTTCTTCAGCCACCTCCCCCGTCGGTGACGATTCACTCAGACGCCTCGAAGGAGGGATGGGGAGGTCACTCTCATCGGAAAAAAGTCCAGGGGACTTGGTCCAAGCTATTCAAGACCTTTCACATAAACTTTCTAGAAGCTATGGCAGTGCTCCTTACCTTAAAGAAAGTCTCCCCGCGTCACTCGATCCACATAAGGTTGGTGATGGACACCGAGGTAGTTGTGAGATGCTTGAATCGACAAGGATCGAGGTCACCACCTCTCAACCAGGTGATGTTGGCCATCTTCCGATTGGCGGAAAAGAAGAAGTGGTACCTGTCGGCAGTTCACCTTCAAGGAGTCCGCAATGTGACAGCGGACGCTCTATCGAGGTTCACACCGATAGAGTCGGAATGGTCCTTAGACGCAGGATCATTCTCCTTCATTCTGAATCAAGTCCCAGAACTGCAGATGGACCTCTTTGCGACGAAAGACAACAAGAAGTTGCCCCTGTACGTGTCCCCGTACGAGGACCCCTTAGCGGAAGCAGTGGACGCGATGTCCCTCGACTGGAACAGATGGTCCAGGATTTATCTGTTCCCTCCTCACAACCTTCTGTTGAGGGTCCTCAACAAACTGAGATCCTTCAAGGGGGTAGCAGCAATAGTGGCCCACAAGTGGCCGAACAGCGTGTGGTTCCCCCTGGCATTGGAACTACAGCTGAAGTTTGTACCGCTACCAGATCCAGTTCTGACCCAGCGAGTCCAGAAGTCGACTGTCTGCGCTTCATTACAGAAAACCCGGACCCTGCAGCTCATGATTTTCTCTCCCTAGCGGTGAGGAAGCGTTTCGGGATTTCGAAAGCCAGCATAGACTTTCTAGAGGAATATAAGTGCAAATCTACTAGAAGGCAATATGAGTCATCTTGGAGAAAATGGGTGGCCTTTGTCAAGGCGAAGAATCCGCAGGAGATCTCGACAGACTTCTGCTTATCTTTCTTCATTCACCTCCATGGTCAAGGGTTGGCAGCTAACACGATTTTGGCGTGTAAGTCTGCTTTGACAAGACCCATCCTATATGCCTTTCAGGTCGACCTCGGTAACGAGATCTTTAATAAAGTTCCGAAAGCCTGCGATAGGCTCAGACCTTCAGCACCTCCAAAGCCCATTTCATGGTCTTTAGACAAAGTTCTTCATTTCGCTTCTCTGTTGAGCAATGAGGAGTGTGCGTTAAAGGATTTGACACAAAAAGTTATTTTCCTATTTGCACTCGCATCCGGGGCCAGGGTTAGTGAGATTGTAGCCCTCTCGAGAGAGGCAGGTCGTGTTCAGTTCCTGGATGGGGGAGAACTGAACCTGTTTCCGGATCCTACGTTTCTCGCCAAGAATGAGTTACCCACCAACAGGTGGGGGCCCTGGAGAATCTGCCCTCTGAAAGAAGATGCATCTCTATGTCCAGTAGAATGCCTAAAGGTCTATCTTCGTAGAACTTCAGACTTCAAGGGTGGTCAACTATTCAGTGGAGAAACATCAGGCTCAAATTTATCTCTGAATCAACTCAGAGCGAAAATCACATATTTTATTCGCAGAGCGAATCCTGACAGTACACCCGCAGGTCACGATCCGAGGAAAGTTGCCTCATCCTTAAATTTCTTTAATTGTATGGATTTTGAACATCTCCGTTCATACACTGGCTGGAAGTCTTCCAGAGTGTTCTTTCGCCACTATGCGAAGCAAGTAGAGGAACTAAAGAGATCTGTGGTAGCAGTGGGTCGCGTTATTAACCCTACTGTTTACCTCTGCGAGGAACAGTGGTTTTAATTGGGACGATTAATTCCAGGGTGAGTTTGTAGTTACATACGGTACTACAAACTAAGTGAGGGCACTGAGTTGCCCACGTTGACTGTTCCATTTCCAAAGGTGAACCTAGCATAAGTGCAGACATGTGTGCCGAGCGTTTTCTAACGCTAATGTGATTGATTTGTAATACAGACTTTTATGACTTTGATACCTCGGTATCTTAAAAGTGGCAATAATGTTTTTTCTTTCAGATAAACAAGTTCTGTTTACTATCATACTTATGCTTAAAGTTTTGGGTTATCCTCTTCTATATATATATATATATATATATATATATATATATATATATATATATATATATATATATATATATATATATATATATATATATATATATATGTATATATATATATATATATATATATATATATATATATATATATATATATATATATGTATATATATATATATATATATATATATATATATATATATATATATATATATATATATATATATATATATGTATATATATATATATATATATATATATATATATATATATATATATATATATATATATAATTAATTGTTGTTAACCTGTCTATTTATTGTTTATCAATAAACTTGTTCTTGAGAACCTTGCGTCTCCTTCACCTGTGTCAATTTATTGGTATAATTGAGCATTCATTCTATGTACTTTATCTGGGATAATTCTAATAGAATTGTTCCTTTATGCAAGCTATGTTGCATTGGTTTATGCTTTCCCTTAACGGGAGGATTCCGTCCCAGAAGAGGACGGTGGCGGTTTTACAAGTTTCCTCCTATGCGTATATAAACCTTTGTCCAATACAAGTATTGTGCGGAGAACTGGTCGATATTTCATATCGACGCAGTGGTTCTTTACAAACTATGCTTTACTTAATATAGGGTGAGACCACTATATTAGCTTGCCTGGTATTCATACATAGGTATATGTACTCTTCGAGACTTTTCCAGAGTCTAGTAGGACTCTTCCCTGTAGGGGGCAGGAAGCTCTAACATGGTTTATGGTTAGTTGAAAAGATGTATAACGGTAACATCTTAGGTCTCTAGGTCTAGTCGACCGGGAAAAATTACCTCCGGGGAGTACGGCACGTTCTGAGAATCCACAGATACAGTAATGCTCTGGTATACTTCCATCAGGACGACATGGCTTGAGCCCAAAAAACGGATTTTGAGCGAAGCGAAAAATCTATTTTTGGGTGAGATGGCCATGTCGTCCTGATGGACCCGCCCTTCCCTTTCTATGAAAGGGCTGTAGGACCCCTCCCTACATACAGTATCTGTAGCACCTCGTGTACGCTACAAGGAATACAGATGGCGCCAGGATTGGCGCAATGCACGCTTACGAAACTGGAGAAGAGGGAGCCTTGGGAGCGGCTCCCCCTTTTTCTTTCCCGTTTTCGTTTCTTGCCAATTAACCCCTCGATGTGTTATCTCTGTTTGGGGTGCAGATTGCCATGTGGCGTGTCAAGAATACGTCCTCTGATATGTCGCGATATCCCTTTCATTAGGGATATTCGCTCCAGGAGTTAGAATTCTGGGTACCTTAAGGTAAATTCTCTGGGAATATCGCCGTAGTTGTAATATACCCTAGGAAGCTACCCTAAAGGAACTTCCATCAGGACGACATGGCCATCTCACCCAAAAATAGATTTTTCGCTTCGCTCAAAATCCGTTATATATATATATATATATATATATATATATATATATATATATATATATATATATATATATATATATATATATATATATATATATATATATATTACGACTAGCGGAGTCCGTAAATTCTCAAGCTCCAAAACTCACCTGTTATTTTTATTACATAAGTCTGATACATTAGGCTACTAGATATACACCAAGCTTTGAGAAAATTATGCAACTCCCAGATGGTAATATTATGTGAACACTGAATATCCAAAGGTCTCTTTACATAACTCAAAACAAAACTAGGTGATTACTTTACGTGAACTATTCTAAAACCAACCTCTGATCAAAATAATACACACTGTACAAAAATATGTTATTTTTATAATAAAATAAATTTTTGAATATACTTACCCGGTGATTTTATAAGCTGCAGCTCTGCTGCTCGACAGAAAACTCTACGTTAAAAATCCGCCAGCGATCGCTATGCAGGTAGGGGGTGTATTTCAACAGCGCCATCTGTCGTGCAGGTACTCAGTACTCATTGTAAACAAAGAACTCAATTTTCTCCTCGGTCCACTGCGTCTCTATTGGGGAGGAAGGGAGGGTCCTTTAATATATAATCACCGGGTAAGTATATTCAAAAATTTATTTTATTATAAAAATAAAATTTTTCAATATTTAACTTAGCCGGTGATTATATAAGCTGATTCACACCCAGGGGGGTGGGTAGAGACCAGCAATAAATGTTTACATTATTATGAGCTAAGGATTTTTTATTTCATTTTAGCAGTTATCAAAATAACAAACATAAAATAAATAAGTACCTGGTAAGGAAGTCGACTTGAACAATTACTCTGCCTTTTTAAGTACGTCTTCCTTACGGAGCCTCGCGATCCTCTTAGGATGCTGAGCGACCCCTAGGAGCTGAAGTATCAAGGGTTGCAACCCATACTACAGGACCTCATCAAAACCTCTAATCTAGGCGCTTCTCAAGAAAAGAATTTGACCACCCGCCAAATCAACCAGGATGCGAAAGGCTTCTTAGCCTTCCGGACAACCCAAAAACAACAATAAAAACATTTCAAGAGAAAGATTAAAAAGGTTATGGAATTAGGGGAATGTAGTGGTTGAGCCCTCACCCACTACTGCACTCGCTGCTACGAATGGTCCCAGGGTGTAGCAGTTCTCGTAAAGAGACTGGACATCTTTAAGATAAAAAGACGCGAACACTGACTTGCTTCTCCAATAGGTTGCGTCCATTATACTTCGCAGAGATCTATTTTGTTTAAAGGCCACTGAAGTTGCGACAGCTCTAACTTCATGTGTCCTTACCTTCAGCAAAGCTTGGTCTTCCTCACTCAGATGGGAATGAGCTTCTCGTATTAACAGTCTGATAAAATAGGATAAAGCATTCTTTGACATAGGCAAAGATGGTTTCTTAACAGAACACCATAAAGCTTCTGACTGTCCTCGTAAAGGTTTAGTTCGTCTTAAATAGAACTTAAGAGCTCTAACAGGGCATAAGACTCTTTCTAGTTCATTTCCAACCATATTTGATAGGCTTGGAATATCGAACGATTTCGGCCAAGGACGAGAAGGTAGCTCGTTTTTGGCTAGAAAACCAAGTTGTAAAGAACATGTAGCCGTTTCAGATGAAAATCCGATGTTCCTGCTGAAGGCGTGAATCTCACTGACTCTTTTAGCTGTGGCTAAGCAAACCAGGAAAAGAGTCTTTAAAGTGAGATCTTTAAAGGAGGCTGATTGTAGTGGCTCGAACCTTTCTAACATGAGGAATCTTAGTACCACGTCTAAATTCCAACCAGGTGTAGCCAAACGACGCTCCTTCGTGGTCTCAAAAGACTTAAGGAGGTCCTGTAGATCTTTGTTGTTGGAAAGATCTAAGCCTCTGTGACGGAAGACTGATGCCAACATGCTTCTGTAACCCTTGATAGTGGGAGCTGAAAGAGATCTTTCTTTCCTCAGGTATAAAAGGAAGTCAGCTATTTGAGTTACAGAGGTACTGGTCGAGGATACTGATACTGACTTGCACCAGTTTCGGAAGACTTCCCACTTCGACTGGTAGACTCTAAGAGTGGATGTCCTCCTTGCTCTAGCAATCGCCCTGGCTGCCTCCTTCGAAAAGCCTCTAGCTCTCGAGAGTCTTTCGATAGTCTGAAGGCAGTCAGACGAAGAGCGTGGAGGCCTTGGTGTACCTTCTTTACGTGTGGCTGACGTAGAAGGTCCACCCTTAGAGGAAGAGTTCTGGGAACGTCCACTAGCCATCGAAGTACCTCGGTGAACCATTCTCTCGCGGGCCAGAGGGGAGCAACTAACGTCAACCTTGTCCCTTCGTGAGAGGCAAACTTCTGCAGTACCTTGTTGACAATCTTGAAGGGGGGGAATGCATATAGGTCTAGATGTGACCAATCCAGTAGAAAGGCATCTATATGAACTGCTGCTGGGTCCGGGATTGGTGAGCAATATATTGGGAGCCTCTTGGTCATCGAGGTTGCGAAGAGATCTATGGTAGGCTGGCCCCATGTGGCCCACAGTCTCTTGCACACATCCTTGTGTAGGGTCCACTCTGTTGGAATGATTTGTCCCTTCCGACTGAGGCAATCTGCCATTACATTCAAGTTGCCTTGGATGAACCTCGTTACTAGAGAAATGTTTAGATCTTTTGACCAGGTGAGGAGGTCCCTTGCGATCTCGTACAACGTCATAGAGTGGGTCCCTCCTTGCTTGGAGATGTACGCCAAAGCCGTGGTGTTGTCCGAGTTCACCTCCACCACTTTGCCTTGAAGGAGAGACTTGAAGCTTTTCAAGGCCAGATGAACTGCCAGTAGCTCCTTGCAGTTGATATGCATTGTTCTTTGACTCGAGTTCCAAGTTCCCGAGCATTCCCGACCGTCTAATGTCGCGCCCCAGCCCGTGTCCGATGCGTCCGAGAAGAGAACGTGGTTGGGAGTCTGAACAGCCAGGGGCAGACCCTCTCTGAGGCTGATACTGTCCTTCCACCAAGTCAGGGAAGACTTCATCTTCTCGGAAATGGGGATCGAGACCGCTTCTAGCGTCTTGTCCTTTTTCCAGTAAACAGCTAGATGATATTGAAGAGGACGGAGGTGTAGTCTTCCTAACGATACGAACTGTTCCAGGGATTATAGTGTCCCTATCAGACTCATCCACTGCCTGACTGAACATCGTTCCTTCTTCAGCATGTTCTGGATGCATAACTGGGCTTGACTTGTTCTGGGGGCCGACGGAAAAGCCCGAAAAGCTTGACTGTGAATCTCCATCCCTAAATACACAATAGTTTGGGATGGGACCAATTGAGACTTTTCCATATTGACCAGGAGACCCAATTCCTTGGTCAGATCTAGAGTCCACTTTAGATCCTTCAGACAGCGACGACTGGAAGAAGCTCTTAGAAGCCAGTCGTCCAAATAGAGGGAGGCTCTGATGTCCGCTAAATGAAGGAATTTGGCTATATTCCTCATCAGCCTCGTAAACACAAGAGGAGCTGTGCTTAGGCCAAAGCACAGGGCTTGAAACTGGTAGACAACCTTTTCGTAAACGAATCTCAGAAAAGGTTGGGAGTCTGGGTGGATGGGGACGTGAAAGTATGCGTCCCTTAGGTCTAAAGAGACCATCCAGTCTTTCTTTCTGACCGCTGCTAGAACAAACTTTGTGGTCTCCATGGCGAACGTCTGCTTTGTGACAAAGACATTCAGCGCACTGACGTCTAGCACCGGCCTCCACCCTCCTGTCTTCTTTACCACTAAGAAGAGACGGTTGTAGAAGCCCGGGGTTTGATGGTCCAGGACTTTGACTACCGCTCCCTTTTCTAGCAAGAGAGACACCTCCTGTTTCAATGCTCGTCTCTTGTCTTCCTCTCTGTACCTGGGAGAGAGATCGATGGGAGACGTTGCTAGAGGGGGTTTTCGTACAAATGGGATCTTGTACCCCTCTCTGAGCAACTTCACAGATTGTGCATCTGCGCCTCTCTTCTCCCAGGTCTGCCAGAAGTTCTTGAGTCTGGCTCCCACTGCTGTCTGAAGAAGGTGGCAGTCAGACTCTGCCTTTAAAGGACTTGGTTCCTTTCTTCTTCCCACGTCTCCCTTCGGCACGAGCACCTCCTCTGCTGGAGGCTCTGCCACGAAAGGGCGGAATAAATCTGGACGCTGGAGTGTCCATCCTTGGTCTTGACAAGGTAGGCAAAGGGGTGGCTTTGCGGGCAGAGGACGCAACCAGGTCATGGGTGTCCTTCTGAATCAAAGAAGCAGCAATCTCCTTAATCAAGTCCTCTGGAAAAAGGCACTTAGAGAGAGGAGCAAACAGAAGTTCTGATCTTTGACACGGTGTCACTCCAGCTGACAGGAAAGAGCAAAGGTTCTCACGCTTCTTGAGGACCCCGGATACGAACGATGCAGCGAGCTCACTAGATCCGTCACGTATGGCCTTGTCCATGCAGGACATGATGAGCAAGGAAGATTCCTTCTCAGTCGGGGAGATCTTCCTGCTCAAAGCTCCCAGACACCAGTCCAAAAAGTTAAAGACCTCGAAGGCTCTAAATACTCCTTTCAACAGATGGTCTAGGTCCGAAGGTGACCAGCAAATCTTAGAGCGTCTCATGGCTAGCCTGCGGGGAGAGTCTACAAGACTTGAGAAGTCGCCCTGGGCAGAGGCAGGAACTCCCAAGCCGAGAACTTCTCCCGTGGCATACCAGACGCTCGATCTGGAAGAGAGTTTAGCAGGGGGAAACGTAAAGGCTGTCTTCCCTAGACTCTTCTTGGACTGCATCCAATCTCCTAAAACTCGTAAAGCTCTCTTGGACGAGCGTGCGAGGACGAGTTTCGTAAAGGCAGGCGAGGATGACTGCGTACCTAAAGCAAACTCTGACGGAGGAGAGCGTGGAGCCACAGACACAAACTGGTCCGGATACATCTCTTTGAACAGAGCAAGAACTTTTCTAAAGTCCAAAGAGGGTTGCGTGGACTTGGGTTCGTCAAGGTCCGAATGTGGTTCATCAACGTGTGCCGCATCGTCATCATCAGAGAGTCCATCATCCGGGAATTGAGGAGGAAGCGGCAAAGGAGTAGGTATCGGCTGGTCAGCTGAGTCCGGTCGCACGGGTGCACGCGTGACTGAACCGGACGCAACGTCATGGAACTGTGAGCTGGCAACAACCATAGCAGCGCGGGGACGCACAGCGTCTACTCCAGACTGTCTAGTCTGATGTGGGCGAGCAGAGGCAACCACACTGGGTTGCGGAGGTTGACGCACCGCGTCAAAACAAAACAACTTAGACGGTTGTTGTACCTCGCGAACGTCAACGGAAGGTTCCGTGCGTCGCTGAACGTCAACATGCGGCTGGCAGGGTACACTGGAACGCATGGGTGGCGGGACTCTCTCAGCTGGAGTGCGCAAGAAGGTTGCCTCAGCGTCCACAGGACGCACAACCGTGGTTGGTTGTAGGCAAGAGGTTGGTGCAGCAGCAACCTTCTCCGCACGAAAGTCCTGCATCAGAGACGTTAATTGGTACTGCATGGTCTGCAGCAAAGACCACTTAGGGTCTGCAGGAGCAGGTGCGGCGACAGACGGTGTGACTGCCTGAGGCGGTACCGCTTTGCCTCTCTTAGGAGGTGAGCAGTCATCGGAAGACTGCAGCGAGTCCGAACTGACCCAGTGGCTACAACTGGGCCGTTGGACTTGCGCGGAAGGGACCGACTTGCGCTTAAGAGGTCGTGAGACCTTGGTCCATGGTTTCTTACGAGAAACCTCTTCCGCAGACGAGGAATAAATGGGCTCTCTCGTCTCTGTGTGGGTGGGGCGATCTTGGGTAGATACGCCCGAAACCACGGAGGGAACGTCTGTTCGCTGATTAAAGCCTCTCGAACCCTTTGGTCGTACGACATTGCTTCTCCCCTGGACTTGGGAGCTTGCAAGAGGTCCCGGACTAGGAGGACGACAGGCACGAACAGACGAACCCTCAAGCGCAACACTATCCACAACACTATCACTCACTTTATCACTTCCCACTGCACTCTTACACTTCAGCTCTTTGACGTCCGCCATGAGCTGGTTACGGTCACTAGCCAAGGACTCCACTCTCTTACCCAGAGCTTGGATGGCACGCATCATATCTGCCATTGAAGGTTCCTGAGTGCCAGAAGGGGGATTAGGAGCAACCACTACAGGGGAAGGAATAGGTTGTGGGGCATGAGGAGAGGAAAAATCAACGGAACGAGATGAACTTCTCCTGACTCTATCTCTCTCTAGCCTACGTGTATATTTCTGGAATTCGATAAAATCGGATTCCGAAAGCCCAACGCATTCCTCACATCGATCTTCCAATTGACAGGTTTTATCCCGACAATTGGAACAAACGGTGTGAGGATCGATAGAGGCCTTCGGAAGACGCCTTGAACAGTCCCTAGCATTACACTTCCTGAATTTAGGGACTTGAGAAAGGTCAGCCATTTTGAATTGGTCAAAGGGGAATTCAAAAACTATCCAAAGTCCTCAACAAATAATCCGATATCAAAAAAAGAATGCAAGGATTTATTGAAGAGAAAGCCTGCACAGCGAAAGCTCAAAACTAGAAACGTGTACTTCACCAAATAGTTGTGAAAACCAATCCAGTTAGCAACAGCGAATTAGTAGGTCTTGCCGGTGGCACGACAGAGAGAAAATTGAGTTCTTTGTTTACAATGAGTACTGAGTACCTGCACGACAGATGGCGCTGTTGAAGTACACCCCCTACCTGCATAGCGATCGCTGGCGGATTTTTAACGTAGAGTTTTCTGTCGAGCAGCAGAGCTGCAGCTTATATAATCACCGGCTAAGTTAAATATTGAAAAATATATATTTTATAAAAATTAATAACAATTCAAAAGAATTAACACCAAAAATAAATCACTCGAAATTTAAATATGAACTACACCTGAGACTTATAACATAACACTTCAGAAAATGATACAAACACTTATTTTACTAGAAAATTAATTTATAAAGATATTTGATTTTGACTATTAATGAAATGAGTTAACACTTTAACACTAATGAATAAACAATAATGAAATGCACGTTCACGTAACTGTTACACTTACGTCTTTTGGTTCACAGAAGGTTACAGAACGGTTAAGCATTATTTTTTCTTTTTTTAAGTCACTTCACTGTTTAACCTAAGTCTTACAGGGCCTATTACAAAAATCTATATTATAGAATATACTTACATTAACACACTACACTTTTAACTAATCACCCCATAATATCACCAACATTTGAACAAGACTATACACGATATACGTTGGAGAGAAATCACTAATCACGTTTGAAAAGATACACTATACTGTACATACTTGAAAGGAGAGAGGGCTGGCAAACGTTGGTTCTCTCAAAGGAATAGGCTTGATCTCTTCTGCTTCGTATGCATTACTAGGTCCTCTATATATATATATATATATATATATATATATATATATATATATATATATATATATATATATATATATATATAACTTAATTAATTACAGAACCCTCCAGCTCGGCCTACTGGAAGCGTTGGGGGCATAGTCTAGCGGCATCAAGGTTGCCAATGTAGTAATTTGAAGAAAGGGTACTAACATATCTTGTAACATTAGAAAAAAAAAATTAGTCTTCAATTTTCATGTCTTTTCTAACCATATGGGAGCATAAAAATGACGTAATCCCTCGTGTTCTTACCTCGTGTGTGTCATACAGCATACCTACAAGATTGCATAAGACTTCGTAACAAAATTGCGTGAAATAAAATGTTAATTCTTTAAAATAACGTAAATTTACATATACAGAATTGAATGAAATTACAATCAAATGAATGGTGAAAGTCTTATGTAATTTACATGCATTACTTAATCCTATGTGAGTGGAACTCACCTTACAAGCTAGCTATACATCTCTTAAATACACAATTAAAATATATGAATAAAATATTCTACTTGCATGAAGACCATCTTCGTAATATAGCTCCCCCCAAGAATATTATCTATTCTGGTCCTGAATCCACCGATTCAGCCCAAGATAAATAATCTGCAACCACGTTATCTTTACCTGATACATGCTTTACATAAATACAATATGGTTGCAAACAAAATGACCACCTAGTAAACCTTTGATTATCATTCTTCATTTTGTTAACGAAAATGAAAGGATTATGATCTAAATAAACTAATTTCTTCATTATGTGGTCTATCCACATAAACTTCAAATTTCCTTATCACTTTGATTAGTGCTAGCTGTTCCTTGTCAACTGTCGAAAATGAGCTCGTTGATACTTTTTCAGCTTCAACGACATAAAACAAACAGGCTGAAGAATTCCTTCATTGCCTTCTTGTAATAAGTCAGCTCCAATCCTATTGTCCAACGCATCCACTGGGATGAGGAATTTCTTGTTGATATCCAGTTGCAGTATTGGTTTCCAAGTTAATATGGCCTTTATCCTGTCAAAGGATTCCTGGTACTCGCTGGTCCATACAAAGTTTTTCTTGGGGCTCGTCAAATCCGTCAAGGGAGTGACTACAGCCGAAAAGTTCGGGCAAAAACGTCTGTAGAATCCTGCCATCCTTAAGAATCGTTGTAATTACTTCCTTGTTGTGGGGGGTGATGCTTTCCTTATTCTTTCAACGTTAGTGGCTACCGGAGCGATTTGTCCCCTTTCAAATCCCAAGTACCGAACTGTTGCCTATCCAAATTCGCTCTTCTACAGGTTAATCGTCAGGTGTGCTCCTTGCAGCTTTTGAAATACCTTCTCCAGGATTCAGAGATGTTCTTCCCAGGTTAATGAATATATCACAACATTGTCGAGATGTACAACTTTTCCTTCAATCGATCCTAGAAGATTATCCATCACTCGTTGAAAGGTAGTGGGTGCATTCATTAGACCAAATGGCATAACTGTGTATTGATATAACCCAAACGGGGTTCTAGAAGCTGATAACAATTTTGCGTTATCGTCCAGAGGAATTTTATAATAGCCTTTTAACAAGTCGATCTTAGAGAAGAACCTCACTTGTCCAATGTTGTCGAGTAGTTGGTCTATGAGTGGTAATGGGTAATTGTCGGACACACTGATCAAATTCCACTTTCGATAGTCCGTACACATCCTTAGAGATACGGTTGGTTGTTTTTTTCAAAAGCAAGCATGGAGAACTGTAACAGTTAGAACTTTATTCGGCTAATCCATTTTATAACAAATAGTCCACTTCTTTTCTCATGACTTCTCTGTGATACGGCAACAGTCGTCTTCCGTGGATGGAATGGTTAGCACCATACATACATGTGAAGCTTCGGTCTCGTTTTCTCTTAAGTATTGTTACAGTAGGTTAACGTGTACTTTCCTTTTACCTTTCTTTCTTCCTGTCGTTTTGATAATGTAGGTCAGGTCACTGATCATCCCCAAAATCCAGAATGGAAACTGGAAACTAGGTGAGTGGGAATCTCCTTATCAGTAAAAAAACCACCACCTGTTGTCCTACCACAAACGGATTGTCCTTACTTTTCATATCAAACATTTTCTTCATTTTTCCTTGACTCATTTTCAGGTTTTTGATGGAAAATGATCTCACTGATCCTTTTCCTAAAATTCTTGACATATTCTCCATCCGTTTCCTCTTCATCTTTCCATTTTTCTGACAACATTTTAATCGGTCCTCATACTTTTCGTCCGAATACCATTTTATTTGGGCTACATCCCATGCTTTCTTGATAAACATTGCATACCTCAAATAACATCAACGGTAGTCTGATGTCCCATTCATTTCCTGTTTCTTTGCAGTACTTTGTTAACATTCTTTTTAGGGTTTGATGAACCCTTAGGGTTTGATGAACCCTTGGGACTCCGGGTGATAGGCAGTAGACAGTTGTCGTCTCACATCCAACAGTTTCATCATGTCCTGAAACAATTTTGAGGTGAAATTTGTTCCTCGGTCACTCTGAACGAGTTCCAGAATACCAAACTTGGTAAAAAAGTCTAGTAACTTCTCGGCAATTACTTTGGCACTGATGTTCCTGACAGGTATGGCTTCTGGGTATCTCGTAACTGGACACATTAAAGTTACCATATATTGTTCACCTTTCTTCGTTCTCGGTAATGTCCCACAATGTTGATCATTACCTTGCTGGAAGATTCTTCTCTCACTCCAATTAAGTGTAAGGGACCTTTCTTAATGTACTCGTTAAGCTTTCCAGCCATCTGACAAACGTGACATGCAGGGCAAAATGGCTCACACCCTTATGCATGCCAAGCCAGATGAAGTGTTTCATTATCTTCTCTGTGTGTCCTGTCTCATGCGCTACGGTGATCACCTTTCTTCTCAGCGGTGGGGTAATTAATCTCTGATGGTATATCCCCCATTCAGAATTCCCAGAGATATTGGCGGGTCTATGCTTTCTCATAATCAATTCATCCTTGAGATAATAATAGGTGGGAGACTGCTGCACCCCTGTCTCATCCAGCACAGTACAATAATCTGTTAACATTGAATCTTCCAATGGAATCCTATCAGCTTTCTCTGACTCACTTGTCTTACTTCTAACGCTGAGTCCTCTCTTTTTTCCAAGTCCATTTCTTCCTTGTCTTCCTGTGCATTCATCTGTCGTTTCTCTTCTCATGGGCTCACTGAGGAGCTCTCCTCTCGTGTACTATCATGAAAAAGTCTTCTGAAAATAAATCCTCCAAGTTCATCACTCCTGTTTCTCTATCTTCTTCTGCAGTCACTTTCTTCGTCATACTCTTAGTCCTCACACAACTAGGAAACAGATACGGGCAATCCTTCTTGAGTTCAGTCGTAGACTATACTTCAATGGTTTCTCCATTATAAATGGTCAAGGCACAAACGGCGCTCCACCAACCTCATTATCCAGTAAAACTTTCACTCCTTAAACAGCCAATGAATCCTTTACCGCAAAATCAAAATGACCTATCACCAACTCGCATGACAGATTTAAACAGCAAATAGGAGTAATTTCCTCACCTCCTACTCCCTTCAAAATGACCGAATCTCCTGTGAGAGACTGTTCCACCATCAGGTGTACATCTCAAGTCACCACGATATGATTAGATTCTGTGTCTTGAAATATCTTGATCGGTATCTGCTCGCTCCCATCCACAGCGACTAACATACCTTCATAAATATATGGTTTAAAGGCATCCATGCTTTTTGGGGTTGTTCTGTTCGTCGTGTAAACGTTAGCAGGCTTATTTTCCTCGTCGACCCTTTCCGTTTGATTCTTCATTTTAGCATTCTGTGAAGTTGAATTATCCTCAACCACGTATGCGACTGCTTTCCGTTGGTTTGACCGGCATTCTTTACTGATATGGCCCTTTGTGCCACACTTATAACAAACGATATTAATCTCCTGCATGTCTTTCACAAAAACTGAAGGAGAACGATTCGACGATTGCTGTTATGGTACTGTAACATTCTGCTTTGGAATAGTACCAATGGTACATCCTCTGTAAACTATTGAGCCTGTTTCCGTAGTTATTACTACTTGCTTCGCTACAAATTCTGCTTCAGCCTTCTCCAAAAGTTCGCGAGCTGCTACAATATCTTCTTTTGACAGAGTTCCTGAGTTTATCAACGGTTCTAAGGCTAGACACTTGATTTGGGCTTTAATTATTCTACTCATTGCATGGCCACCACATGCCATTCAAATAGAGAGCCACTGGGCTTTAGTTACATTAGCTTCTGACAATTTCTGAACAATTGGGTTTTCCAAGAAACTCTTGTACATTTAATTGAGACATTTTGTACTTTACACAAAATTATATCTCTTCAAAAATATATACTAACAATACATAGAATCCTATCAACAATAAACTGTTCAAACCCCTAATAAAAAATACGGCCCTGTTATCACCAATATTTAAACAGACTTGCTCGATCTCGGGGTCAGGGCACCAAAAATATATAATACGGCTAGCGAATTACATAAATTTCTAAGCTTGAAAACTCACCTGTTTTATTTTACATAAGTCTGATCCATACTAAAAATACAACAAGCTCTGAGAAAATTACACAACTCCTAAACAGTAACATATATGAACACTGAATATCCAAAGGTCTCTTTACATAAATCAAAACAAAACTAGGTGATTACTTTACGTGAACTATACTAAAACCAACCTCTTACTTCGGTTCTTAGTCAGGGGAAACGAGCAAAGCACTTTAAAAAAATATTTGTGATCGAAATAATACACACTTTACAAAAATAAATATATTCTATAAAAATCAACAGCAATTGAAAAGAATTAACACCACAAATAAATCCTTCGAAAATTTAAATCTGAACAAGACCTGAGACTTATAACATTGTGAGGACAGCAAGACGAATGGAGAGACACTGAAGGTTTACTAAACTTACAACGGTCACTAAGTTACTATGTGCTGATGGAAAAGTAGCCCTGGAAGGGAAACTGCTCCAACCGCCAAAATCATTGTGCTTTTTACACAAGACAAATTATCAAACAATAAGGTGGTAGCCTAAGGAAATATACAATTATATACATTAAAACAAAGCTCCAAAGAGTGCAACATTTTGAGACAAAAAGCCACTGCGTGAAACAAATAATAAAATTACAATTTGCAGAAGTGTGTCCAGGGGAAGGAAGCACAACGGGGAAAACAATGTTCTTACAAGTATTCCCTCCCCCCCAGACAACGGGCATCGGAGATGGTTGATGTGATTAATCCCTGTATCGTAGAGGGTGACGTAGTTCTCCTCTGGTGCTTGAACGGAGGGGAAGGTTGCTCTGCTTCGGAGGAATCGTTTTCTTCTGTCATTACGTGGTTTCCTCCCCCTTGGTAGAGGATTTATTCTGAGGCGGAATCTTGGGTCTACCAGGACTCACGGTGATCTTCTCATTGCTTTCAAGGAACACTGGTTTTAATCGGTCGATCGTCACCCAATCTTCTTGTCCATGGACGTTCAAGAGGAAAGATTTGGCTGTTCTTCTGATGAACTTGTAAGGGTAGGTTCTTGGGCATGAAGTTCTGGTCCTGTCCTCGTATGTTTCCAGGCATGGCCTTAATTTCCCAGCAATCTCTCTCAGGTGATTCAGCTTAGTGTCCTTGGTAGTTGCAGGGAAGAACTCACCAGGGACTGTAAGCGACTCACCGTAGACCTTCTCAGCAGGAGAAGGTTCGCCGTCTGTCAGGGGAGTGGTGCGAAGACCAAGAAGGACCCATGGGAGTTGCGCTTTTCAGTGTTCGTCCGTACATCTCGCCATCAGGGCTACCTTGAGAGTGCGATGAGTTCTCTCGACCATGCCGTTCACTGCAGGGTTGTATGCTGTGGTGCTGTGGAGTGTCGTGCCCATCACGTTTGCCAGAGAGAGCCAGATCTCTGACAAGAAGGCAAAACCTTGGTCCGTCGTGATATCGTCGGGAACGTCGAAGCGGCTGATCCAACTCGACAGGAGAGCTTTGGCGCAGGCATGGGTGGTTGCTTCGGACATCGTAGTTGCTCCTAACCATCTATTGGAGCGGTCGACGATCGTCAGGAGGTATCTTGCAGAACCTGAAGGTGGCAGAGGTCTCATGATGTCCATGTGGATGTGTCCGAATCGTCTCTTGGGTTGGGAAAAATCGCCGACTCCCGACTCAGTATGGCCGCTGACCTTATCGTCTGGCAATTAATGCAAGTTATCGCCCACTCACAGGTGTTTTTCTTGATCCCTGGCCAGATGAATTTCTCGGATAGTAGACGGGCCATAGTGCGACTAGAGAGGTGTGATAATCCATGGACGACATCGAAGATCTTCCTTCTACATGAAGCAGGAATCCATGGGCATGGGCTGGTGTCACAGAGGATGGTTTCCCCGGCCGGGCCGAGGGGAATGTCATTCATCTATAGCGATGTTGTCATACGATAGTCCTGGGCCTCTGGGTCGCTCTGCTGTTCTACGGAGAGGTTGGTGTAGTCGATCCCCAGGTGGACTGTGTTGATCTCGATCCTAGAGAGGGCGTCGGTGACGGGGTTCTTCTTCCCCGGTACGTAGCTAATAGTGCAGCCGAATTCTGCCATGGCTGCCAGGTGTCGTTGATGGCGAGAGGACCATGCATCTGAAGACTTTGCGAAAGTGTGGATCAGGGGCTGGTGGTTCATCGCGATGGTAAGTGGCGGACGGCGAGGTAGATGGCGAGGAGCTCCCTGTCAAATGTGCTGTACCTGGTTTCCGCAGGTTTGAGCTTCTTGCTGAAGAAGGCCAAGGGCTGTGGGTTACCGTTGACGATCTGTTCGAGGACCGCACCGCAGGCGACTTTGCTGGCGTCGGTAGTCAATTTCAGGGAGGCGCTGTCACCGTGGTACACCAGGGTGGTGGCTTCAGCAAGGGCGACCTTCGTCCTGTCAAAGGGGTGTTGCTGCAGTGGACTCCAGATGAGCTTCTTGGCTTTTCCCTTCAGAACGTCATTGAGGGGAGTCAGGATGTGGGCGATGTTGGGGATGAAGCGACGGAAGTAGTTTACCATTCTCAAACACTCCTGAAGGTGCCGGATGGTTGTTGGGGTTGGGAAGGTTTTCACGGCGTCTACCTTGGTTGATGTGGGCTTCACGCCCACTGCAGATATTTGATGTCCAAGGAAGTCCACCCTCTAAGCGCCCAATGTGCACTTGTCGAAGAGCGCAATCAAGCCGTTCTCCTGAAGGCTTTTCAGCACGGCGCGGACGTGTCTCCAGTGTTCCTCTTTCGTCCTGGAGAATATTAAGATGTCGTCCACGTAGCAGACACAGAATGGCAGGTCCCCCAGGATGCTGTCCATCAATCGCTGAAACGTGGCCCCAGCGTTGCCTAGGCGGAAGGTTGAATATGAGAAGGTATAGGAGCCGAACGGCGTTATGACGACGGTCTTAGGCCCGTCCACTGGGAACACAGAAACCTGAAAATACGATATAAGAAGGTCCATTTTAGTAAATTTTTTTGCCCCTTGGAGGGCGCTGGTGAGGTCTTGCCTGTTCAGCAGAGGGTAGTGGTCTGGCGTTGTGATGAGGTTAAGGCGCCGGTAGTCACCGCAGGGCCTCCACGTCCCGTCCGGTTTCTTTACCACATGGAGAGGAGACGCCCAAGGACTGGACACCTTCTTGCATATACCCATCTGTTCCATGTCTTTGAAGGCACACTTAGCATCTCTCAGCTTCTACGGCGGGAGGCGGCGGGCGGAACTTGGCATGCGTGGGAGGTCCCGTCGTGTTGATGTGGTGGTATACCCTGTGCTTGGAGGTGGACCCCGGCAACTGTCGAAGTTCCGGCTTGAAGATGTCGGGGAACTCATGAAGAAGGGCGGCGTAAGGCTGCGCTACGACGGCGGAGATCAGTGTGATACCAGGACCTGCTCTCAGTGGGCGGTTTTGGCATATCCCGATGTCGATGAGGCGTTTCCCGGCGACATCGACGAGTAGATCATGGTAAGCCAGGAAGTCTGCGCCAAGGAGGGGGTGTCTGACGTCACCGATGGCGATGGGCCAAGAGTAAAATCGGCCCATGATTGAGATTTTCAGCACCCTAGTCCCATAGCACCGTATGGGAGATCCATTGGCAGCGATGAGCGAGGGAGCATCACTGCTAGGTGCACGGTTTAGGTCGGCCGGTGAGGGACGAAATGTTGACTGCATACAGCCGGTATCAACCATAAGCCTACAGTTGGATACAGCGTCGAGGATGTAGAATCCGATCTTGCTGCGATCTGCTACTGCGGTCACGGTCGATGTTGGCAGTGGCTGGCATCAAAGTTTCTTCGGGAACTTGCAGGGGGCCCTGCACTTCATTGCGTTGCTACTAAACTGCTGGTGGTAGAAGCACCAAGTCGGGTTAGGTCTATGGTTCTGCTGCATCGTCTGCGGAGGTTTCTTCTTCGTCAGGGCGAGGATTTCGTTGTCGTCAACAGAGGGCGCCGCCGAGGAGCCGAGGGATAAGCAGCTGAAGGAGGATGATGCGCCAAGGCGGGATGCCTTGGAAGCTTCGTATAACTTCTCTGCCCTCGACAGGAGGTCGTTCATCAGCAGGGTGTCGGTATCGGTGAGCTGTGCTCTCACGTCCTGCGGAATGCGTTTAAGGAATATTTCGCGAGATGGGCTTATCTCGTGTTGTCGTCCATTGGCATCAGTCTCGGGCAGCATGAGAAGTCCAACCAGTTCATCCCACGCTTCTACGGGGTAGGTGTCACCCATGGGTCTATTGCTGAGATTTAGGACCTTCTGTGCCCTTGCTGAAACGGAAAGTGAGTACATAGTAATTAGTTTGGTTGCAAGGTCGTCGTAGGATACCAGACCAGAGTGAGGGTCGAGCTATGGGGAGATCTTGTCAAACACTTCCTCAGGGATGGAGGTCAGGACGATGTCAGTTTTGGCGCAGGGGTCGTTTAGCTTCGCCACCATGAAGAGTACGTCCGACTTCAGGAACCAGGAGGCGGTGTTATGCTGTGAGAACGATGGCAGCTTGACTTTGGGCGCAGCTAAGTTGTTGCTGGACCCGATGGGCTGGGTGGTTTCGTCATGGTCCTTGATGCATCGGGCCAAGGGCATCAGCTGGTTATGTCAGATATACTCATCGTTGCTGCCTCACAAAAAAAAAAAAAATAAAAAAAAAAACTGAAGTGTGGGATACAGCCAAAAGACGTCGTTAGAGCGGAAAAATGGGGGGTGGTCTACATATGTAAATATAAAATCAATATGTAATGACCACGATCATATCATTAAACCTTGCATTTTTAAGTGAAAAGGTACAGATGGAAAAGTGCATTTTAAATATTTAATAAATTTAAATTTAAATGGTTAGACATTTATGAATACATAATTTAAAATTATATAAATTTCACTGTAGCAGCTGGTGGTGGGATGACGTAAACAAGTCTTCGAAATGCACTATTATACGAGATTTTAAGGTTCACAACTGCGAGGGCTTAACCTTCTTCCTTTCACTCATCCGCTAAAAAATACAAAGTAAAGGAGAATCAACCACGGGAAAAATCAGAACAATAAATACAAGACTAACAAGAAGTAACTAAAATAACTCAACAAAAATTCAACACTAATCAAAATATCAATTACTGTAATCGCCTGACTAAAATCTACAATTTTCATATAAATCAAAATCTTGAAATCAACGAATCACCGAAAGCAGCAATTAACTAATCACGAAATCACTCAAATCACCACTAAATCACAACAGCTCTCAAATTATCAGTAAAACAACTAGCAAATTTAACGAGTTGTCAAATACTTAAATAAATTTATAGACTGCATAGAAATCACAGGTTCAATCTAGTAAGAATTTAATTAATTAAAATACTTGAAATTATTCTCAAAACACTGGCATATAGAATATGTAACGCAAGAACAAGCATTAAAGCCCCTTATGCTTACCCTGTTGCGATAACAGTTCTGGCGAGTGTGGAAAAAATCATTCAACAGACGATCATCGCTAAGCAGCGTCCGGATCCCATCCTCGATGAATTATTGTGTAATTATTTCCATGGTAGAGGAAAAATCCATAATAGTTAATCCAGCGTGTGTATAAATCCTAAAATCCACTTGAATAATGAGAGAGAGGGAAAGAGAGCTGCTCCTCCTCACTCCCGTGTAAGGTTGCTGAAGACTGTTGTCTGTGTGAAAAAACTTCACAACGACGTTAACGGCAGGCAGATATAACTGGATATAACTACTGTATAGTAGTTACTATCTAAAAGCAAAGGGGCAATTAGCGACACTTCTGTATGCCAAATGTATCAATACTTAACTATTCAAATTAATAATTTGAAGTTTTTTCAATGTTAGATGTTAATGGCAAAAGTAGATATACAAGGTAACGCAGCGGTAATTAGTCCGTTAATGGCAAGCCAAAACTGCTGTATTACCAACATCACTGTGGTCACCAGTTTTGAGGACAGCAAGAGGAATGGAGAGAGACTGGCGGTTTACTTAACTTGCAACGGTCACCAAGTTACAGTGTGCGGACGGAAAAGTAGCCCTGGAAGGGAAACTGCTCCAACCGTCAAAATCATTTTGCTTTTTACTCAAGACAAATTATCAAACAATAATTCGGTACCCTAAGGAGATATACATTTACATAAATTAAAACAAAGCTATACATAAATTAAATGTTACCGGCGTCAATGACCTTAGATGTCAGGATGCCTGAAAAATTTAAATCAATCAATCTCTCAAAGAGCGCAATATTATGAGAGAAAAAGCCATTCTGTGGAACAAAAAGTAAAATTACAATTTGCAGAAGTGTGTCCAGAGGAAGGAAACACAACGGGGAAAATGATGTCCTTACAATACAACAATTCAGAAAATGATATAAACACTTGTTTTACTAGAAAATTTATTTATAAAATTTTTGTATTTTGACAATTAATGAAAACACTACACTTTTAACTAATCACCCCATAATATCACCAACATTTGAACAAGACTATACACGATATACGTTGGAGAGAAATCACTAATTATGTTTGAGAGGATACACTATACATACTTGAGAGGAGAGAGGGCTGGCAAACGTTGGTTTTAAAAGGAATAGGCTTGATCTCCTCTGCTTCCCATGCATTGCTAGGGCCTATATATATATATATATATATATATATATATATATATATATATATATATATATATATATATATATATATATATATGTGTGTGTGTGTGTGTGTGTGTATGTATGTATTAACTTAATTAATTCTAGACCATTCTAGTTCGGCCTACTGGAAGCGTGGGGAGCATAGTCTAGCAGCGTCAAGGTTGCCAACATAGTCACTTGAAGAAGGGGTACTAACATAGCTTGCGAGGCAACTCTCTCTCAGCTAACTACGCCCATCTTCCTGTTGTAACATTAAAAAAAGAATAAACTTAGTCTAGAATTTTTATGTCTTTTCTAACCACGTGGGAACATAAAAATGACGTAATCCCTCGTGCTCTTACCTCGTGTGTGTCATACAGCATACCTATAAGTCTACATAAGATTTCGTAACAAAACTATGTGAAATAAAAAGTTAATTCTTTAAAATAATGTAAATTTACATATACGAAACTGAATGAAAATACAATTAAATGACTGACAAAAAGTCTTATGTAATTTACGTACATTACTTAAGCCTATGTGAGTGGAACTCACCTTACCAGCTGGCTATGCATCTCTTAAATACACAAAAAAAATCCATGAATGAAATATTTTAATTTCATGAGGACCAGCTTCGTAAGAATATATATATATATATATATATATATATATATATATATATATATATATATATATATATATATATATATATATATATATATATATATATGTATATATATAATTTATATATATATATATCTGATACAGTTTACTGGCGTATCATGTGACTTTTGAAGGCTTATTCTGAAGGTAATTTCAAGGTTACATACAGTAATACACGAAGTATAACATCGGCTTATGTAGGCTATTCTTGTCCAAACCATGCATCTATTTACTCTGGTAAAAATTACAGCTTTATTTGATATAAACAGGATTTTGATAAAACTAATGTTTCACTTCATCCAATGTTAATACATGTAATATTCTCATATTCACATTCTTTTCCTCTTGTTTATTTTTTTTGAAGTTTTTATAGTTTATTTATGGAAAATCTAATTAAATGTCAATGTTCTTCATTTTTTTTCTATTTTGATTGTTCATTACTTGTCTTGTAGTTTATTTCCTTGTTTCCCTTCTTCACTCAGTTCTCTTTCCTCTTTCCCTGTTGGAACACTTCGGGTTTTGTCATCCTGCTTTTCCAACTATTGTTGTAGCTTATCTAATAATAATAATAATAATAATAATAATAATAATAATAATAATAATAATAATGACTGAAAGATCTTCTTTTTTTCTCAACAACTACCAGCAGAACTATCAAAGTTCGTGTCGGCTGTAAATCTTCCATTACGCTTAATTAGTAGCAATGACAGAAATGAGAGTTAATGTAGTAGATTCCTATATTTTTCTCATTTATTTCTACATGGTAAAACTCGTTTTAGTATCCCTGTTTGAATTTTTTTCCTGTTAATCTTGTCATTTGCTAACATCGAATTTTCACGCTTCATCTCCTCTCTCTCTCTCTCTCTCTCTCTCTCTCTCTCTCTCTCTCTCTCTCTCTCTCTCTCTCTCTCTCTCTCTCTCTCTCTCCATTCTTCTTGTGCGACGAAACGGGTTTTCTCCAGTTTACCTGGCCATTTCTCAACGAGTTTTCACATTTTCTGTTTGTTTAAAGAGCTTCCCGCGCAACCCTGTCAAGGTCAATGATGAAACATCGTTAACCTTCGCCCGCCTTTTATCAGGGAATTCATAATAAAAAATCGCATCTAGAGAGAGAGAGAGAGAGAGAGAGAGAGAGAGAGAGAGAGAGAGAGAGAGAGAGAGAGAGAGGTCACGAAAATTAAGAAGTTGCTGCAATTGAAGTTCGACCTTGAGACCTTCTCATGTACAGAGATGGCGGATATGTTGCGTAATGGTTGCTATTTTCGTCACAGATGTATTTCTTTTAGGCGTATGTTCATGCATGTTCTGGTGTTCATGTACGGTATGTAGATATACATATGTGATTCCAGAAAACTGAAAAGTGAAAGAAAGAGAAAAAATTATTGTACTATGCTAACTTTAAGACCATAAAAAGAAAAATGTACCTTTTTATGAGTAAAATTGTAGCTCAAACTACACTTTACATTACTCTTACCAATAATTAACTTTGCAAACTATTCCTTACTATACTTTGCTTGCTTACTGCCCCCAATCTTCTTTCACCAATCTTTCCTGTCATATAAAACATGTGTGATGTTATGTTGAAATTGTTATATACTTTTTACACAACACACACGCTTACAAAGATTTGTGTGTGTGTGTTTGTACGTGTGTGTACACGTATGCACATGCACTTCCCTTATAATGTAGATTATTTTCCTCTATAATGTCGAATATCTGATAAACATTTAACAGAAGCAGGAAAAAATACGAGCACAAATCCTTTTGCTATTCAACAGTGTTGATTAACAACGAATGTTTCAATACAAGAAACATTTTGAATTTGTTCACAGATCAAAATCTAAAACTCTAGAATCCGATTAAAGTAGCCAAGCGCCAGTTTGTGGACACCTTTCCAAATATTGGACAGATCTCACGTTGATCAACTTTGTCAGATGAGGAAGCTATGTCGTAGCGAACGAGATGATGTTCAGTATTCATCAACGGTTACTTCTCTAGGAGTTGACTGATTTATTACTAGTTATATCGTGCCTTAAATGCAACACCCTTCCACGGACTGACCTGACCCTACGTGGCTTGACTTCTCTAATAAGAAGACTATAGGTTCTCAGCGTAAAATCTATTCTATTGAAAATATAGTAAATTAGATATTAAGAAACACTAAATATTGGCAAGATATTGATGAAAGTAATAACTATTGGGAGTATTTTTAGGGGTGAGATTAGGAGACGGAAAGATGAAATCCTATTTTGCCGCAGGTGAGGGTTAGAATATGATGTCTCCGTAGGTCCTATTTTTTTTTATTTTTTTTTTCACTGTGCTCCTGACGTCAATACGCTCGTGAAGTCACGCGTCTTGATCACGCCAAGTTTCATTTTAGGCTGAGAATCCATTTCTATCTTGGTGGTAAGCTAGGTCTATTATTATTATTATTATTATTATTAAAGGCCATCTGAGAAATACACACGTTTGATTAATCGTTTTACTGATATATATATATATATATATATATATATATATATATATATATACATATATATATATATATATATATATATATATATATATATATATATATATATATATATATATATATATATATATATAATATGGAGTATATTATATATAAATCTATATACATATACATATATATGTATATATATATATATATATATATATATATATATATATATATATATATATATATATACATATATATATTTATATGTGTGTGTGTGTGTGTGTGTGTGTATTTTCACTAAATGATACAGAGCACTTGTGGCTTCAACTATCTTAAGGGAACAATTTCCCAGTTCTCTGTATATTTTCTTGACTTTATTATTCCTGAAGGCACGAAAAGATACATGAGATTGGAAAAGCTTTGCCTTAAAATGGTTGATGAAACTATATATATATATATATATATATATATATATATATATATATATATATATATATATACATATATATATATATATACATATATATATATATATATACATATATATATATATACACACACACGCATGAATATAAATTTGTTTATATATTTATTTACATATATACACACACATATATATATATGTATATATATATATATATATATATATATATATATATGTATATATATATATATATGTATATATATATATATATATATATATATATATATATATATATATATATATATATATATATATATATATACCATCATCATCATCTCCTCCTACGGCTATTGACACAAGGGGCATCGGTTAGATTTCACCAGTTGTCTCTATCTTGAGCTTTTAAATCAATACTTCTCCATTCATCGTCTCTTACTTCACGCTGCTTAGTCCTCAACCATGTAGCCTTGTGTTTTACAACTCTTCTAGTGCCTTCTGGACCCCAGTTAAACGTTTGGTGAGCTAATATCTCTTGGGGACTGCGAAGAGTATTCCCAAACTATTTCCATCTATCCCTTACCATGATCTCATCCACATATGGCAGTCGAGTAATCTTTCTTATAGTTCCATTTATAATCTTGTCCTGCCTTTTAGCTCACAATACTCATATTGGGACTTTGTTCTCAAATCTGCTAAATCATTGTTATCCCATGACTCCTGTCCCTACAGTAACACCGATCTCACTAGACTGATATATAGCCTATTTTTTATATGTAATTTAGAAGATTTGATTTCCTAATTTTACTCAACCTAGCCATTGACTGACTTGCTTTTTTCTATCTTTCATTAAACTCCAATTCTTAAGATTGTATTAGAGATCATAGTTCCTAAATACTTAAATGAATCTACTCCATTAATCTTTTTCCTTTCAATGAAGTCCTCTTTCCTTGTATATTTCGTTCTTATCATCTGTCTTTCTTGAGCCCAACCTCCTATGATATTTCATAGCATATGAAATCCTGTGGTGTTGTGCTAATAAGGACAGCATCATCAGTATACTGTAGATTAACCAATTTCCTATTACCAATCCAGTCCAATCCTTCTTTATCCACGAGGAGGATAAACAACATAAGGTGACAGCACATTCCCTTGGAGTACACTGTTCACTGGAAATTCTTTTGATAGCTTCACTAACATTAACTTTAGACTTGCTATTATCATGAACAAGCTTAATGAAATTTACATATTTAAGAGGAATTCCACAATACGCAGGACTCTCTATTTAATTGGCCTATGCAGGCTATCAAAGGCTTTTTCATAATCCACAAATGCCATCAAAAGTGGATTTCTATATTCTAGCATTGCTGTACAATGTCTCAAAATGAAAATTTGGTCAGTACAACTTCTACCTTTTCTAAATCCTGCTTGACCATCTCTCACCTTTTCATCAAACTTTCTCTCTAGTGTCTTTAGAATAAGCACACTATATATTTTCATGATAACTGACTCAAGTGTGGTGCTCCTGTATCATGCTATATATATATATATATATATATATATATATATATATATATATATATGTATATGTATATATATATATATATATATATATATATATATATATATATATATATATATACATATATATATGTGTATATATATATAAATTTCTACCTCGTACTTGGGATCGAACCCTAGCCCCTTCAAACGAAAGGCCAGATCGCTTCCAACCATGCCACCAGAGGCTCAAAAGAAGTAGGAACGTAACTGCTACCTGCAGTTCTGGATTTACCTGGCAAAACATCCGTCTCTTATCAGGGAGTTTTCCCCAACTTCCCAGCCAACTAGGTGACAAAATTTATAGCTTTTTAGTTGGAATTACCCCCATTGAGCCAATATGGATGAAAATCAACACAATATTGTGTTCAAATAGAAATAAATTTCTAGGTTCCGACTTCTTTTGAGCCTCTGGTGGCATGGTTGGAAACGACCTGGCCTTTCTTTTGAAGGGGCTAGGGTTCGATCCCAAGTATGAGGTAGAAATTTATATTTATTTGAACATGATATTGTGTTGATTTTAATCATATATATATATATATATATATATATATATATATATATATCTATCTATATATATATATATATATATATATATATATATATATATATATATATATATATATATATGTACTTTTTATTAAGTATCAAATTTAAATATTGTATTCAGATTTAATTTCAAGTGAAGCAATGGATTGTATAATTTTCATAAGGATTTCTTTTGTCTTAGTCTAAGGTTTTTACAGATTTAATAGTGTCTATGTAATTTTCAGAACCTAATATTTTTTGTCTTAATCTATCTATATATATACATATATATATATATACTGTGTATATAAATATATATATATATATATATATATATATATATATATATATATATATATATATATATATATGTATATATATATATGGCTCGTGTCTGAGAACCAAACATATAATATTATACATATTACAGCTGGCAAGCTAAACAACCTCTCGAATTCCAAACTTACCTGTTTGCTTTTACATCAAATCTGCTACACTTGGAAATATTAATACCCAAACTCTGAGACAGCAATATATAAAATACTGAATTTCCAAAGGTCTACAAAAAATTTGGTAATTATTTTTAAGACTTATTCAAACAAACCCTTACTACGATTCTTTAACAGGATATGAGCGAATACTAATTTAAACACTGGTGAATGGAATAATACTCTTTAAAGAAATAATTATATTTTATATAAATTACAAAATTCTGAAAGAATTTACATAAAACAAATAAATCACTCGAAATATTAAGCCTGAACAAAACTTATATTAAGACAAAAATGTTACGATCTGAAAATCATATAGACACTATAAAATCTGAAAAAACCTGACACTAAGACAAAAGAAATCCTTATGAAAATTATACAATCCTTGCTTCACTTGAAATTAAATCTGAATACAATATTTAAATTTGATACTTAATAGAAATAGATAACCAGATCACGATGCAAGTACCTTTCACCTTTCTACAGGGCTGTTTACAAAATCTCTAAGAGAATTTTTATAAGTACTCACTATGTTTACAGAAACCTGTCACACCAAAACTTCGATATTTCACTGAACGCTTTTAAAACAATACACTGAGCTGTGTATGAGAGAGAGAGAGAGAGAGAGAGAGAGAGAGAGAGAGAGAGAGAGATGGTTATGTCTTAAGGCTGGAATCCTCTATCTGATCTATACAACCCTTGGGTCGCCTTTATATATGAAACTTAGCTACTTCCAGAAGATTCCAGGACCGAGACCTGGTAGCTTGGGGGCTGGGCTAAGGGCGTCAGAATTACCAATTATTGCTCTCTCGAACACGTACCCACGCAACGTTAGACGGCTCTCTCTAAAATCTACCTCCACCCACCCTTCGTCCTCGAAATAAAAAAAAAAAGATGAATATCAGCCCTAGGGCCCTCGAGAATCTTCCAAACCACATGGCATTTTAGAAGAAGTGCGTATTTTCTCTCAAACATGATGCAATACCTCATAAATATATAAAAGAACATTACATAAGCCCTAGTTCCTATCTCATATGGTCACATAACACTCTCAAACAATGAATATAAAATTTAGTAGCAAAAATACGTGAAATAAAATGTTAATTCTTAAAATTAACGTAAAGTCACATATACTGACTTAAATAAAGAATACAATGAAATTAATGACGAAAGTCTTACGTAATTTACATAATAAACTTAAATCTACATGAGAGGAACTCATCTCTTCAATGCACAAATGAAATGAATTCATCAAATACTGTATTACTCAAACTGACCACTTTGTAAGAATATATATATATATATATATATATATATATATATATATATATATATATATATATATATATTATATATATATATATATATATATATATATATATATATATATATATATATATATATATATATATATATATATATATATATATATATATATATATATATATATATATATATATATGTGTAAATATATGTGTGTGTGTGTGTGAGTGTGTTTATTAATATGAATATATCATCTTCAATGTTTCTGCGTAAATTTCAACAATATTATTACCGTTAAAGTGGTGATATGGGAGTAATTCGTATGAAACCAGGTCCCAAAAGCTCATTACCTTACCAGGGAGTCGTCGACAGAAGCCAAATGACCCAAAAGCGCCTTTTTGCGACCAAGTCATCTTGGTTGATGTGGATCGTAAGGGGTTTGTCGTGTTTCTCTCCCTCCGCCTTCCAGTAATATTGCATTTCTTTATACGCGTGTTTTATTCCTCTTTTCCTTTCCCTTATTTTTCTTCCTTCTGCCTTGGGGGTTTTGGTGAGTGGATCTATCGCTACACTTTATTCGTCTATTTGTTGGTCATTCTTTTGAACTTTTATTCCATTGTTCAACTGCATTTCGGAGCAGAATTGCTTCCCAGGTTCCAGCGGTGTACCATAGGGATAAGATAGTATATCAAATCAAATCACACATGGGGTTGAGCAGTATTTTGTATGCCAACCTCATTCTAAAATCATTTCTTAGAACTTGCTGTGAACCTTAAAACTAAGGGGTTGTTGTGAGAGGCACAAGAAGAGATGAGATTGAGAGTGGGTTTTCATGAGTTTGTGCAATGTCTTCTTGATGCTCAATTATTTTCTTGATGTTTGGGTAATATTATAATCCAGCAGTGATTATAATGTCTTAGAAAGAAAATGATTTATATTTATTCAAAGCTATCGACCGTCATTATAAACATTACGTCTCATGAAATAAAAGACCCAAGTTATTTACATCATGGAGAAAGTTCAAGTGTAACAGTAATAATTTGTTCGCGTGTAAGAGGTTTTGCGAATTGCATTCATTCGATCGGATTTGAGAAAGAGGTTAAAATTATTGTTAAGATGCAAGGTGACGAGGTGTTTAAGTGGGGTTGATGGGCGGAGCCAAGATTTCAGTTATAGGGTGGAGGCCTCGGCCAACATCTCTAAAATATTCTTCAAACCTTGAGTGCGTCTTACGGACGATGTCATTGCTATACCTTAGGAACCTGCCTTTTTCATCGACTTTTCTCCTGCATCTATTTCTTCTTCATCGTAGTGAAAAGTGAGTGACATGTTACTTTTCTCATTAAAATAAAAGAAAATTAATTTTGGAAATGAAATCCTCTATCGGTTTATATTTTCTTAATGAGAAAAGTAAAACAACAGGTTTAGCAGGTGGCTTCTTTTCCTCAACTGCCGAGCTCTGTAACTGTTTCTTTTCTATTTTGCCTTCTTTTTCCGGTTTATATCTATTCCTGTTTTTCAAACCTATTTTGTCACACCCACTTCTTCCTCGCAAGGAAAGAAAGGTAAACACAATATATCATACAACCAAATCACGTCCTCAACATCTTGCAAGTAAGTCTTGCAATATATCCGAATCTCGGGTTATAATTTCTCTAAGAGAAGTCTCAGTAGCACCTTGATATCAAGTCTAGTGGCAAGACGATAAATATCTTCATTAGAAAAAATTCTAATAAGGCTCCTTGGGGAGAGCGATCGTCGACTCTCGAGGGTCCTTGAGCAAAACGAAATAAGCTTCGCGTTGAATGAGGCATCAGTCCAATAGCTCGAGTGTTCCAAATTATTTATTCCTCTGGTTAGTGTGTTGGATTTTTTACTGTTATTTATATTTAACCTACTTCCTTTTTTTTTTTTTTTTTTTTTTTTTTTTTTTGTCCAGCCTATTTTCCTTTATCGTGGTCTGTTTAGAAACATCTAATTTTTTCTTTTGACTTTCAAGATATTTCAATTTGCCTCGTTTTTCTTATCCTAATTTTTGAGGTGGGTGGGTGGGTTGTTATTTGGAATTATGTCTATTTGTCCTAATACCAGTCTAGAATTATCTTTATTTACTCTTCCTGATTTTGTTTGACTTTGTTTCGCTACTTTGTATTAGCTTTTATCTCTTTCCGTTTCCTATCCAGAATTATCTACTCTTGTTCTTCTTTTCTAATGTGTCTACCCGTCTACAATTACTTCTATTCGACAATCTTCCCTTGGTCTAACTGCCTTCTCACTCGACTCCAAAAGTCCAACGTAAGAAACCAAGCCTCACCAATTGTTTAGGGAAGAAGTTGCAGGTCTCGTGCCCCACAAATGTTTTCAGAATCTTCATATGTCATTTAGAGGTGTGGCTGTTGTCAGCTGTCATCCATTCCAGTAATTATCAAACTCAGCTCTCTCTCTCTCTCTCTCTCTCTCTCTCTCTCTCTCTCTCTCTCTCTCTCTCTCTCTCTCTCTCTATATATATATATATATATATATATATATGTGTGTGTGTGTGTGAGTATACTATATATATATATATATATATATATATATATATATATATATATATATATATATAATCTATATATATATATATATATATATATATATATATATATATATATATATATATATATATGTGTGTGTGCATTTATATGTATATATACATACACACACACACACACATATATATATATGTATATATATATATATATATATATATATATATACAGTATATGTATATATATATATATATATATATATATATATATATATATATATATATATATATATATATATATATATAATATATATATATATGTATATCATTATGGGTGGCGAATTACATAAACTCCCGAGCTCCAAACTCACCTGTTTAACTTAACATAAATCTGGTACAATTGAATAATACCCAAACTCTGAGAATATTACATAACTCCTAGACGGCAATATTCATAAACACTGAATATCCAAAGGTCTCTTATGTTACTCTCAGAACAAAACTTGGTGTTTATTTAATATGAACTATTAAAAAACAACTTCTTACTTTGGTTCTTATGAGCAAGCACTATTAGGAAATGTTGGTGATTAAAATAATGCATACTTTATGAAAATAAAAATATTCTGTAAAAAGTTACAACAATAATACTAAAAGAATTAACACCAAAATTAAATTACTCAAAATATTAAATCTGAACAAAACCTTAGACTAAGACAAGAAAATTTTACTCTGAAAAAATTATACAATCACTTGTTTCACTGGAAATTAACTTATAAAAGTAATCAATTTTGATAATTAATGAAAATAGTTAACACTAAACATTCTAATGATTAAGCACTAAATAAAATTTACATAAATGTAATGTAACTGTTATACTTCCGTCTTGGATCACACGAGGTAACTGAACAGTTAAGGAAAATAAATATACTTCATTGTTTAACCTAACTCTCACAGGGCCAGTTACAAAAAATTATGACAAAAGTACTTACATTAACAAAATACACTTGAAATAACATTCAATGGATTCTTCAATGTCTGAACACACTACACACGATATATGTTAAATAGAAATCGTTAATCACGTTTGACAGTAAAACACTATTCATACTTAAGAGCAGAGAGGACGTTGGCTCTTTCGAAGAGAAAGGCTGAATATCTTTTCTGCTGTTTATGTATTCCTGGGACTTACATATGTTGACTAAATACTTCTAGATAATTCTAAAAGATCATTCTCGTAGCTTGGGGGCATGGTCTAGCGGCGTAAGTTTGTCAACGTAGTAAAATAAAAAAAAGGATACTAACCCTGCTTGAAAGGCAAACCTCTCTCAACTAACTCCGCCCACCTATTCCTCGAAACAATAAAAAAAGAGTAAATCTAATTCGAGAAATTTCATGCACATTCTAACCACGTGGAAACATAAAAATCACATAAGCCCTCGTATTCATACCTCGTATGGGTCATAGAGGATACCTAAACGAGTTTACATAAGATTTTGTAACAAAATACGTGAAATAAAAAAGTTAATTCTTAAAAATAACGTAAATTTACATATACTGACTTGAGTGAAAAATACAATTAAATTTACATACCTTTACTTAAAGCTACATGAGTGAGACGCACCTTAAATACACAAATGAAATACATGAATAAAATATTTGCTCTACACTAGACCAATTTCGTTATATATATATATATATATATATATATATATATATATATATATATATATATATATATATATATATATATATATTATATATATATATATATATATATATATATATATATATATATATTTGAGTGTAAAATATATATATATATATATATATATATATATATATATATATAGATATATAGATATAAATATATATATATATATATATATATATATATATATATATATATATATATATATATATATATATACAGTATAAATAAAATTAAAGATATGTAGGCTACATATGTATGTACTGTATTTATATAAATATGAATATATGTTTGCATATGTAACTTTCTTTACATTAGGGTAAGAAAGCAAAACTAGAAGCGCAAACGAAAATGAAATAACCTTTACTGGTCCACGACACATGTTCAGTAATTTTCTCTTTTTTTAATGCAAAAGATATTGCAGAAACGACCCTTTTTAAAGGTGCATTGCGTGGCAACGTGCAAGAAGTCCCTTCTATTCAACAGTTCCGCTTTCGGCTATTTTTGGCCTCCTGTGAGACGTGACCTATTCCATTTTAATCAACTTACTATATTGAATAGTATATTTAGTGGGTTATTTGGAAAAAACAAATTTAATCATTTTTTTTTCCTAGGAAATATGAAGGTAGTCAACTTTTTATTATTAAAATTATTCATTTTCGTTCCCTATCGGAATTTTGCAACTGAATATTAAATAATATGCTAGATTACGATTTATTATTATTGTTGCACGATATATTAAAGTTTTTTATATAAAGCATTTCACATCAAAATTTATTACCACATTTTCCAAGTAAATTCTCGTTTTTCATCATAGCTTATCAAAATGCGTCATCATATCAAAATTTATTAGGCAAATTTCCAAGTAAATGTTTTTTTTTTTCTTTTTTATAAAACATCACATCTAAATACACCATTTCACATAAACTTAAGGAAAGTGGATGAGAAAAATAACATCCTATATTATTATTAGTAGAAATCATATTTTCCCTCAAACATTTAATGGGAATTAGTTCTATTAGACATCGTAAAATAGGTCTTACGAAGAAGATATGATAAGAATTACACAAAGATGTGTTCGCCTCGTCTGTTCCATTCGTAATTGTAAGTGTAAAAATGGTATTGTCGTGTTAAGACTGATTAGCCATCGTTCTTTGGTTATATAGGTAGTGATAGGGGCAATTGGCCTCATCGCATGTTATACAATGAGAAAATCGTTGAGCTGATTTGTGTTTTTTCTTATCTTGTGGCTTTTGTTGGAAATTTTGGCTGCTGTTATTGAAACCAGCTCAACCAGACATGCAATATCAATATAATCTTATTGAGAATTTTTTTTTTCTTTCCAAATTATTCTTAACAATTTTGTTATAATCACTGGAGTTCCCATATAACAATAACAACAAATATAAAAGTATTAAATGACAGTATTGATAGTCTTATGGAAGAATCTTTTCTTTTCCGTAAATTATCCATCTTCTCAAAGATCACAGGTAGGGGAAAAGCAAAGAAAGAAGTTTCAAGGAGGAAGAGAGATAAGGGAAAAGAAACAGCGATGGGGCAGAAAGAAAAGGTCACTATAACATCGATTTTTAAATGACTTGGGATTTGCTGACGTCATTGAACTTAACTAATATGATACGTTATCTTCATAGATGCCTACAAGAAAAGATAGAAGACATGCTTTTTATGTTAAGTAAGATTTGACAGTTTCTTAGTTTCTTCAAAGAAGAAAGGACTGTTTTTTATGTGTGTGTGTGTGTGTGTTGTGTGTGTGTGTGTGTGTGTGTGTGTGTGTGTTAGAGCCATGTCGATTAATTACTGTAAGAAAGTTACAACTTGCAAACATAAGAAACTCATGTTTCTTGATACCAGTTAGAAATAATTGACGGCTCTAACGATATTACATTCGTGATCTCGGTTTCTATACGAAATATATAATGAGCAAAGACCAAACATCATTTGATCTTTTTTGGGTTTGTTTTCTGCCCGAAATGAGGAATGAAAAACCGCAGGGAAATGTGTGGTGATACGAGTCAAGGTCATCTGGTTGATACAACAATTTTGGATTTAATGAAAGAAGATTTTCTTCTTTCCTATTCATCCTTCAGTGGAGGATTATTACTTGATCGGTTTGCCGATTACTTCCATATTGACACAGGTTCCAGTGTATCATCTTTCACAATATTAGTCGCTTCAAACACTTACACAAGATGCTTATCAAAAGCACGCCAAGAGCCACTAGAGAAAAACTGTGCTATTTGGGCTTCTCGGGTAATTTGGCCTTTCTAGGTCCTATCAGAATCCACTCAGAGGGTCTTACCCCCTTTAAATCTTCCTGCTTCACCTTTACTGCAGAAGTAATTCTTTTCAGCAGCTTCGTCCTTTTTGCTTCCCTTTTCACACAACTTTATCACAGGGCTTCAATAAAGAAGTACACTGCAATAGAAAATCCTAGTTTCTGTCAAATCTGTTGTAGACACTCGGCTATATATTTGCTTCTTC
>NC_090732.1:77098872-77104808 GCF_036898095.1 Palaemon carinicauda | reverse complement strand
TTTCATTTATAATACATGCACATACAGTAGACCTTAGATTTAGTTAAAGCTAAGCGTGAAATAAACTCTCTCGTCCTCGCGCACACACTTACACATACTCGTACACATTAACACACACACGCACACACACACACACACACACACATATATATATATATATATATATATATATATATATATATATATATATATATATATATATATATATATATATTATATATATATCAACAAGTATCAAATATTGGCATGTGATACATTATGATAGGCCAAAAGCCATAGAACCCTAGAGCGTCAAATCTTAAGTGAATATTAACCTATGATGGAGACTTCCCAATGTTCACTTTTTGCAAACCCAATCTGGGCTGGGGGCTTTTTTAATAATCCATGGAACCAACCATCTGACTGCTCGTTGACTTTGTCTTTGGCTTCATTTCAGAGGATGAGAGCGTGAAGAAGACGCTTCGTAGGGTGAGTCAATTTGACTAAAAGACTCCAGCGGACCGTCGAGGGGGACGTGGAGGAGAGAGGAGTGAGGGGAGGAGGAGGAGGAGAGGAAGAGGAGAAGAGTGAGTGAGGGGATATGCCAGCCGCACGCTCCTCCTTCCTGGGAGAGAATCTCAATGTCGATTCTGCTGTCTCCGCAACATCTCTCATCTCAGTCACAGGTATTTTGTCTTTTTCCTCTAATCATTATTGTTCTTAGTCTTTTTAATTTGTCATTTTATGCAACTGTTATTTAAACACGGACACTTTCCTTTCTTATCTCTTCAATTTTTTTTAGGTGGAGGGGGGGGGGGGGTATAAAATTGTTTTAAGTAATATACCTTTATCATCTTTTTTTATTTTCATACACTTTCGAAAGTTGGTCACGTCTCCATTTAACAGGCTACCCCTCAGTGACTGACTATTTTGATATCTTCTAATTATTATTCTTATTATTTCGCCTTTTGAGTATATTTTTCTATTTTCATTCCCATATCACTTTTAGTGTATATATATCATATTCATTGATATAATCTTTTTAATTTCTCTATCTACGGCTTTCTTTTTTTCTCTACTTTGCATTTATCTATATTTCATATTGGCTTATGTATCCTCAATATTACTAATATACCTTAGCCATAATATTGAAGAAAATAAGTAATTTCAAACATTATTATGATTTCATAACTATTAAGAAGTATTCTGAATATGAAGTATTTTCAGCTTGCTTGGTAATGTGTGAAAAAATTCTCTCTCTCTGTCGATATATGCATCCTGCAACCATGAATGAAAGTAAGAAAACTCAGCAAACTGAAAAGAAAAAATGAAAGTAAAAATGAAACAAAAAAAAGAAATAAAAAAGCAGGCCGTGTATATACCGCGCTATGCACCCAAAGGCCCCAAGATGTGAGGCCTTTCAACCCAAATATGCACATTTAGAGCCCAACTACAAAGAATTGCATCTATAATGTCAGGGGTTGGTGCAGATATGGGGATAATTGCAGGTATACAGTGAACCCTCGTTTATCGCGGTAGATAGGTTCCAGTCGCTGCCGGCCGCGATAGGTGAAAATCCGCGAAGTAAGTGACACCATATTTACCTATTTATTCAACATGTATATTCAGACTTTTAAAACCTTCCCTTGTATGTAGTACTGTTAACAAACTACCCTTTAATGTACAGAACACTTAATGCATGTACTACAGTACCCTAAACTAAAACAGGCACCAATATTAAAGGTGATTTTATATCATGCATTTCCTAAACATGCTAAAAAGCACGATAAAAAAATGGCAACCAATGTTTTGTTTACATTTATCTCTGATCATAATGTAGAAACAAACTGGAGGTAGAGCTTTGCTTATTACCCAGACATATTTCCCATACTTTTTCCCTTAGAACTACATCACATCTTCCTACTTTAGATAGATATATATATATATATATATATATAATATATATATATATATATATATATATATATAATATATATATATATATATATATATATATATATATGTATATATATATATATATATTATATATATATATATATATATATATATAATATATATATATTATACATGTGTGTGTGTGTGTGTGTGTGTATATATATATATATATATATATATATATATATATTATATATATATATATATATATATATATATATATATATATATATATATATTTATATGTATACACATATACATACCTACATATATACATAAATACATGCATACATATATATATATATATATATATATATATATATATAGGCCTATTACTGTACATATATGGGTTATGGAAAAAATCCGCGAAGTGGTGAATCCGCGATGGTCGAAACCGCGAAGTAGCGAGGGTTCACTGTACACACAAAAATAAATATGAAGGCGAAAGAGTAAATATAAAATAAAAGTTGGATTTTTTAATGGCAGAATTCCGGGGAAATGAAGAAAAGAACATCATATCAGAACAGGAAGGAAGCATGGGAGAATCCATATTATTACCAATATTAAATAATGGGGATGAAACACAAACCATAATAGTGATGAATGCACAGGGTTCAGTCACGAGATACTACCGCTAGAGAGTTATTGGGTCCTTTGACTGGCCAGACAGTACTACATAGGACCCTTCTCTCTGGTTACGGTTCTTTCCCTTTGCCTACACAGACACCGAATAGTCTGGCCTATCCTTTACAGATTCTCCTCTGTCCTCATACACCTGACAACACTGTGATTACTAGACAATTCTTCTTTCACCCAAGGGGTTAACTACTGCACTGTAATTGTTCAGTGGCTACTTTCCTCTTGGTAAGGGTAGAAGAGACTCTTTAGCTATGGTAAGCAGCTCTTCTAGGAGAAGGACACTCCAAAATCAAACCATTGTTGTCTATTCTTGGGTAGTGCCATAGCCTCTGTACCATGGTCTTACACTGCCTTGGGTAAGAGTTCTCTTGCTTGAGGGTACACTTGGGCACACTTTTCTATCTAGTTTCTCTTCCTCTTGTTCTGTTCAAGTTTTTATAGTTTAAATAGGAAATATTTATCTTAATATTGTTTACTATTCCTAAAATGTTCTATTTTTCCATATTTCCTTATTTCCTTTCCTTGCTGGGCTATTTTCCCTGTTGGGGCCCCCTGGGCTTATAGCATCCTGCTTTTCCAACTAGGGTTGTAGCTTAGCATTTAATGATAATAATAATAACTCTAAAAGGAAAATAGAGTTCTTAGAAGAACTAACCCAAATTGAAAAAATATATATATTAAATATAAGCGAAACATGGGTATTCCCAAGAGACTGGCAGTGATGACCAGATAAATGGTTTCCAAACTTATAGATCAGACAGAGCAAATAGGAATCAAGGAGGAACCACAATATATGGAAGAGACATAAATCAAGGAAAAATACAGCAACACAGAATGTGAATTGATTGCGGTAGAATTTGAATTTGAAAAACTAGTGAATATTGTAGTTTACAGACCCCCAAAGACTAAGGGAGTTTGACATAATAATAGAAAAAATAGATGATATATGTAGAAACCATAAAGACTGGAATATACTCCTATCCGGAGATTTTAAATTTCCTTTCGTGGATTGGAAAGAACGGATAGAATAAAGTGGTTGTATGTATGCATATAAAAAAGAGAGTAATAGTAGCGCAGAAGATAAGAGGCAATTTGAAAAGCTTCAAGATATGCTATTAGAACATAATATGCAACAAATAAACCACATTCCAACAAGAAAGGAAAATGTCCTAGATCTAGTATTTGTGAATGAGGTGAATTATGTTAAAGAAATAATAGTGTATAACACGGGAATTTCAGACCACAATGTCATAGGATTAATAGTCCATTCCAAAGCAAGTGATCGCAGAATTAATCAAAGCACAAAACGTTGGGAAGGATATGGAAAATATAATTTTTATGGTAAGAATATAAAATGGTCAGAAATAAATGAAGAACTGAATAAAGAATGGAAAAATGTATTTGTAAGTGATAATATACAGGTAAATACGGACATACTGTACAAAATACTGAAGAAAATTGTTGAAAAACATGTACCAAAAAAAAAAAAAACAATAAACAAAAGTCATGCATACCAAGAGACAGAAGGATCTTATATCAGAAAATTAGAAAGTGGAAGAAAAATCTTGCAAAAGAAAAAAAAATTGTGGAAAATGATGGAAATAA
The DNA here is from genome assembly GCF_036898095.1 of Palaemon carinicauda. Classification (NCBI taxonomy): domain Eukaryota; kingdom Metazoa; phylum Arthropoda; class Malacostraca; order Decapoda; family Palaemonidae; genus Palaemon; species Palaemon carinicauda. Next base: position 77,100,629 of record NC_090732.1, on the reverse strand, counting down.
AATGTAAGATAGAAAATGCAAAATAAAAGATTATACAGTCGAAAGAAAATGAAAAAAGGGACTTAGAAGAAAGGACACTTCAAAATATAAAAAAAAAAAAAACACCCAAAAGTACTTTACTCCTATGCAAAAAAGATGAATAAAGGGAGATTAGAAATAGGCCCTCTAAGAATTGAAGGACGGCTAACGAATGAAAAAAAGGAAATATGTAACATATTAGCAGAAAAATATAAGCATGAGTTCACGCCAAGAATTGCGAATGAGAATAATGAAACAGAAATGAGAGAAGAGAATGTTGAATATCTAACGAATATAGATATTAATGAAGCAGATATTGTCAAGGCTATAAACGAAATTAAAAATGGATCGGCAGCTGGACCAGATGGAGTTCCAGCGATTTTGTTAAAAAAAACTGCAAACACTATCGCGAAGCCGCTTGCAATACTGCTAAGACAAAGTGTAGATATGAGCGAGATATATGTTAAACATAAATTAGCTTATATAACCCCTATCTTCAAAAGTGGATCAAAACTAGAGGCAAGCAATTATAGACCTGTTAGTCTAACATCACATATTATGAAAGTGTATGAGAGGGTAATAAAAAAGAAAATAATGAATTATTTGGTTAAAAATAATCTGTTTAATATAGGTCAACACGGTTTTGTGCCCGGAAAAAGTACACAAACCCAACTGAAAGCACACTATGAAAACGTATACAAAAATATGATAAATGAAAAAGACACAGATATGATCTATCTAGATTTTGCAAAAGCCTTTGACAAGGTAGACCATAATATATTAGAGAAAAAAATGAGAAAACATAATATTGTGGGAAAGATAGGAAAATGGGTAAAAGAATTCCTGCAAAACAGAAAACATATAGTGGTTGCAAATGACGAGAAATCGGATGAAGCTCAGGTGATATCTGGTGTGCCACAAGCTACGGTATTAGCTGCACTGCTGTGTGTTATTATGATCTCAGACATAGACTGTGATGGTGAAAACTCTGTAGTGAGAAGTTTCGCCGATGACACAAGAATAAGTAGAGAAATTACTTGTGATGAAGATAGGAACTCACTACAAAGAGATCTAAACAAAATATATGAATAGGCGGAGATAAATAGGATGGTATTTAACTCCGATAAATTCGAATCAATGAATTATGGAAACAGAGAAGGAATGGTATATGCATACAGGGGACCTAATAACGAGACAATCACAAACAAGGAAGCAATTAAAGACCTTGGTGTAATGTTAAATAGGAATATGTTATGCAACGACCAAATAACTACACTGTTGGCTAAATGTAAAGCAAAAATGGGAATGTTATTCAGACAATTTAAAACAAGAAAAGCTGAACACATGATTATGCTTTACAAAACTTATGTACGTAGTACACTCGAGTACTGCAATGTGATATGGTATCCACACTACCAAAAGGATATTGCACAAATAGAGAGTGTACAAAGGTCCTATACTGCTAGAAAAGAAGAAGTTATGGACCTTGACTACTGGGAAAGACTGCAATTTTTAAAACTATACAGTCTTGAAAGGAGAAGAGAACGTTACATGATAATACAAGCATGGAAGCAAATAGAAGGAATTACTGAAAACATCATGGAGCTAAAAATGTCAGAAAGAGCAAGCCGAGGTATATTAATAGTGCCAAAAAATATACCAGGAAAACTAAGGAAGGCACACAGGACATTAATCCACTACGCACCAGCATCGATAATGCAGCGACTATTTGATGTGCT
>NC_090732.1:77091372-77096372 GCF_036898095.1 Palaemon carinicauda | reverse complement strand
TATATATATATATGGGTGTGTGTGTGTGTGTGTATTATTACGGTCGGAGAATTACATAAACTCCTGAGCTCCAATCTCACCTGTTTATTTTAACATAAATCTGTTACACTTGAAAAAAATAATACCCGGGCTCTGAGAATATTACGTAACACCCAGGTGGCAATTTATATGGACACTGAATATTCAAAGGTCTGTTACGTAACAATCAAAACAAAACTAGGTGATTAGTTTACTTGAGCTATCAAAAAACAACCTCTTACTTTGGTTCTAAGTCAGGGATTACAAGCAACCGCTATTTGGAAATATTGGTGAACGAAATAATACAAAACTTTACAATAAATATTCTACAAAAAGTTACATCAATAATGCAAATTACACGAAATATTAAATCTGAACAAAACCTTACACGAAGACAAAAGAAAGACTTGAAAAAATATGCAGTTAATTGATTCAACGGAAATTAATTTATAAAAATATTTATTTTTTGATAATTAATGAATATAGTTAACATTTTAACACTGATGATTAAACACTAAATTAAATTTGCAAAAATATAACTGTTACACTTACGTCTTTTGGCTCACACTAGGTTACCGAACAGGCAAGCAAAAAAAATACGCTTCACTTTTTAACCTAAATCTCACAAGGCCAGTTGCAAAAATTTATGACAAAAGTACTTACATTACCACAATATACTTGAAATAACATTCAATGGATTCATCAACGTTTGAACACACTATACATGATATATGTTGCATAGAAATTGTTAATCACGTTTGACAGTTAAAAACTCTTTGAGAGAATAGGGCAAACTTGGCTCTTTCAAAGGGACAGGCTGGATCTCTTCTGGTGCTTCCGCATTCCTAGGGGCAAACCTATATTGACTTAATAATTCTAGACACTTCTAGTAGATCATTCTCACAGCTTTGGGAGTATGGTTTAGCAGCATAAGGTTGCCAATGTAGAAAACTGAACAGGGGAACAAACCTCAAAACAATAAAAAAATAGTAAATCTATGTCAAGAAGTTTCATGCATTTTCTAACCACGTGTAAACATAAAAACTGCGTAAGCCCTCATTTTCATACCTCGTATGGGTCATACAGCATACCTAAACGAGTTACATAAGGGTTCGTAACAAAATATGTGAAATAAAATGTTAATTCTTAAAAATAACGCAAATTTACATATGCTGAATTGAATGAAAAATACAATTAAATGAGTGAGGAAAGTCTTATGTAATTTTCATACATTACTTAAACCTACATGAGTGGAACTCACCTTATGAGCTTGCTGTACATCTCTTAGATATACAAATAAAATACATGAATAAAATATTTACTCTTATGCTAGACCAGCTTCGTAAGATAGCGCCCTCCCCCCCCCCCAAAGGTTATTTATTCTGCGCCTGATTCCACCAATTCAACCTTAAATTGATAATCTGTAATGCTGTTATCTTTACCTGATATATGCTTTATATTAATACAATACAGTTGCAAACATAATGACCACCTAGTTTACCTTTGATTATTATTTTTCATTTTATTAACCGAAGTTAAAAGATTGTGATCAAACTAAACTGTAATTTCTTCATTGTGTAGTCTGTTCACGTAAACTTCGAATTTTCTTATCACTGTGATTAGCGCAACCAGTTCCTTTTCAACTGTCGAGTAAGCTCGTTGATGCTTCTTCAGCTTCGATGACATAAAACAGATGGGGTGAAGAATTCCTTCCTTGACATCTTGTAATAGGACAGCTCCAGTCCTATTGTCTGTCACATCCACTTGGATGAAGAATTTCTTGTTGAATATAGCCTTCCTTAGACATTTCCTTCTTCCTAGTATTTCGATAACGTAGGTCAGGTCACTTGTCTTCTCCAAAATCCAGAATGGTCTTTGGAACTTGTTGGTGAGAGGGAATCTTCTTATCGTTAAGTAAACCCACACCTGTCGTCCTAACGCAAACTCTCTGTTTGTAATTTTTATTCCGAACCATTTCTTCGTTTTTCCTTGACTTGTTTTCATGCTTTCTAGGGATAATTTCCTTATCTCGCCGATCCTTTTCCGCAAATTCTTGACATATTCTCCTTCCGTTTCCTCTCAGTCTTTCCCTTTTTCTGCCAACATTTTAATCAGTCTTTGCTGAAAGGTTCTCCTCGTACTTCAATCGGGCATAAGGGAGTTTTCTTGATGTACTCGTTGGGCTTTCCAGCCATCTGACAAACATGACATGCACAGGAAAACTGCCTCACACCCTTATGCATGCCAGGGCAGGAAAATCTTCTCCGTTGTCTTCCTTATTCCCATGTGTCCAGTTTCATGCGCTACAACAATAAACTGTCTTCTTAGCGATGCGGAAATCAGTATTTGATGGTATATTCCCCATTCGGCATTCCCAGGGATATCGGCTGGTCTATGCTTCCTCATAAGCAACCCATCTTTAGGCTAGTAACAGGTGGGAGACTGCTGCACCTCCGTCTCTTCCACCATATGGTTAATAACTCTGTTAATGTCACATCCTTCCGTTGCAATCCTAATTCCTCCAAATCCATTGCTTCCTTGTCTTCCTATTCATTCGTCTGTTGTTCCTCTTCTCTCGGGGTCACTCGTGAGCTATCCTCTTGTGTACCATCAAAGGAATCCTCTTCTTCTGAAAATAGATCCTCCGAGTTCATTGCTCTTCGGTTTCTCTTTCTTCTTCTGTAGCCACTTTCTTTGTCATAGTCCTAGTCATCACACAACTAGGAAACAGATACGGGTAGTCCTTCTCGAGTTCAGTCATAGGACTATACTTCAATGGTTTCTCTGTTACAATGGGACAAGGCACAAAGGGCACTCCACCAACTTCATTACCCAGCAGGACTTCTACTGCTTCGACAGCCAATGAATCCTTTACCACAAAATCAAAATGACCTGTCACCAATAAGCATGACAATTTCAAATGGCAAATAGGGGTAATCTCCTCACCTCCTATTCCCTTCAAAATGACCGAATGTCCTGTGAGAGACTGTTCCACCAACGGATGTACACCTAGGGTCACTACACTATATTTACAGCCTGTGTCATGCAATATCTTGACTGGGGTTTTCTCGCTCGTATCCAGAGTAACTAACATACATTCATAAATATACGGTTAAAAGGCATTCACAATTTTGGGTTGTCCTGTTCATTGTGTAAACGTTAGCTGGTTTATTTTCCTCATTGTCTTTTCCCGTTTGTTTCTTTGATTTTGCATTTTGTGAAGTTAACTTATCCTCAACCACATGGGTGACTGCTTCCGGTTGGTTCGACCAACATTCCCTACTCATATGACCTCTTTTGCCAAACTTATAACAGATAATATTAATCTTCTGCATGTCTTTCACGATATCTGAAGGAGGACGATTCGACGATTGTTGCTGTGGTACTATCGAATTCTCCTTAGGAACAGTACCAGTTGTACTTCCACTGTAACTATATTACTGAACTGGTGTCCATGGTTTGGCAAATACTTGACACTTGGTCGGAACGACGGTTGAAACTTCATACCCGAGGAGGGTTTATGACTGATAATATTATAATCTTAACTCAGCGAAGCGGCTTTATCAAGTTTCTTCACCCTTCTCTCTCTCAAGTACGTTCGAATATGTTCAGGAATCCCTCGTAAATATTGTTCCAGCACTATTAATTCTTCTAAATCAGCAATCTCTCTCACGTTAGCAACCTCTATCCATCTCTTAAAACATCGTCGTACCTTATAAGCGGGAAAGAAATTTTCTCGTCCTTCTTCAAACTTTGTAATCTTTCATTGTAATACTCAGGGATCATTTGATACACTTGTAGCATGCTCACTTCTCGATACTCCTTCCTTCGGTCCTGAGACAAGGAATGATAGGTACAGCGTCCTTTCCAATTGAGGGCATTGAAATACCACAGATCCTTTATCTTCTGATTATTCCATCGTCGACACGACCCTTTCAAAATAATCGAAGAATTTGTCGGGAATTTGTCTGTGAATTTTGGAATTAACCTCTGGACAAACGTCACATTAAACACTGCATCGTGCATAACAGGGGTCACCTCTGTCTGAGTTGCTGATCTTGCACGAGCATTCAAGAGTTCCAATTCCCTCACATGTCTTGCTACTTCTCTTTCTCTCTTTCTTCCCGTCTGGCAATTTCTCTTGCTTCCATTTCCCTCGCATGTTTTGTGATTTCTCTGGCCTCTTCTCTCTCGCTTTCTTCCCCTCTTGCTTCCATTTCCCTCCCATGTTTTGAGATTTCTCTTGCTTTTTCTCTCTCTCTTTCTTGTCATTCCTCCCATTCTACCATCATCTTCAACCTAATCAAATTCTCTTCCGCTGCAATTCCTCGAATCTCAGCTTCTACATTCCTGTCTGCTTGCAGTCCTTCAGTTCCTAGGACACCTGATCCTTACTTCACTACGAATTCTGCTTCAGCTTTCTCCAACAATTCACGAGCTGCTACAATATCTTCTTCTGACAACTTTCCGGAATTTATCAACGCTTCTGACTAGACACTTGATTTGGGCTTTAATCATTCCACTCATTGTATAGCCACCACATGCCATTAAAATAGAGAGCCACTGAGCTTTAGTTACACTACCTTCTGGTAATTCCTAAACAGATGGGATTTCCAAAAACTCTTGAACATTTAGTGGTGCCATCTTGTACCTTACAAAAATTATACCTTTCCCAAAAATATATCCTAACAATACACAGAATTCTATCAACACTAAATTATTCAAACCTTTAATGAAAACACAGCCCTGTTATCACCAATATCTAAAATAGACTCGCTCGATCCCAAACAAAGGTCTTGGCACCAAAAATATACAATATGGCTGGAGAATTGCATAAACTCCTAAGCTCCAAACTCACCTGTTTATTTTAACGTAAATCTGTTACACTTGAAAAAATAATACCCAAGCTCTTAGAATAATACGTAACTCCCAGGCGCCAATGAATATGAACACTGAATATCAAAAGGTCTCTTATGTAACAC
>NC_090732.1:77068872-77086372 GCF_036898095.1 Palaemon carinicauda | reverse complement strand
TCGGATTGTCCTCCTTCAGGTATCATGAAATACACGCAGAAGATTAATATTGTCTGTTATAAGTGTGGCAAGAGAGGCCATATCAGTAAGGAATGTTGGTCGAACCAACCGAAAGCAGTCACCCATGTGGTTAGGGATTATTCAACTTCACAGAATGCGAAGATGGAGAAGCAAACGGGAAAGGACAATGAGGGAAATAAGCCAGCTAACATTTACACGATAAACAGGACAACACCAAGTAGCGTGGATGCCTTTAAACTGTATATTTATGAAGGTATGTTAGCCGCAATAGATGGGAGTGAGCAAACCCCAGTCAAGATATTGCACGACACAGGTTGTAGCCAGAGTTTAGTGACCCTAGGTGTAAACCCGTTGGTGGAACAGTCTTTCATAGGAGGCTCGGTCATTTAGAAGGGAATAGGTGGTGAGGAGAATACCCCTATTTGCCATTTGAAACTGTCATGTGGGTTGGTGACAGGTCATTTTGATTTTGCAGTAAAGGATTCTTAGGCTGTCAAAAGAGGAGAAGTCCTGCTGGGTAATGATGTTGGTGGAGTGCCCTTTGTGCCTTGTCACATTGTAACGGAGAAACCATTGAAGTATAGTCTTGCGACTGAACTCGAGAAGGACTACCCGTATGTGTTTCCTAGTTGTGTGACGACTAGGACCATGACAAAGAAAGTGGCTGCAAAAGAAGACAGAGAAACCATTGAAGTATAGTCTTGCAACTGAACTTGAGAAGGACTACCCGTATGTGTTTCCTAGTTGTGTGACGACTAGGACTATGACAAAGAAAGTGGCTGCAAAAGAAGACAGAGACAATTAATGAGTGATGAACTTGGAGGATTTATTCACAGAAGAAGAGGATTCCCATGAGGATAAGCAAGAGGAGAGCTCCCGAATGAGCCCGAGAGAAGAGGAAGGACAGACAAGTGGACAGGAAGACAAAGAAGCAATGGATTTGGAAGAAATAGAAAACTCAGTGTTAGAAGGAGGACAAGTGAGTAGGAAAAAGCTAATAGGATTGCAACAGAAGGATGCGAGCAACAGAGTTATTATACTGTTTGATGGATGAGACGGACATGCAGAAGTCTCCAACCTCGTATTATCATAAAGATGGGTTACTAATGAGGAAGCATAGATCCGTTGATATCCCTGGGAATGCTGAATGGTGGATATACCGTCAGATAATGATTCCTGTACTGTTGAGAAGACAGGTGATTGCATAGCGCACGAGACAGGACACATTGGAATAAGAAAGACGATGGAAAAGATTATGAAACACATTTTCTGGCCTGGCATGTATAAGGACGTGAGCCAGTTTTGCCGTGCATGTTACATTTGTCAGGTGGCTGGAAAGCATAATGAGTACATCAAGAAATCTCCCTTACTCCTGATTGAAATGGTAGGAGAACCCTTCAGCAAAGTAATGATCGACATTGTGGGACTGTTACCATGGACAAAGAAAGGTCATGAATATATGTTAACATATATTTGTGATACCCAGAAGCAATACAAGTCAGGAAAATCAGTGCCAAAGTAATTGCCGAGAAGTTACTAGACTTTTTGCCAAGTTTGGTATTCTGGAATTCGTTCAGAGTGACCGTGGAACAAATTTCACGTTAAAGTTGTGTCAGGACGTGATGAAACTGATGGATGTGAAACAACAACTATCTACCGCTTATCCCCAGAGACCTAAGGTGCATTGGAGAGGTTTCATCAAACCCTGAAGAGTATAATAATAAAGTACTGCAACAGCGAATGAATGAGACAGTGAACACCCATTGATGTTATTTGATGTATGCAATGCTTATCAAGAAAGCATGGGATTTAGCCCGAATGAAATTGTGTTTGGACGAGAAGCATGAGGACTGATTAAGATGTTAGCAGAAAAATGGAAGGGCCGAGAGGAAACGGACTTATAATATGTCAAGAATTTTAGGAAAGGGATTGGCGAGATAAGAAAATTTTCCTTCAAAACCTTAAAATGAGTCAAGGAAAAATTAAGAAAAGGTTTGATAGGAAAAGTAAGACAGACAGTTTGTGGTAGGACAACAGGTGTTGGTTTTCTTGCCAATAAGGAGATTCCCACTCACCAAAAAGTTTTAATGACCATTCCGGATTTTGGAGAAGATCAGTGACCTGACCTACGACATCGAAACCCCAGGAAGAAGGAAAAGACAAAGGAAAGTATACTTTAACCCGCTGAAACCATACTTAAATGAAAAAGAGACCGAAGCTTCTCATGTGTGTATAGCACAAACCATACTAACCAGGGAAGAAGATTACAGATATGAGGTTGGGGTGGTGAGCAAAGTAAATAATTCGTCCATTATTCGGAACTTGGAAGAGAAATGAACTCATTTGAACAAGGAGCAGCAAGAGGAATTAAGCTGATTGATGAGAAGTTTCCCCGAAATTGTCTCGGATGTCCCGAAACTAACCAACTTGATGAAGCATGAGATACACCTTAAAACCACGGAAAGGCAGTTCAAACCATGTGTTTTTCGACTGTTGCCATATCACCAAGAAGTCATGAAAAAAGAAGTGGACTATTTGTTACAAAACGGATCAGCCGAACAAAGTTCTAGCTCTTATAGTTCTCCATGCTTGCTCGTGAAAAACCAGACGGATCTTTTAGGATGAGTACGGACTATCGAAAGTTGAATTCGATCAGTATGGCTGATAATTATCCATTGCCACTCATTGATCAACTATTTGACAACATCGGACAAGAGAGGTTCGTCTGCAAGATCGACTTGTTAAAAGGCTATTACCAAATTCCTATGGAAGATAATGCAAAATTGTTATCAGCTTTTATAACCCTGTTTGGGTTATATCAATATACCGTCATGCCATTTGGTCTAAGAAACGCCCCTGCTACCTTTCAACGAGTGATGATAACCTTCTAGGATCGATTAAAGGAGTAGGTGTATATTTCGACGATATTGCGATATATTCATCGATCTGGGAAGAACATCTCCAAATTCTGAAGGTATTTCAAAAGCTGCGAGGAGCAATTAACCTGCAGAAGAGCGAATTTAAAGAAGCAACAATTCAATACTTAGGATTTGAAGTTGGAAGAGGACAAATTACCCTGGTAGCTGCTACCATTGTAGTAATAAGGAAAGCCTCACCCCCACCACGAAGAAGCAACTACAACGATTTTTAGGGATGGCAGGATTCTACCGACATTTTTGGCCAAACTTCTCGGGTGTAGTCGCTCCCTTAACGTATTTGACTAGCCCCAAGAAAAAATTTGTGTGGACCAGCGAGTGCCAGGAATCCCTCAACAGGACAAAAGCCAAATTAACTTCAAAACTGATACTGCGAGCACCTGATTTCAACAGGAAATTCCTTATCCAAGTGGATGCATCGGACAATGGAATTAGAACTGTCTTATTATGAGAAGACAAGGAAGGAATTCTTCACCCCATCTGTTTTATGTCGTCGAAGCTGAAGAAACATCAACAAGCCTACTCGACAGTTGAAAAGGAACGGCTAGCGCTAGTCACAGCGATAAGCAAATTCAAACACCACAGAATGAAGAGATTAAAGTTGACTCGGATCACAATCCTTTAACTTTTGTTAATAAGATGAAGAATAATAATCAAAGTTTTAAAGGTGGTCATTATGTTCGCAGCCGTATTGTATTAATGTAAAGCATATATCAGATAATGATAACGTGGTTGCAGATTATTTATCTCGGGCTGAATCGGTGGATTCAGGCCCAGAAACAATAATCTTTTTGTGGGGAGCTATCTTACAAAGCTGGTCTAGTACAGAGTAAATATATTATTCATATGGTTAATTTTTGTTATCTAAGAGATGTATAGCCAGCTCGTAAGGTGGGTCTCTCTCATGTAGGTTTAAGTAATGTATATAAATTACACAAGACTTTCGTCGTTCATTTAATTGTATTTTTCCTTCAAGTCAGTATATGTAAATTTATATTATTTTTGAGAATTAACTTTTATTTCATGCATTTTGTTATAAAGTCTTATATAATCTCGATTATGTATGCTCTATGACCCATACAAGGTATGAACACGAGGGCTTACGTCATGTATGCCAGGTATTATGTCAAGTTTATATTTCTACGTGGTTAGAATATGCATGAAACTTCTCGAAATAGATTTACTTTTTTTTTTTTTTATTGCTTCGAGGGGTAGGTGGGTGGAGTTAGCTGAGAGAGGGTTGCTTTGCAATCAAAGTTAGTTCCCCTGTTTGATTTACTTAGTTGGCAACCTTATGCCGCTAGGCCTTAACAACCCCCCCCCCCCCCTCACTACTCCATTGGAATGATCTATCTAGAATTATCTGGAAGTTTTCAGTCAATATAAATATGCCCCTAGGAATGCATAAGAAGCAGAAGAGATCCAGTATGTCCCTTTGAAAGAGCCAGGTTCGCCCTCTCTCCTCAAGTGCGTCAAGTGTGTGCCTGTCAAACGTGATTAACGAATTCTATCCAACATATCGTGTGTAGTATGTTCAAACGTTGATGAATCCATTAGAATAATATTCTAAGTGTATTGTGTTAAAGTAAGTACTTGTTTAATATACATTTTTGTAACTGGCCCTGTGAGATTTAGGTTAAAAGAGTGAAGTATATCTATTTTGGCTTAACTGTTCAGTTACCTTGTGTGATCCAAAAGACGTAAGTGTATCAGTTACTTTTATGTGAACTTCATTAAGGGTATAATCATTAGTGTTAACTATTTTAATTATTTACCAAAATTAAATATTTTTATAAATTAATATCCAAGGTCTAAGGTTTGTTCAGGTTTAACATTTCAAGTAATTTCATTTTGGTGTTGATTCTTTTTGCACTTTGCTTTTTCATTATAATATATACATTTGTGTAAAGTGTGTATTATTTCGATCACCCATATTTCTTAACGGTGCTTGCCCATAATCCCTGACCAAGAATCAAAGTAAGAGGTTGTTTTTGAATAGATCAAGTGAAATAAGCACCCAGTTTGGTTTTGAGTGTACGTAAGAGACCTTTGGATATTCAATGATTTCATATATTGCCGCCTGGGAGTTGCATAATTTTGTCAGAGCTCGGGTATTAATTTCCAAGTATAACAGATTTTTGTGGTATAATCAGGTGAGTTGGAAGCTCGGGAGTATTTGTAATTTGCCACACCTAATATATATATATATATATATATATATATATATATATATATATATATATATATATATATATATATATATATATATATATATATATATATATATATATATATGCGTGTATCTGTGTATGCGATCCTTTCACTTAGAATGCTAATTGCACTTTCTTTAAGGCATGTTGAAGAAGTCTGGTATAGTCTGCACGTGAATGCATGTGTGATTGTATTTATGTACATGTGCGTAGAATGTTCAGGAAATTAGTTTTTGTCAGGTACAGATAAACGTATTTTACAAATGTTTATTTGCCCATCCACTGCTTGTCATCAGTGTAAGACGTCAGTGGTAGGCATACTTCCTTACACTCCAATTTCAATTCCTAATATGATTGAACATGGTAAAAGTTTGCGTTATGAATACCCATTTCTGTATAGTTAATATTTCTTATGTGGATTCTGTATAGGTGATTTATCTTGAATTATACTTCTAGGTATTCATCTATATCACAGTGCACCATCGCATACATTTGGAAATCAATGCTTCTTACTCTCTGGAAGTCATAAACGATCTAGGTTTAATTAAATAATTTATCATTACTTTTTTGCTAAAACTTGTGCAAAAATATATCCAATTTGAGCACAAAGGTACATTTTCCCCTAAGTAATTTTAGAACAGGTGAGATAAAAATCCCATTTGTATAAACACGTTTGATATTCTATTAAATATTTTATTCAAAATGACCTGGCTTAATTATTTAATAAAAAGGTATACTTTAGTCCGGGTAAGAAGGAAGCAATAAGGAATATTCACTTTCAGTTCGGAGAAAAATCAAAGAATGGAAATGTCTAATCCGGACAAAGAAGTAGAACAGAGAGAGAAGTGCCCATTATAGTCCGGAATGGGATATATCTCCTCCGAGGATATCGGGTCTCTAACATGATAATGGCCATTCATGCCAAAATTCTTCTGTACTCTTTTCTTTTTTGAGGAACGTGCACATCTAACTTCCATATTTTTCAAAATATATGCACACTTATGGATATTTCTCTCTCTCTAAAAAAAAAATCCGTAACAATATAAGTTATTTAAGATTTTTTAAGTGCACTAATTGTACTGTAGGTTAGATAATGTGTTCTTATGCTCCTTTGTTAATCATTGCTAAAAGTAAATGAGTAATGTTCTTATGTCAATTTAAATGAAAAAAGTAAGGAGCTAATTCAAAGAGCATTTGGTTTCATTCAACTGCAAAGCATTAAGTGGGAACCTCGATCACAATCCTGCATTGCAAACGAAATGAGATACTAACCACAATCACCAGTCTTTTTTTTTTCTATATAGAATGCTCATGATGTGATATATTTGTGGTTTTACTGTACAGTCATTCTCTACTTGTGGAGGCAGTCCATTGCAAGCAGGGTAGTCGAGCAACTTGGCATCTACGGCAAGGATAGGATCTGCATTGAGGCTCCTTAACCAGGAAATGGACTTTGAGAAAGGGACTCACAATCAAAAATGGCTTTCCTCCAATCCCAATACAGGTATTGAACACAATTCTGGCAGGTGAATGCCATCTGGTTTAATTTTTTGGTTTTTATCACCCTCTATCTATTAAAGTGTATGTAACGTGCCTGCGTTACACAAACACGTTGTCCGCAATCTTTCCACCAAACTTTGCATCTAAATGGTCTTGTGGACCAAATCTGATCACGCATGTTGGTTCTTTATGTCACACGAATGGCCACTTTAGTGACGCCAGTTTTGCCAACTACATTGGCTACTTGGTGCAACTTTTAGCACAACGATGACAGTAGATTCCAGAAAGTGGCCTCTTGGGACACTATTCATTTAACTTTTTTAGTTTTTGTGAAAAGCTGGAAGCATCGCTGCGCAGTGCATCACGGGCAAGTTTCTTTGCATGTCAGATATTTGCTTTGTCTGCATTTTTTGTTTATTTGCTTGCTAGTCCAATGGCATTTCTATTTTGCTTTGTAGTCGTTACATCTCATATGCCCATAAATGCTCCTTTGCTTTTACTGTATTAAGTGTTTGGCTTGAGAGGATGCTTGTTTTTACTACTTTATCTCTGGGGTCCCTAATCTGGAAGTAAGTGTGGTTTTTGCTGCACTCTTTGTCTCCGGATATATATATATATATATATATATATATATATATATATATATATATATATATATATATATATATATATATATATATATATATATATATATATATATATATATATATATATATATATATATATATATATATATATATATATATATATATATGCATGCATGCATAAAACTTACGAAGACACACACAGGTACACACATATATATATATATATATATATATATATATATATATATATATATATATATATATATATATATATATATATATATATATATATATGCATGCATGCATAAAACTTACGAAAACAAACACAGGTACATATATATATATATATATATATATATATATATATATATATATATATATATATATATATATATATATAGTATATATATGTATATATATATATATATATATATATATATATATATATATATATATATATATATATATATATATATATATATATATATATGTATGTGTGTGTGTGTGTGTGTGTGTGTGTGTGTGTGTGTGTGTATGCGTAAAACTCACAGGGAAACGCAATGCTCAGATGCAAAAGAACCATGAGGAATATGAAAATAGAAAATACTTCTTCATATGGCTGATTTATTGAACAAGGTCTCTATACGTTTTATATGGTACAGTAAACGTATGAACACACACACAGATATTTACAAAACAAAACTCCACTCCCAAACGGGCTACCTGGAGTATTGTTTTGTAAATAGCTCTATTTGTGTTCGAACATTTACTGTACCATATGAAATGTAAAGAGACCTTGTTCAATACATCAGCCCTTTGAAGAAGTATCACGAATCTAGTCAGGACTTGATCTTCTACTTTCTATTTTGATTTTCCACGTGGTTCTTTTGCATATATATATATATATATATATATATATATATATATATATATATATATATATATATATATATATATATATATGTGTGTGTGTGTGTGTGTGTGTATTCATACACATAAGTATATATTTATATAAATGCACTTGTATCATTCGTCTTCTTACATTGTCAAGCCTTTTAAATTGTGCTGTAATCACAATGGACGTCGCAGTTTTCAGTTTTAAATGAAAATGTACATTTTGTCTGCTAAGCTGACAAATGGATTCTTGATGGATGTTATTTTCCCAAGTGGCAGAGGACACTAAAACGCTACTGGAGTTGGAGTGTCCTTCTAACCCTGGTTGTATTTGTTCTTAATTGTTTTCGTTACTATTATTATTATCATTATTATTATTATTATTATTATTATTATTATTATTATTATTATTATTATTATTATTATTATTATTATTTTTATGATCAATATAATTTTGAGTCGACATTCTTCATGGATTTCTTTTAAAGATGAATATAAGGTGAGGCTATTTAAAGTAATCTGACATACTTTTGCTGCCAAATTGTAGTCTACTTGAAGCACAAATCGTCGTCTTCGGAATGAAATCTTCAAGTGAGTTTGTTTTACTCTGCGGGAGAAAGATTTGGGATTTTCACTAGCTCGCTTGGAGACTCAGAAATAAAAAGTTTAAAGTTCATGGTGAGATTGGTTCCGTCAGGGTGATATGTGACTCACGGTTAAGTATTTTCAGGTTATATACACACATACATACGTATGTAGCCTACATACCTTGACGCATTCTTGAACTTGCAAGGATCGAAAGCAGTGTGTGGAAGGTCGTATGGTGTTTCAGGGACCTCTTAATGCCGTCATCACTTCACTCTTTCTAATTCTTTTTATTCATTGGATCTCTCTCTCTCTCTCTCTCTCTCTCTCTCTCTCTCTCTCTCTCTCTCTCTCTGGGATTCACAATAGGTCAGTCAAGCAAGACCCCGCTGTTTTTTTGAAGTACAAGATTCCATTGTTATATCTAAATGATAATATTTTTTTTTTTTTTTTAGTAAGGTAGTTTTTTAACTATGTTTAGACTAAACAATGAATGCATTTCTAAGTACATTCCTCATTAAATGAACTACCAGACTCTTAGATTTCTTATTAGATGTTTGATTAGTCAGCGGGACGGAGGAAATAATAAATTAAAAGAAAACTGTGAAAAAATTAGTAATAAATCAAGGTTTACAATTAACGTATGCCTGATTGCTCCCATGCGGAATCTTGTGTAAAATGGCAATACCTCACCACAGACATACCAGAGACACGATGAAGTTTCTAAAACGATAAAATTGAAGCCGACACCCTGATATTTAATACAGTAATGGGGCTAAGATTGAGGCCGGGGCGTGAAGAATGCTTCCCAAGGCTTTACTCAACTTAAAGGAATTCCATTGGTGACAAGTAGGTGTTTTATTATTATTATTATTATTATTATTATTATTATTATTATTATTATTATTATTATTATTATTATTACACATATATATGTAACCACAGAACACAAGTGAACCTTTACAATATAACAGAAAATTACAGAAAATATGCATAAAAAATGTTAAGTAAAGTAGAAAAAAAGGTATTAAAATAATAGTATATGATATTTCAACATCAACTTCTATTGAAGAGTAGGGAATTCTTGCAGTAGTTGACCTTGGAATTATTATGAGCATCATTAGATGCATTGAAGTTATTATCAATATTATTGCAATAAACATTGAAAATATTATCTGGATGATGGAAATAGAAATTACATTTGGAATTATTATTATGATAATAATTCTAGATAATATTACGGGCAGTTGACCAGTAAAAATTATTCGAGTATATGAGAATATTATTATTATTATTATTATTATTATTATTATTATTATTATTATTATCATCAAATCACATAACGGTCTTTTTGGCCTGGTCCATATGGGTATGTGTATATTCGCAAAATCGTGAAAATTGTGGTAATAATGATCTTGATAATAACACTGGTTTACAAAAAAAAAAAAAAAAAAAAAAAAAAAAAAAAAAAAAAAAAAAAAAAAAAAAAAAAATTGGGGTGAGGCATGAATGGGGATAGGTGTTTTTTGCTGATTTGGGTGTGCTGAATTCAAATTTATAAATAGTTTTGCTCTATCACCTCTAGTTCTCTGGCTTTTAAATAGTCTCATTTCAGTATAAACAGAGGATATATGTGCACATTTCAAGAGTTGCAGCAGCTTATAATAGATAGAACAGGATAGATAAAGAACACTGATTGAATCAGTATACTTGGATGACACAATTACACAATTCATAGTACCACAGACAGTTGAAAGTGTGTTTTCTTAGAAGATCTGGTGTATTTTGCCTCCAGGATGTCACGCAAGAGCATCCAGCAGAAGTCTCCCATCATGCCGTGGTTCCATTTGCCTTGATAGTTGCTCTCAATCTTCGCAATGTCTTGGTGGAATCTTTCTCCATGCTCATGAATCACTGCTCCAAGGTTTGGCGGGAAGAAGTTGAGGTGGGAATGGAGAAAATGAATCTTGAGTGACATTCGGCACCCCATATCCTCGTAAGACTTTAGCAATGTTTCAATACAGGCTTGGTAATCTGGTATGCGTGTGTTACCAAGGAAGCCACTACAGACTGACTTGAATGCTTCCCATGCTCTCAGTTCCTTTAAGTTAAGATGCTCCTCAAAATCAGTATCCTTTAGCATTTCTCGGATCTGAGGTCCGACAAAGATGCCCTCTTTGAGCTTAGCAGCACTAACACCTGGGAACACAGTAGACAAGTGTTGGAAGGCAGCACCATTTTTGTCCAACGCCTTCACGAAATTCTTCATCAAACCAAGCTTGATATGAAGAGGAGGAAGAAGCCCCTTCTTCATGTCCACCAGAGAATTCCCATTGACGCTGTGTTCGCCAGGAACAAAAGTGCTTCTAGACCCCCAGTCTTTCTGCTTGTAATGCTGGGATACAGCTCGACTATCCCAGAGACAGTGAAAACAACAGTACTTTGTGAAGACCGCTTGCATACCCATAAGAAGATCAATGACCTTGAGGTCCCCACACAGACTCCATTGGTACTCGCTGTACTTAATAGCTTCTAAAAGAAGCTCCATATTGTCATAGGACTCCTTTAGATGGACAGCGTGTGCAATGGGAATGCTGGGATGTTTATTCCCATTGTGCAGAATCACAGCCTTGAAACTTCGCTTGGAAGAGTCTATGAAAAGACGCCAGTCTGAAGGATTATGTGGCAAACTAAGGGACGTGAACAAGGCAGGTATGTTTGTGCAGTAGCACAACTTGTTTTCCATGTCAAAAAAGGAAGCAAGATCTTTGTTCCGATTCCTGAAACTAGTGATCCTTACATCTTCCTGGACTAGGTTCCATTGTTTAAGCCGAGAAGCCAAGAGCTCTGACTGCTGTTTTGACAGATACAAATCACGAGCAAGATCATTCAGGTCTTCTTGCATGATCCAGTGTGGCTCATTGCCACTTGTTCCTGAATATGTAGACTCAATATCTTCCAAAGATATTGACTCTGCAGAATCCTCCCTTAAAGGCGTTTCTTCATCTGATGAGGAAAGAAGATCCTTATTGACTGGAGATGTGGGTACAGGAAGATCATCTGAATGGGGAACGAGTTTCATAGCAGATGGAAAGTTGGGATATTTTATCTTTTTCCTAGAAGATGCATTGAAACCAGTTATATTAGTTAAACAAAAATAACAATCATCTGCGTGGCTTCGTGGCTCTCTCCAAACCATCGGGACTGCAAAGTTGAAAGCCGCTTTCTTGCCATTAAACCATGCAGTTAGTCCATTGTAGCAGGGTTTACAACAGATGTGTGGAGCCCAAGACTTGTCCTGATCACCAATTTTACAGTCAAAATAGTGAAAGTAGGCAGTTCTGAGGAGGGAAGTGATGGTTCGACGCTGTGCAACTGTTGTGAAGTCCCCACACACGTAGCAGAAAGAATTGACCTTGTTGAGGCCTCCTCGGTGTTTTGACATGCTTGAAGCCATTGGAGAATCTGAAAATATAACAAAGTAAAACTAAATCATATGCAAGGCAATAAAATGTGCATTGGAAAATTTAATCCTAATATTTAGCTACCCAAAAGATGTGTAACACGATAGTTGAGGGACACCAACCTCCTGCGCCACCTGCGAGACAAACTCTTCCAATGACTGCCAGAGCACTACTGAGTGTGGATTGAGACCTGCTGCCCTAACTGCCAAAATCCGTCTTGATGTATAATCATATATATATATATATATATATATATATATATATATATATATATATAGATATATATATATATATAGATATAGATATATATAATATAATATAATGCAATCACTTACATTTAGTGCATAATAACAAAAAAATAAGCCATAAGTCTCACAATATTAGAATTAACCCTGAATACATATACGCCTTTATGTACCGTATATGCACAAAATACACACTATGCATATCTAAAAAAAAAACTAGAGGTGATGAGTAAAAACGGATTTCAAATTTGAATTCAGCACCTCCAAATTAGGTAAAAACAGGTATTTTTGTGCTTGCCTCAATTTGTTTGTAAACCAGTGTAATAGTCATGCTGCAGTTCAACTCCAAATATGTTCCTCTGTGTGATAGTCTACGGGTGACAGGCTTTACTTTGCGCTGAACTATTACAAAATCCTAAATAAGAACATTCAATTGCAGAATTGCTTCAATATTTCTCTCATTTTAACTGAGATGATACGTTGCTGATTACTGAGTGACACACCTCATTGGCGATATTTTTATTATTACACTGATAGCATAATCTGCATTTATCAGTAATCTTATATTGTTTCTATTCTTATCTGATTTATCAACAATCAATTCGAATGAATTTTCTCTTCCTAAAAATCGAGTTTCTTTATCGCGTTCGGAGGATTAAGAATAAAAGTTGGAAAAAAGACCTTGTAAAATTTCAACCCCCCTCTCTCTCTCTCTCTCTCTCTCTCTCTCTCTCTCTCTCTCTCTCTCTCTCTCTCTCTCTCTCTCTCTCTCTCTCTCTCTCTACTATAACGTCATGCAAATCCACTCCAGCGCTTGCCATTTGTATAATCTCTTTATATACTTTGGAAAATCCTGTCCATTTTTAAAGACATATTGTGAAGGTCTCACAGGTTCTGTTTGTTGGTACCTCACATTCTCATATCTTTGTCCTTAATTTGACCTTTATCGCTCACACCTGATTCATAATGTCTGTTGTTCATCCCCTCCCCATAAGAGATTATGGAGAATTAAGTGGTAATGGCATTTTGAATTTATTAATAATCACCAGTCCACGAACTGACCACACCCAGCAATGATTGAAGGATCAGAGGTGTAACAGATGTATTTCTTTTAATCATCACGGTCACCCATCCGATTAGTAATCCAATTTAACATTGCCTAACCTTTCCCAATGAGGAATGTAGGTATATGAAAAGACGCATTTCACATGTGCTACTACTACTATTACTACTACCACTACTACTACTACTACTTTTATTATTATTATTATTATTATTATTATTATTATTATTATTATTATTATTATTATTATTATTATTATGTACTTTCAAGCATTATTTCACATGTTGCCATATCATGTTACTTGGACTACAGGGATTAATTTAATAATATACAGCATTATTATTATTATTATTATTATTATTATTATTATTATTATTATTATTATTATTATTATTATTATTATTATTATTACAAACCAAAATACAACCCTAGTTGGAAAAGCAAGTTGCTAGGGCTCCAACAAAGAAAAATAGCCCAGTGAGGAAACGAAATAAGGAAATAAACGATATAAGAAGTAATGAAAATTAAAATAAAATATTTAAAAAAAAACATTAACAACATTAAAACAGATAATTAACATAGAGACTATAAAAAGACTTACGTCAGCCTGTTCAGCATAAAAACATTTGTTGCAAGTTTGAGCTTTTGGAGTTCTACTGATTCAACTACCCAATTACGAAGATCATTCCACAGCTTGGTCACAGCTGGAATAAAATATCTAGAATACTGTGTAGCATTGAGCCTTATGATGGAAAAGGCCTGACTATTAAAGTTAATAATGCTTGACAGTACATGATAATTGATATATAATGATAATAATACTGGATTATTGTTACATGTAAAATGCGTCATTCATGTACCTACGTTAGTGAACAGGTTTCAAAATTGTCTGTATGTATTTACTTAGATACACTTTTATTTATAGGTATCAGTTTATATACACAAACACATACGCACACACACTATATAAGTATATATATATATATATATATATATATATATATATATATATATATATATATATATATATATATATATATATATATATATATATATATACATATATATATATATATATATATATATATATATATATATATATATATATATATATATATATATATATATATATATATATATATATATATATATATATATATATATATATATATATATATATATATATATATATATATATATATATATATATATATATAGAGAGAGAGAGAGAGAGAGGAGAGAGAGAGAGAGAGAGAGAGAGAGAGAGAGGAGTATGTATATGTACATCTACACGTGCATGAAGCTTTTTTGAATATACTGTACTTTTAAAATTTACGGGGATTAAAATTAGAAATCTGAAATATTATAGAAAAGCCATATATTTTCTTATTTGCAATCTTTTCATTTTTCATCAAAGCTACAAACCCATGCTATCTATAGGAGCTACGGTAATTAGCAAACTGGTATCTAAGGCCATTACCCTTCGGTTTTCAAGCGTATGTACTGTAGAGCTACGACAATTTCTTAACCTTCGCTCAAAAGGATGACATATTTGTTTTCACTTTCCTCTACGATTTCAACATTTAGAGATTGTCTGCGGTCAATCAATGGAACTTTTCTACGGTTTTGGTAGATAGTGCTTCTTGAGGCAGTCAACATCGGGGTTCCCGTAATCTCCAGCTAGTGGATCTCTCTCTCTCTCTCTCTCTCTCTCTCTCTCTCTCTCTCTCTCTCTCTCTCTCTCTCTCTCTGCTTCTGCACACAAGTCTATGATCGTTCCCTGTGACGTCGTAAGCGCCCCTGCGGGATTTGAACGCAATCCTTTTTGATTTTACACAGTCCCTTGAAGCACAAGAAAAGATCGGGGTTCATAAAGGCGTTGTGCTTGCTATCTTTCGTGTTAAGATTCTTTGGCACCTTCAAGCAGGTGAGGTCCCGCAGTGGCGTGAGAGACTGTTCGAGTGGATAAAGGCTGAGGTTTACTTTTCTGATGGTTTATCTTGATGTTCGTCTCCTGGTCGAGTCGTTTGGTCATTACGAAACTTACACTATTTCATGATTTTTTTTTTTATCATATATCCCTTGATTCTATTATTTGTATTAATCTTAAATTAATCAATATATTCTCTATTGCAATTGTTTATCTAATTACTCGTATCCTCTCTATATTGCATAACCACAATTTTTCAAGAAGTAAAGAAACTAATGAATCATCTCGCGAGGAAAGAAAATTGCTAATATGGACCGAAACAAACAAAATTTAAGAGATGAAAATGAAGCTCAAGAAAATGCATGGTATGAAGCAGGTATGAAGGATATGATATAAAGGAAACAGCTTAACTAACGCTGTGCTGCTTTGGGTGGGACGGAGAGAGGAGAGTGACACGTTCAACTTCTAAAATTTCGATTCGCATATTTACTTAGAACAAAGCTTTCTTGATATACATGATTCACTGCTGCTTCTAGATTAGTCTATGATAATGGCAATAATAAGCGTAATAATAAGTATAAGACATTTTATCTTGCGCTAGCAGTTTTCTTTCCACAGTTTAACATGTTCTTTTAGTAGAATTCTCTCTCTCTCTCTCTCTCTCTCTCTCTCTCTCTCTCTCTCTCTCTCTCTCTCTCTCTCTCTCTCTCTCTCTCTCAGTTGAAGATGCAATTTCATTTCTTAAAATCATTAACAATTGTACACTCAAATGTAACCATGTGCATTTCTTTTTACAAAGAAATTTTTCGAAATAGTTGCGACACATACTTGGACCCGAGAGACTAAGGTAAGGACAGCATGTTATGTGATCTCTGGTTGGTCTGCAGACTCGGTCGGTGCGTTGAGGCTGCGACATACCTCATTTTACAGGGATTTGCAACTTCTTCAGTAGAAATTTGGAAAGAAATGGATGGTTGAAGCTGGAGGCTCTCGTCGCTTTCTTCTGCTAGTGTGCTTGTTATACGTTAACACATTCGGGCTCACAATAGCATGCACACACACACATGCATGCAAATAAACACGTGTATATATATATATATATATATATATATATATATATATATATATATATATATATATATATATATATATATATATATATATATATATATATATATATGTATATATATATATATATATATATATATATGTATATATATATATATATATATATATATATATATATATATATATATATATATATATATATATATATATATATACATATATATATATATATATATATATATATATATATATATATATATATATATATATGCGTGTGTGTGTTTGTGAGTGTGTGTATGTGTGTGTGTTTAAGGTGTCTTAGTGATGTCTAGAAATCGAAGAAAACATGTCTCCAGACACACTGAGCTACAGTAACGTTTCATGTTACGACGAAAGCCTTATTTATGTTTTTCGATTTGATATTTGTTGCTGGCACGTGTTTCGAACCATTTCTTTCTTTTTTTACGAGGTTCTTCAAGAGGACTACATTGGTTGAACGGTGGAACGACACTTCCATATCCTGTAGAGGCCATCTAAGCCTGTAAAAAAGTTAAAATACAAATAGATATTTGGAAACTCCGAAATCAATTACCAAGTAGGCCTGTGGATAAATAAAAAGTTTAAGGTTGTTTGAAATGGAAAATTCAAGAATGATTTTTAATCAAACGAATTGTTTATCATAAAGATTCCCAAAATTTAATTACCTTGTGAAAAGGTATCACGTAATTAGAAATTAATCATGAAATTTTCCATTCAGAGAATCTTTGAGCTTTCTTTTATCAATATTATTACAATTGAAATTTTTAGCACCCTAGACTTTATATAGAAGTGCAATTTCAGAGTTCAACTAATGTAGTCGTAAAATAAAGTGGCTCAAAACACGTGTCAGCGACAAATATTTCTTTAAAAAATATACGTAATACAGAGCGCAGTTTTCCTTTCATCAGGAAAGCTAACTGGAGCTTGCTTATTCGCTTAGATGTTGTCTTTGCTTTTT
>NC_090732.1:77053872-77066372 GCF_036898095.1 Palaemon carinicauda | reverse complement strand
TAGGAGCTCATTTTAACAGCTAGCTATTCATCTCTTCAATGCACAAATAAAATATAAATAAAATCATTAATAAACTTCTGTATTTACTCAATAATGGACCAGCTTCGTAAGAATATTTACAGTATATATATATATATATATATATATATATATATATATATATATATATATATATATATATATATATATATATATATATATATATATATATATATGTGTGTGTGTGTGTGTGTGTGTGTGTAAATGTGTATGTATGCATGTATGCAAGTATGTATGTTCCCAACTTATTTGTTTAATGAAATGAGATTTGGAAATGAAACTTGAAGTTAGTGAGCTAGATTCTATAAAACAAGTAGATAAAGGAAAAGATATTTGAAGGTCAAAGGGCAAATTCGAGAGAATTGTGCTCTCTCTCTCTCTCTCTCTCTCTCTCTCTCTTCTCTCTCTCTCTCTCTCTCTCTCTCTCTCTCTCTCTCTCTCTCTCTCTCTCTCTCTCTGTGGTATACCTGTTCAGGCCTTAGAACAGGATTTTTCGGGGTTTATCTTTAAAAGGTTAAAATGCGTCCGGGTGAAGATTATAAACACTGACAGGGGAAAGCCACTTACAATGCAGCGAGAACCGTCGCTTCCCCATCCCCCACATTTCACAATGGTCATCTTTTTCCTTCCTCCACCCCCCCCCCCCTACCCAGTCTCTCAACACTGTATGGTTTCGTCTCTTGCTCTCATTAACATTTTATAACAAGTCATATATTCAAATCAACGTGGTCTGTTGTACTCAGATATCCTTGAACAGTATGTGGATGGGTGACCAGTAGTAAATGTTTGTTTCCATTGACACAAAAACCATAATTTGGTTAACATGTATTATGAAAAAGTAAGACCATAAGTATAGTTAGAGTCCAAATATTGGGAAACGCCATTTTTTTTATATATAAAGCAGCTTAGGTACTTAAAAAATTGTATCTTGACATTGTCAGTTTGGCGGAAAGAAAATCTGCATTTGCGGCCCATCGCACCACCTTACAAATATTGCATGAACGCATCTCACATGTACATCTTTTATCTTTCTTGATTCCTGAATGTAAACTCCTTCAAAACTCCAGTGTCTTTCATTCTCTTTTTATGACAAATCCACCATGTTCTCGTCAGGGCCAATCCTTAAAGCACATGCCTTGTGTCTACAATTTCTTGCCTCTATTATCACTTGTTCAGCTGAAAGTTCCTTTCCTTATCTTTCAACTTTTTCTTTCATAAAAAGGGCAATTGATAATTATAAGAATGAATTCCTGTGACAATCAATTAATTACAGAAGACCTTTCCGATTGATAAAAAATTAGAATACAATTCCCATATATTTATAAAACTCTGTAATGCATCTTATCAAAACCATTGAGAAACTCTCTCGATGCAAATCATTGTCATAGTTCGACTTTGCAAAATCATCACCATCACAAAAGTCATACAAATCTGGTTGGTTTTCACAAGTAGTTATTATTAAGATTTTTTTCAGCACTGCTATAATTTTCATCATCATTAGCCTTGTATTATTTCAGTAACTGCTGTCTTTAGATTTAGTTGCTGCTTGTCTATATCTCTCATTGTTATATGTATGTGTAACAACATGCGCATCACGGTTTGAAATATTCTTTTTAACTTATGAAGGACTAATTCATATACATTATCTTTGAGTTGAATTTGTGTGTGTTCATAATGTATGATCATACTTTACAAAATCATTGATTTTATATGCCACATGAACTTCAGTGTTTATGTATATGTCTTAATAATCCTATTGCGTTCTATACAATAATAAAAGACGGTAATGTGCAGGTAGGTACAAATGTCTACGGGTGTTAAACATCACTTTTCTTTTACTTCCCCCTCAACCAAGGTCTTGTCTGCCTGGACACATTATATATTATTTGTCACTGACCATAGAACTTGCCACCTAGTTATATGTAAGTATGTATGTATGTACACACACGCATATATATATATATATATATATATATATATATATATATATATATATATGTATGTATATATATATATATATATATATATATATATATATATATATATATATATATATATATATATATATATATGTATGTATATATATATATATATATATATATATATATATATATATATATATATATATATATATATATATATATATATATATATATATATATACCTTTTTACCTTTCACTTTTTAAATTTGATTAAAAAGAATAATTTCTGAATGTTTCCTCACCTACATTGTCACATCCTTACCTATGCCCTTATCCTTTGCAGGAGATGACGACGACCGGACGCCCTACGAGCGAGTGCTCTACGGGCTCCACCACGACCAGCGCTGGCTCAAAGAAATCACCCTTGGACGGCGGGTCGGGTTTTACCGCTTCCGAGGAGAGCTGGGCCAAGGAAATTTCTCCACTGTTCGGCTTGCTCTGCACCAGCTGACACGAGGTAAGTCCCTATCGTAGGCAGCAAGCAACCGAGCTGGAGCTTTTTAGCCTCTGGAGTAGAAAATTTGAAACTTAGAAAAATGTTTGATGGAGAATATTAAGCATTAAATCATTTAGCTTTGAGAATTTGAAATGTTTCAGCCCCTTGCTTCAAGGATTTAGAACTAGATAACCTTTAGCAGGTTAGCTTGGTGAATTTGAAACATTATAATCTTTAGCTGTGCGTATTTTAATAATTCAGAGCTAACCTTTAGCTTTGCAATATTTTGAAACTTTTGAATCTTTTAACCTTTAGCTTTACGAAAATGAAACTTTAAATAATTCAGCTTCGTGATCCTGAAACTTTATAACCTTCAGTTTTGCGAATTTGTATGACCTTAACGAGGTTAATTCAAAAGTTATCAGGAAGCGGTATATTTATTGCGAAACTTTAATTCCCCCGACGTAGCAAAGCGAAGCAATACAGCCAGTTGTGCGTTGAATCTTTAAATATATGTTTTCACATCAGAAAAAGGCAGGTTTAACTATCCGACTGTCGCTATGAAAGAAAATTATACCAAGCAACAAGAGCGCTCGTTTGATTCATGTTGTCAGTCCGGAACCGATAGTAATACATCGATACATACTCGGAATGTCATAATATATATATATATATATATATATATATATATATATATATATATATATATATATATATATATATATATGTATATATATATATATATATATATATATATATATATATATATATATATATATATATATATATATATATATATATATATATATATATATATATGTATATATACATTTACTGTATATCATACATACACACATACATACATATATATGTATAAGTATATATATATATATATATATATATATATATATATATATATATATATATATATATATATATATAATTCTTATTCATTCATGATGGAGCAAAAGCTTATATTATATAGGTTTCATAAAAAATTCATGTGTTGTTTGGTTACAATGCAACTGTCAATCAGCCACTAATGAAGAATAAACTGAGGTTGCCAGACCTCGTTAAACTTTATATGGGTACAACCAAGTTTTCTCTTTCAATTGCGTCCGTTCTGGATGCTTAGAGCTTTTGTATCTCTTAATTGCAAGAGTGACCTTTATGTTTAGTTTGTTGAGGTCTACATTATATGTTAGCTTGATCTCTTGGCTGTTGCTCTCAGTGAGAGGCTAGCAAGCTCAGACTTCCTTTTCTGAATCTAGTAGTTTGTGGTCTTCTACGTTCAATCAGATAGTGACAGTTTGCTGGCTTATTTATTATTCGACATTAATGTACCCATATCACGAAATCATTTACAGACTCTTAAGGCATTTTTGAAGGATCTCTACCGGGAGGTCTGGTGAACGTTACTGGAAGTACCTGAACAAAACTGATGCATTGCGTGAAGATAAAATTATTACTTTACTGCTGACGCGTTTAAAAGGATCTTAATAACTGATTTTCCAAAAGTACTTTAACTTTCTAGGAATATCGGTACTCTCAAAATTGAAAGGAGGGAGAGTATGGCTACTTTGCGGATCTGGGGAACGACAACAGGTCACACAATGCTGCCTAAAAGTGACTGACTGCCTGAGAGAAAACCACCGAGTATCAGTCTGGTCAAGACATTATTGCTTCATCTGCCTTACCATTCCCACCGAGATTTGCTTCACTTCAGCCCTTGACCTCTTAGGCACGAATGCGATATCAAGTTCGTAATATCTAGTCGTCCCTTTCGTTACCTGCGGCCACAGACTGGGAAGGAACCCAGCGAAATGTTGTGACATACGTTGCAACTGTATTATGCCAACTCTACTTTTCGTTTGCCTGGCTTTCACTTATATACAATATTACAAACTATCTAATATAATGCTGATATGTGTTAGAGAATATATAGGAATAGCTTTTATTGTCGGGGGCCTGTGCGATTCTTAAATACTTCTTAAAGTGCCAGTTTCTCTGTATTGCTACGTCATCAAATCATGGTTCATCTAGTAAAATTTTACAATTCATGAACCCAACAGACGATTGCAGATTAAATAGTCGTTTCATTGCCAAATTTGTGTCTAAAAACTTTGAGAATGTAGTTTGAATGGAAGTGCATTTCTTTCTGCCCAGAAGCGTCATTTAGACAATCAAAATTTTCTCGCATTATTTAGCCCTTCACTAACAATGTGATCATCTAGGATGCACATCACATATTGAAGTAGATATACTCGTATATTGACATAATATACATGTATATATATATATATATATATATATATATATATATATATATATATATATATATATATATATATATATATATATGTATATATATATATATATACATATATATATGTATATATATATATATATATATATATATATATATATATATATATATATATATATATATATATATAGGTATATGTATACAGTATATATATATATATATATATATATATATATATATATATATATATATATATATATATATATATATATACGTATATATATATATATATATATATATATATATATATATATATATATGTATATATATATATATATATATATATATATATATATATATATATATATATATATATATATATATATATATATATATATAGGTATATGTATACAGTATATATATATATATATATATATATATATATATATATATATATATATATATATATATATATATATATAGATAGGTTTATGTGTACAGTATATATATATATATATATATATATATATATATATATATATATATATATATATATATATATATATATATATATATATATATATATATATATATATATATATATAACGGATTTTGAGCGAAGCGAAAAATCTATTTTTGGGTGAGGTAGCCATGTCGTCCTGATGGAAGTTCCTAAAGGGTAGCTTCTTAGGGTATATTTGACTACAGTGATATTCCCAGAGAATTTTACCTTAAGGTATCCAGAATTCTAACTCCTGGAGCGAATATCCCTAAAGCATAACAGGGATATTGCATAATATCAGAGGACGTATTCTTAACACACCACATAGCTATCTTCACCACGAACAGTATTAACGCTTCGAGGGGTTACAGTGACAAGAATTTAAAAACAAGAATGAAAAGAGAGCCGTTCCCTAGAAATCTCTCCTATTCCGTTTCCAATGTGTATCTGACGAAGACGGCAGCGCCATCTTTATTCCTTGTAGTGATACACGAGGTGCTACAGATACTGTATTATTGGGAGGGGTCAATAAACCCTTTTTACAATAAAAGGAAGGGCGGGTCCATCAGGACGACATGGCTACCTCACCCAAAAATAGATTTTTTGCTTCGCTCAAAATCCTTTTTTTGGGCTCAGGCCATGTCGTCCTGATGGAAGTTTACCAGAGCATCACTGTATCTGTGGATTCTCAACCGGTGCCGTACCCTTAAGAAAGTATTTTCCTGGTCCGTCTAGACCTAGAGACCTATGATGTTACCGTCATACATCATTTCATCTAAGCATGAACTATGTTAGTGCTTCCTACCCCCTACAGGGAAGAGTCGTACTAGACTCTGGAAAAAGTCTCGAGGAGTACATATTAACTATGGATGACAAAATGACAAGCTTGTATAGTGGTCTTTCCCTATACATTATAAAGCAAAGATTGTATAAGAGTCACCAATGTCAGTATGAATTCCTGACATCTCCCCCAGTGTGTCTACTCTTATTAAACTATCGGATAACAGTTGTATCCGTATAGGAACAAATTTTGCATCTCTACCACCATCCCCTTAGGGTACAACGTTAATCCTTCCTAAGGAAGGGTTAAAGCGAGTGGATTTTTGCTTGTAGAGAGGAACAATCTTAAAAGACATTCCATGTTAAAATTATCCATATTTTAAACTTAATGCTCAGTACATTTCTAATAAAATGAGTGTGGGCGAATAAGACGCAGGGTTCACTATGAACTAGTTTATTAAAAATCTAATAAACACATATATCAGTCAACATTTATAAAATTTATAGAATGTGGACGATATCCATTAAAGCATAAAGAAAACAGTAAACAGAAAATATTATTTCGTCTAAAAGGAAACAGATTTGCCACTTTAATCGAATTATTAATAATATTGATACAGTCTGTATTACTGATTATTTACATTACCGTAAGAAAAGCATGGCACAAGTGTCCGTATTATGCTTTTAGTTCACCAAAGTCAATGGAACAGTTAGTAAGGACACGTTAGTGGCCTATCACTCAGTGTGTAGTAACAGTTTGTGACTACACACCCACCCTCTTAATTAATCGTCCCAAATTAATTTCACTGTTCCTCGCAGATTTAAACAGCAGGTTTAAGAATTCTACCTGCTGCTACCACAGACCTCTTGAGTTGCTCCACTTGCTTCGCATAGTGCATAAGAACACCTTGGATGACTACCAGCCGGTGTACGAACGAAGAAAATTTTATGGAAGAGGCAACTTTCCTCGGATCATGACTTGCAGGTGTGCTGTCTGGATCCGCTCTGCGAATAACATAGGTGAGTTTCGCCCTTAGTTGTTTCAGAGATAAATTTGACCCCGAGGTTTCTCCTCTGAACAGCTGTCCTCCCTTAAAGTCTGAAGTTCTATGAAGATAGACCTTTAGGCACTCCACTGGACATAGAGATGCATCTTCCTTCAGAGGGCTGATTCTCTAGGGACCCCACCTGTAGGTGGGTAGCTCGTTCTTGGTAAGAAACGTTGGGTCTGGAAATAGATTCAGTTCTCCCTCCAAGAATTGGACGTGGCCTTCCTCTCTAGAGAGAGCCACTATTTAACTAACTTTGGCCCCCAAAGCGAGTGCAAACAGAAATATGACTTTTGAGTCAAATCCTTCTTAGCGCACTCCTCATTGTTCATTATCTAGGCAAAATGAAGAATCTTATCTAGTGACCATGAAATGGGTCTTGGAGGCGCTGAAGGACTAAGCTTAGCACGGGCCTTTGGAATTCATTAAGAACATCGTTAGAAAGGTCGACCTGAAAGGCATATAGTATCGGTCTTGTCAAGGCAGACTTGCACATTCATATTGTGTTGGCTGCTAAACCCTGCTCATGAAGGTGAATGAAGACTGATAAACAGAAATCCGTCAAGATTTCTTTTTGGTTTCTTCGCCTTGACAAAGGACACCCGCTTCTTCCATGATGCCTCATATTGTCTTCTCGTTTCCTCCAGAAAGTCTATATTGTCTTTTGATACCCTGAATCTTTTTTCTCATCGCTAAAGAGAGAAAATCATGAGATGCAGGTTCCGGGTTTTCTGCGATGAAGTGAACACAGTCGACTTCTGTACTCGCTTAGACAGGGTTGGATCCGGTAGCGGTACAAACTTCAGTCGTAGTTCCAATGCCAGAGGGAACCACACGCTGTTTGGCCACTTGTGGGCCACTATTGCTGCTTTCCCTTTGAAGGATCTCAGTTTGTCGAGGACCTTCAAAAGGAGGTTGTGGGGAGGGAACAGGTAAATCCTGGACCATCTGTTCCAGTCTAGGGACATAGCGTCCACTGCCTCCGCTAACGGATCCTCGTATGGGGACACATAACGATGTATTTTCTTGTTGTCTTTCGTCGCAAAGAGGTCTATCTGCAGTTCCAGGACTTGACTCAAGATGAAGGAGAACGATCCTGCGTCTACGGACCATTCTGACTCTATTGGTGTAAACCTGGATAGAGCGTCCGCTGTTACGTTGCGGAACCCTTGAATGTGAACTGCTGACAGGTGCCATTTCTTCCTTTCCGCCAAGCGGAATATGGCCAACATCACTTGGTTGATTTGAGGCGACCTCGACCCTTGTCGATTCAGGCACCTCACTATCACCTCGCTGTCTAGAACCAATCTTATATGGGTCGAGTGGCGAGGAGATACTTTCTTTAGTGTCAGAAGTACTGCCATGGCTTCTAGAAAGTTGATGTGAAATGACTTGAAAAGATTGGACCAAGCTCCTTGGACTTGCTTCTGGTGAGAGTGGCCTCCCCAGCCTTCCTTTGAAGCGTCTGTGTGGATAATAACTGACGGGGGAGGAGGTTGAAGAAGTATTGATTTCTTCAGTTGCCTGGCTTTGGACCACGGCTTAAGAAGCGTTCCCAGTCAAGTCGGTAGTGGTCTCATTAGATCTCTTCGTGCGTTTGATGCATATTTTCTCCAGACTCCTGTTGCATCCTTTAGCTGTGCTCTTAGCACTGGATCTGTTATCGAAGCAAACTGTATTGAGCCCAGCACTCTCTCCTGTTCGCATCTTGATATCCGTTTGGATTTCAATAGTCTCTTGACAGATCCTGCTATTTATTTCCTCTTCTTCCCAGGAATGGAAAGTCGATGTGACTTTAAATTCCAGTGGATTCCCAACCACTGAAATTTTTGAGCTGGAGATAGTCGAGACTTTTTGATGTTGATCTTGAATCCCAGATGTTCTAGGAACTGGATCACTATCTTGGAGGCTTGCATGCATTCTGTCCTGGATGCTGCCCCACACCAGCCAGTCGTCCAAGTAGGCCACTACTTGGATCCCCTTTAGGCGTAATTGATGGACGGTTGCGTTTGCAAGCTTCGTGAAAATTCTTGGGGCTATGTTTAGCCCGAATGGCATGGCTCTGAAGGGGTAAAGTCTTCTTTGTAACTTGAAGCCTAGGTAGGAGGAGAGGTGACGATTAATTGGAACGTGCCAATAAGCGTCAGACAAGTCTATAGAGACGGTATATGCCCTTTTGGGCAGTAGGGTCTTTATGTGTTGAAGTGTGAGCATCCTGAACTTGTAGTTCACTATGAACTTGTTGAGTGGCGACAAGTCCAGAACGACTCTGAGTTTTTCTGAGTCCTTCTTTGGAACACAAAACAGCCTTCCTTGAAACTTGATGGACTTAACTTTTCGGATTACTCTTTTCTCTAAGAGTTCTCGGACATATTCTTCCAGAACAGGGGTAGAGTGTTGGAAGAACTGAGAAAATTGAGGTGGAGGACTGCTCCAGCTCCAACCTAGTCCATTCTTTATTAAGCTGTGGGCCCAGTGATCGAAGGTCCAACGATCCCTAAATAAATGTAGTCTCCCTCCTACTAGAAGCATCTCACTTCCGCTGTTGTGGACCTGAGGCCTTGCCTCCTTGACCGCGTCCTCCCCTGAATCCCTTCCCCTTGAAGGGCGTCTAGAAGAACCTCTGGCTGTTCCTCTAGCATTTGAGTGAAAGGAAGAATTCTGCCTTTCAAAAGCTGGGTTAAAAACCGGCGACTGTGTCATTGTTGAGGTACCAACTGGTACGTGGTTGGAGGTTGTGCCACTATCTGAGGCACTGCGGTCGCAGGGAGTTGCCGTTGTTGCTGTCGGTAGGGCTTAGCCGGCCGAGAGGATAGCCTAGGGCTTTTTGTCTTCTTCTTGGGTTGGGGACCCTCATCCGGAGAAGACTTTCTCTTAAGATTTAGGCCCCACTTTTTGAGAAGGTTCCTATTCTTCGTGGTGGCCTTGTCTACTACCTCTTTAACCACTTCGTTGGGAAAGAGGTCCTTACCCCAGATGCAAGAGGAGATCAGCTCCCTCGGTTTGTGCCTCACCGCAGCCGAGGCGAACACGAACTCTCTACAGGCTCTCCTAGCTTTAATAAAGCTATAGAGATCCTTCTTAACTGTGGCCAGATGGGTTTTGGCCACTACCATGAACATGTCCTGGTTCTTGGGGTCAATTGCCATCGTTTCCAATGTCGTTTGCAACGACATTGATGCCGCAAGTCTTTCTTTCGTCTCTTGCTCTCTGTGCAAGAGAGACTCCGACAGCTTTGGAAGTTCCTCACCAAACTGACGTTCGGCAATATCAGCTTCCAGCTTCCCGACTGAGAAGGTAAGGTGAATGTCCTTCCAGTCATTTTGGTCCAAGAGTAAGGTCAGGGATAACGGCTTGCATTCCTCCAAGGAGGGGCATGGTTTCCCTGCCTCTGCCGCCTTCAAGGCTGCTTTATATCCCTTTTCCATGAAGGGAAAGGCTCTGGTTGGAGAGGCCACAAAGGAGGGAAGCTTCTTACTCAAGGCTGGCACCTTTGAGTTCGTGAAGCCCCTCTCTTTCATCGAGCTCGCTAGTAACACCTGTGCTTTACTATGGTCAAGGACTATGACCTCCTTCGGTTCTGTCTCCTCCTTTGAGGCTGGCTCCTTCCTAAGACGGACATAGCAGTCTGGGTAAGAGTGTTAGTTGGGCCAAAATTCCACATGTTCCAGGGGAATTGAGCCCAACTTCTCCGATATTACAATCTTCCCGGTTGTCATTGGCATGTGTTCGGCATACCTCCAAGGATTGGTATCCGAGCCCAAAGGAAGATCCTTCACGTTGAGTCGCTTCTGGGGCCCACGTGATGCTGCGAGTCTACGTATCTCCAGTTTCATCGCAGCTTTGTTTTCATCATTTTTCTTTTGTATTTGTTGAATCATCTCAACAATAGAAGAAAGAGTCCTTCCCAGATCACCTGGGATTGCAGACGATGTAGAGGGAACAGATTCCGGGGCCGGAACTGATGTAACCGACACCTCGTCGATTTCTTCCTCTTTTATTTCTGGAGCCTGGGTCAGCTCCTCCTCCTGACCTTCTCCCAGAAGGTCCTTCTCTGTATAATCCGACACTTCTGACATCCTATCGTCCAATTGGATGTCTTGAAAGGCGGCCGAGACTTCAGAATCTACCGGATTCTGGACAGTTGGTATCTCCTCCTAAGGCTGAGGAATGACTGCATCAGCCGATGCCTTAGGGAAAAGGTAGGCCCTCATCTTCTTGTTTGGAAGGTAGGGGCCTGAAGTGTTTTTCTGAAAACCCCTCACCCAGGTTCGCAACTTTTCCCTAGCCGCATCCCTTGACTCCGCCGACTTAGGGGTGTCAAATGCCTCGGTAATCAGTTTGGAACATATAGTACATACCTGAGGATCCCAATACCGGAGATCACCTTTGGAGACTGCGCATGCTGCGTGCCTCCTGCATAACTCATGTCCACAGAAGTTCTTACTGCGGACATTGCAGAACATACTCCCGCACTTCGAATGGTCCTCTTGTAAAGAGAAGAGAATCCATGAGTATCAAGTGAATGCTTTTCACTTATCATTAAAACATGTAGCTTATACAGTAAAGCTAGAAAGGAAAGAAGGAGAGACACATACTTGTATTTCCTGCCCAGCCAATTGCTGTAACCTTCCAAGATATTAAAAATAAGGTTAATTCTATTCTAGAATACCTTACAAATTTTCCTAAGCGGAAAGTTAAGGTGTAACTCACACCTTGAAATAAAGTTTTAATATACGGGATAGAATGAATACAGAAATAACTCACTTTCTATATACTGTATGGTCTCAACAAAAGGCTGTACCAGATAACATTAAGTATGTTGGAAGAACTATAGTGTTACATCAAACTCTATACTGTAGTTTTATCAATGCAGTGTGTACTACACCACAAATATAGAAACTACTGTACATCGCATGCTGCCGTGCCGGCCGGCATTAACCCTTGTATAGTTCGAAGGTATGCTACCTTTAACTAATGGGCGGCAGAACACTGGCTCGCAAAAGTGTCCCGCAACTGAAAACCCTAGCACCCAGCTGCCGGCCGCTAATCGTAGTGGCCGGCAGATCTCGGGATGTGTTTCTACTGCCGGCAGGCAAAAGTAGCGATGCCCATGCCCAGTGACTACGAACCAGAGAACCTCCACCTAGCCGGGCCAGGGGCACAAAACACTAGCAAGAGAAACAGTATGGATGTAAGGTTATAAGGCGGCATTGCCATACAACCTTCATCCAGAAAGAGTGAACATATGGAAGGGGAGAATTTACCATTCAGGCTTCCTATATATCCATAGCCTGCCGGGCTCTACCAGCAGACACGGAAGGGATACCAAGGGAGGTCTGGGGTTCAATCTGCAGAAGAAAAAGGGTCTGTGCCGACCGGCACGTTATTGCCGGCTGGCAGAGAGCTGAGCCGGTCCCCCATCCTAACCTACACTAGGTACAGA
>NC_090732.1:77036372-77043872 GCF_036898095.1 Palaemon carinicauda | reverse complement strand
TTAATTTTTATCAAGTCAGAATAGGTAGGATTATTGTATATATAAACTCCCTTAGAGCAGCAAGATTTCTCTAACTTATTTTGTATAAAATCCTGCCTCCTATGCACTCCTTACAACAATATATTGCCCTGTCCTAAAGTCCCGATATGACACCTCAACTGGGTTACTTTGCGCATCATGGCCATCACTTGTCTGGAAAGTTGAAGCTAGGTGATCCCTCTCAACTTTAACCTCAGCCCATTCGTTCGTAAGCCTTCGTGGCTGTCTGACCTACTTGGCCGACTGGCCAGTGAGTTAATCTGTGCACCTCTGGCTCACCCCCCCCCCCTTTCCTAAACCTCGACTCACAAAGGAGTCCTGCCGAGTGGAGACAGTGAAGGAGTGGAACCTGGGAAACCCTACTACCACAAACGAGGATTCTTGGGGTGAGCCAGTCAAGAGTGCAAAGTGCAAAGTGCAACCAGGTCAACAGCCATCACAGGCATAGGACAGTCTTCCAAGGAGTGCAGGTACTAGAACAGTGGCCACTTAGTTATTCCCCATTTTTTAGCTTAGACTAATTTTTAACTTCCTTAGAATAACTGGCTTTTACATATTCAGACTGTGTGCAGTGGGATTGTGTGTGTATATTTTTTCGATATAATTTTTTGCTTTGAGACTAGCACAGTCTCTGGGTCACATGGGCCACGTGTCCGACCCAATTTTGATTATTAATTATTGCAGACCACGTGTCTAATCAACCATTCTTTATTATTTTGAATTTCATTTCTTTTGATACTATTTTTGTGTTTGTTAAGATGTCCGTTTTCTTTTAATGCAAATTTGTGAAATAAATCAATATTAGGTTAATTAAACCTCCTTTGTACTTTTGCTCCCTCATTTATTTCAATGTGCAAATTATGAATATTTGATCACGGGACAAAATACACTATATTTGAAAGGAATAAGTCTAAGCAAGTCTATAAGTGGTTTCAGCGAGGAACTTTGTATTAATATGTCTGCTTCGAAGGTAAAGATCCATATCTTTAAACTTTTAAACTTTACTTTACATCACTGCTCCCATTTTTGGTTTTGTCTCTAATTACATTAAACGTAAGATACCTATCCAGCATCTCGCTGGGGTCACTGGGACGGAGTCGGAACAGAGCCTAAGAGTGACATGACTATAGACCTGACAAAGCTAGAGTAGGCCATATATTACTTTTATTTTCACATGTGGAGTTCCCCGGACTCTGGACAGTAAAATTTCCCCCTTTTGTATTTAAGAGTGAAGGTTAGTAAACTGTGGCAGTAAAGTTATTATCAGGGTGTTTGTGCCTGGAGAGTAAGTGCTCATTATCCTCCCCTGTTGATCTTTGTGTAACTGCCGTAGGGAGACTTTCCTGGACTAAGTTCCCACTCAAACATTTAATTAAATAAAAAATTCTCCACACTAGTGGTCCTTCGAACCGGATCCTTTACCTTTGACTTGTGAAGCATTAACGTAATTATTCAGCTTGATTAAGCATACAGTAACTCGCTATATCTCTTACCCACACGCACCAGCTAGTTTGTCAAATGTGTAATGCCCAGACTTTAATTGGGAAAAGAAATTTTTAATCATTATGATCCTTTTGCATCGACCACATGTTTGAATGTTCTCTACACAAAGACTAGAATTTGTCGTAGGAGCTTCACTTTGTCTCGAATCCGTTCACCCACGTGTTGTGGCGGGTTCCACTTAAAACTAGAAAGTTCTAAGCTACTTGAACTAAGGTTTTTGTTGTTCAGACGCCCGTGTTTACAGCTCAACTAGAGCACCGGTGTACTCGTTTTGTCAACTAATTTTGCTAATTTAGCATCTAATTTGTAACATTTTGTACCTTGCTCTACCTTTCTTTGTGTCATTTACCTTCCCTAACTAACCTTAACTTTTCTAATTAACGTTCCCCGTATACCTAGCTCATGTCCTTGTCCTACAGAGCGAATTGGCCCAACATAATTTTAAGTCTTCTTACAAGTAATGTAGAAACTTAATTTCACCAAGTCCGTTCCATTCAACGTGTTTGTTCTGAGATGGCGGATCTTGTTTACAACCCAAACTAAGGGTGCGTAATTAACTACCGTACGTAACTTAGTGCGTGTAGTACCATTTAATTTCCTTTAGCGAGGAGATTTTTTATTTTGTCCTTTAGCGACGATATTTTAGTTTTTGTCCTTTAGCGAGGATATTTTTGTTTTACCTCCGCGTGAGGGAAATTTCATTTTTTGTTTAGCCTCTACGAGAGTGCACTTTAATAGTTAAGTTGTTGCCTCGTGTGCTCATTTATTTTTTGAAATTTGCGGTCGCCTCAGTGTGCCCGCAACTTTGAAATCGTCACAACAGTGTTAGCCTCGACTTGTTATTTTAACTTTTAACTTAAATTTTTGCATTCATAAGCCCATGTTCTTTCTAATATGTTTTGCTTTCAAGTAACTTAATTCAATCATTTATCGCCATGTGCGTATGTAATTCCTTTTCGTAAAATTTTTGTCATGTGACATGGGGATCGTCTGCTTTGTTGGGCCCGGTCAGTTTGAAATTTTTAAAGGAAATTCACGATTAACATTTGTTTTCCAATTAAACAATTTTCCTCCTATTGTGAGTAATTTTTAATATTCAATTATCACGCTTGCAAATTTGTAAAGTTTCATGTTCAAGTTCCTTTAAAAATTCAGTTACCCTTTGTTTGCTTTAACGAATTCACTCATCAAATGTGGTCATTCTAAAATGGCGGACTTCACTGTTAACGTAAATAACCCTCCACCGCCTAAGGCGGAAACGCTCAGCCCTAAGGATATTAACGCTAGGCTTAAGGAACAGGAGTTGACATTCACCTTTGTTTGTGAGGACGCAGACCTAGCACTTCATGCTCTCGCTTCAGTAGATTTTCCCAACATTGGTCCTGAAGCCATAAATAATTTTAACCCTGGAACGGTACGGTGGGTCGTCCGCGACCCCGAGCGTCAAAAAAAAAAGAGATTTTTCTCACGTGACTCACCCCCGTGACTGAATTTGTGGGTGATCGACCTGCAGTAGGTGTCTCGCCTACACGCTCTAGTAGTGTCCAGATGTGCATTGCTGTAGCTGTACTCCTTCCCCGATTTCTGAGACGCGTCGGGGTCGAGCGCGACCGAGTTTACCCTTCTAAGGTAATTTGCATAATTATCAAAGTTATTACGTATTATGAAATTGTCGTAGAATGGTGCAACTTGTATAGGTTATCAGTTGTGGAAAGTCTTGGTGGATTGTTTGGCTACCATGTGCATGATTTTTTTTTTAGTTAAAATGTCGTTCATCACCACGAGGACCATTTTACCGCGAGTGCCCCTTTTTCATTTTTTTTCATTTTTTTGCCAAGTCATTTTTCCGTAAGATATTGCCAAATAGTGTCGTAAAACTTTTGCTTTTTTAGTGTTGAAAAGTGTGTCTAGATGATCTGGCTACCCTTGCGTGACTTTGTTTTTGTCAGATACGACGTAGTTATTGGTATATTGGGTATTTAACTGTGGTTGCCAATTTCTGTTTTTTTTCAATATTTGTAAAAATTTACTACGTAGTAAGGAATTGCCGTATATTATTGATTTTTTTTTCATGTTTATGTGTTAGAAAGTGTGCCTTGATGGTTGGGCTAACACGTGCATGTCTTTTTTTTTATCTGAGATGCCGTATATTAGAATGTTGGGCATTTTACCGCGAGTGCCCCTTTTTCATTTTTTTTTTCATTTTTTGCCAAGTCATTTTTCCGTAAGATATTGCCAAATAGTGTCGTAAAACTTTTGCTTTTTTAGTGTTGGAAAGTGTGTCTAGAGGATCTGGCTACCCATGTGTGACTTTTTTTTTGTCAGATACGACGTAGTTATTGGTATATTGGGTATTTAACTGCGGTTGCCAATTTCTGTTTTTTTTTTCAATATTTGTAAAAATTTACTACGTAGTAAGGAATTGCCATATATTATTGATTTTTTTTTCATGTTTATGTGTTAGAAATTGTGCCTTGATGGTTGGGCTAACACGTGCATGTCTTTTTTTTTTTATCTGATATGCCGTATATTAGAATGTTGGGCATTTTTCCGCGAGTGCCCCTTTTTATTTGTTTTGCATTTTTTTGCTTAGTCATGTTACCGTAAGGAATTGGCAAGTAGTGTCGCAAAACTTATATTTTTATAGTGTTGGAAAGTGTTTCTAGATGATCTGGCTACCCATTCCTATTTTTCTTTTAGCCAGATATAGCGTATATATACGTATGTGTTCGATTTTCCTGTGATTGTCATTTTTTCGTTTTTTCCCATTTCTTTCAAAATTACTATGTACTAAGGAACTATCACAGAGTAATGATTCATTTAGATGTTTATTTGTCGGAAAATGTGCCTTGATGGTTTGCCTAGCACGTGGCTGAAATTTTTTTTTCTGAAATGCGTATAATAAAATGTTGGCCCCTTTTTATTTGTTTTTAATTTTTTTACTTAGTCATGATACCGTAAGGAATTGGCAAGAAGTGTCGCAAAACTTATATTTTTGTAGTGTTGGAAAGTGTTTCTAGATGATCTGGCTACCCATGCCTATCTTTTTTTTTAGCCAGATATGGCGTATATATAGGTATGTGTTCGATTTTCCGGTGATTGCCACTTTTTCGTTTTTTTCCCATTTCTTTCAAAATTACTACGTACTAAGGAACTATCACAGAGTAATGATTCATTTAGATGTTTATTTGTCGGAAAATGTGCCTTGATGGTTTGCCTAGTACGTGGCTGAAATTTTTTTTTTCTGAAATGCCGTATATTAGAATGTTGGCCATTTTTCCTCGAGTGCCCCTTTTTATTTGTTTTGCATTTTTTTGCTTAGTCATGTTACCGTAAGGAATTAGCAAGTAGTGTCGCAAAACTTGTATTTTTATAGTGTTGGAAAGCGTTTCTAGATGATCTGGCTACCCATGCCTATCTTTATTTTTAGCCAGATATGGCGTATATATAGGTATGTGTTCGATTTTCCTGCGATTGCCACTTTTTAGTTTTTTCCCATTTCTTTCAAAATTACTACGTACTAAGGAACTATCACAGAGTAATGATTCCTCTAGATGTTTATTTGTCGGAAAATTTTGTTTACTTCTTTTTTGATTGAATATCATCAAATTTTTTTAGCTAAAATATTATTTTGTTTTACATTTTATTTTTTTTCGATTTTATTTCCCTTCAAAAAATTTTTTTGGGTCAGAATTTTAATTTTATAGTCGTAAAATAATCGACAATTATCCAGCAACCCACCATACAATTTTTATGCATATCCAAGAATAATTAGATTAGTAAATAACACCTTGAAATTGACATACCCTTCCTACATTTCAAGTGGCAGATTAGGGAGTCTGAGTCAGTGTGGTTGGCGGCCATTTTGTGGACATATCCGAAGCGTAAGTTGCCCTATCCATATATATTCTTGTTCCCTATAGAATTTGTGATATTTTGGTATATTTTTACCTGCATAAATATCATATTATATATTAAATATATGTATTTTTTTACGAAATTTCTAAGTACTCAAAAAATTACCTTTAGATATGGCCCCTGATATAAATGTAATTTACAAAATAATGAAGATTTTTTTACATATTTCTATTTTAGGATAACATATGTTAATTCCCTAAAAAAATTAGCCACTTCCTATTTCATTTGGGTACCCAAAAAAATTCATGAAATTTGGACAAATTTTTTTGGCCAAAAAAAGTTACCCTTTTTTTCTCATTTCAGATCTTCACCTCCATGGGTCTGACTTCTTCCAAAATACATCAAGATGTGTCCTAAACATTCAAGAATCAATTCCTAAGAGGATTTGTGTATATATGTATAAACTTTTTTTTATGAATTTTTATGTAAGGTCTTTTTTTTCTACTTAATTTTTTAAAATATTTATAATAAACAGTTTTTCTGCAGATGAGTAGTATTTATCTTTACAGTTGTTTTGGGCATTCATTGAAGTTTTTTTTGGCAAAAGAAAAAAGGTTACTGCAAAAACTGATTTTTCAATGAATTTTTTTTTGGCGTCGGGGTCGCTCGCGTCCGAGTATACCCTTAAAGGGGTGTCCGAGGAGCGTACCTATCCAGGGTTAAAACCCTTATTGGTAACGTAAGAGATGAACTTAGTAATTACAAGAGTTTTTGGAGACGTCATTACGACCATCCTATTGTCAAATTAGATTATCCCGTGCTTGCTGCCTGCTCAAGTAAAGTTGAAATTGCTTTTAATAGCCTCATGGCTCATCGTAATTTAATAATTAAACCTAATCAATCTTCAACGAGGGTGACACCTTCAGTGACACGTCCCTTTGTTAATGCCATTAACGTTCCCCTAATTGATACTTCTAATATCTTGGCAGTCAAGCACAATGTAATCAATTTTGCATCAACTCCCCAACCTGTTCAATCTTCACATTTCAATACTATGTTGCCAACACGGCATACGATGAGTGAGTTTGTATCAGTCCCACGTGTTCCGTCCTCATCTCTAAACCTTAAGCCGCCAGCGTTTGATTGCCCTCAACCCCCTTTGTCTTTACCATCGGTGACAATACGTCCTGGAAGAGAGATCCTTCTCAGTCTTAACATGGACCCCCCAAGTGGTAGCGCAAAGACCACCCAACTTAACCATGTGCGTGATGGCCAGCAGAAGCCTGTACCGGTAAATTCAATAATTAAAACCGTACCATCCCATGGACCAGTGGTCACGTTGCCTGATTGTCATATTCTTAAGGCCGTATCTTCCACTCCAACCCGTGTTGACGC
Source organism: Palaemon carinicauda (assembly GCF_036898095.1). Taxonomy (NCBI): domain Eukaryota; kingdom Metazoa; phylum Arthropoda; class Malacostraca; order Decapoda; family Palaemonidae; genus Palaemon; species Palaemon carinicauda. The sequence goes on along the minus strand of NC_090732.1, from coordinate 77,037,077 downwards.
TAAAATATCCACGTCAAAATCTAAAACCCACTCTCAGAACGAGCCGTGTGATTGCAACCTAAAGACTTTAGCAGTCAAAAAGGGACCTTTTCCACTGACGGTGGGTTTAGCGAAGGTCACACATGTAGACCTAGGACCGGAGCTTAGAGCCTGTTTACAATTCACCTTGCTTGAGGATAACGGTACATTGAACGTCGTTCATTATTTTCATTCAGTTTTGTATGGTGCCACTATAAACCTTTATTATTTTTGCCAAGTCATTCAGGAGCATTTTTTCAGTCCATCCCTTGCTTTAACTTCAAAGCGTTAATTTAATTTTTGCCTTGATAATTTGTCACAATGTTTCTACAATCCCCCTGACATCCTTCAGCTCGTGCTGAATATAAGTTTTGTTTTTAAAGTTTCCATTTTAAACGTTTCCTTTAAAACCGACATCCAAGACTTTCACTGTCAGAAATAAGATGTCCCCAAGGACTTAGTTTGTCTCGATTTATCCTTCAGGCTGGTGTCAAATAACTTTTCACCTTTTAATGCCGAGAAGGAAGTAACTTTTCTCCTTTTGTCAGGCGACGAATACAAAGTTTTCATCATGCCAGTCACTTTATATGTAAAGACATCTTATGTAAAACGTTGGGTGTCAAACCGGCATTGGGATTCACCCCCATAATTTTGAATTAGTCATTGGCCGGACTTGTTGCTGAATTC
>NC_090732.1:77018872-77028872 GCF_036898095.1 Palaemon carinicauda | reverse complement strand
CCATCGGAATTTTGTTGAAGAGATACGAGTTAAAGTTGACATCAAAGGCGTATAGTATAGGTATATTGAGGGCCGATTTGTACGACGAAATCGTGGAGGAAGCTAGACCTTGAGCGTGCAAATCAATCAGGAAACCTAAACAAAAGCCCATAGTTATTGATCACGGATTCTTGTTTTTGACGTATTTGACCCATTTCTTCCATGACGCTTCATACTGAGTCATGGTGGTAGATGTCTTATAGTTTTCCGCAAACTCCAACTTATCACGTTGAATTTGGAACTGTCTTTTCCAGGGCTAGGGCGAAAAAATCATGAGATGAAGGTTGTTCGTTCTCCATGATGAAGCGTAGACAATCTCCCGCTGTACCTCCTGCCCAGAATCGGGTAGGGCAACGGCACCAACTTGGGGTTCAATTCCGTGACCATGGGAAACCAGTTGCTCTTTGGCCAAAGAGGAGCCACCAGAACCGCTGTCCCTTTGAAAGACCGAAGCCTGTCCAGAACCTTCATAAGAAGGTTGAACGGTGGGAACAAGTAAATCTTCGTCCAACGATTCCAATCCATTCCCACTGCTGCTTGATCCACATTCAGTGCTACATAGCAGGGAAGTTTCTTGTTAAGACTCATTGCAAACAGATCCACTTGTAGTCCAGGGACTTGATCCTGCACGAAACAGAATGATTTTCCATCGAGAGAGAGGGAATCCCCCATCACATTTCTTACTCCCTGAAGGTGGGATGCTGACAGATGCAAACCTTTCTTCTGAGCCAACGTAAAGATGGCTATCATTATGTGATTTATTTGGAGAGACCTCGACCCTTTTCTGTTGATGCAATAGGCTATCACCTTGCTGTTGAGGACTAGATGGATATGAATGTTCTCCTTCAAGTGTAATTTGTTGAGGGACAAGAAGACTGCCATGGCCTCCAGAATATTGATGTGGAATTGTTGAAATTTCTGAGACCAACGGCCTTGCACTTTCTTGAGTGGGGTATGACCCCCCAACCATCCAACGAGGCGTCCGTATGAAGTGTCACTACTGGAGGAGGAAAGCGCAATGGTACCATCTGTGAAAGACTTTTGGCAGTGGACCACGGCCGAAGTTGCTTGCGCAGTCAAACCTGAGTCTGCTTCCGATGGTGGCGAAGAGCTTTGGAGGCTCTCCGTTTCCAAACTCTGCTTGCATCCTTGAGTCGTATTTTGAGGACAGGCTTCGTTACCGAGCCGAATTGCAAAGATCCTAGAACCCTCTCCTGGTGTCGCCTGGTGATCGTCCCCGACTTGATCAGGGACCTGACTGACTTCGCTATTTCCTTTCTCTTGTAGGGAGGAATAGATAGGGAGTGAGACTTGAGGTTTCAACGAATCCCCAACCCCTGGAAGTCTTGAGCTGGGGCTAGTCTTGATTTCTTGAAGTTGATCTGAAATCCTAGGAACTGAAGGAACCGTACAACTCGAGTGACTGCTTCCAAGCACTCTAGTGCCGAGGGAGCCCACACTAGTCACTCGTCCAGGTACGCCGCTACTTGAAGGCCTTTTTCCTGAAGTTGCTGTACGACTGCGTCGATAAGCTTCGTGAAAATCCTTGGAGCTATAATGATCTCGAATGGCATAGTTCTAAATGCATAGCCCTTTCTCTCCAGGCTGAAACCAATGTAGTGGGAGAAGCGTTGACCTATCGGAAGATGCCAATAAGCGTCGGTAAGATCTATAGAGACAGTGTAAGCCTCCAGGGGTAGTAAAGTCCGTATCTGCGAAATAGTTAGCATACAGAACCTGTCGCACTGAACGAACAGGTTTAGACGGAACAAGTCGAGAATAGTTTGAGGCATGCTCAAATCTTTCTTTGGCACACAAAATAGACAACCTTGAAATCTCATAGATCTCGTGCAACAGATAACTCTTTTCTTCAGAAGGTCTTGTACATATTGTTCCAAATGAGATGTTGTTTTCTGGAAGAATCTCCTGAGCTTTGATGGCCTTCGTTTCCACTTCCAACCCAAGCCGTTGGAAATGATGCTCTGTGCCTAAGGACTGAAGGACCAATGGTCCTTGAACAAGGCCAGCCGTCCCCCTACCGGGAGACCTTCATTGTTTGTGTTGAGGACATGAACCTCTTTCTCCTCTGCCGTCTGAATGTCCGTGACCCCTGGACTTGCCTCCTCCATCAGAGCGGCCACTGCCCCCTTTTTCTTTCTAGGGACATCAAAAGGAAGACGACCCTTGCTCATACACAGAGTTACAGAGTTGAAGGCCGGGGACAATGTCACCACATGCTGAGGTACAGCGTAGATAGTCTGAGGGATGGCGGCAGGGGAAGGAGCAAACAATTTCTGATGATAGGTCATTTTACGAGACCTCTTATGAGGCGGTCCTCCCCCAGGGGTGATCTTCCTCTTCAAGGAGATCCCCCACTTCTGGAAAAGGCTCTTGGTCTCTACAACAGCCTTATCCATAACTTCCTTCACTAACTTCTGAGGAAACAGGTCTTTTTCCCAGATGCTAGAGTCGATGAGGCATTTCGGATCGTAGTGGATGGTAGCTGTGTCAAGTACATGCTCTCTACAGGCTCTAAAAGCCTGAAAGAAAGGTCCTTCATAAAGGTGGCGAGATGAGTCTTCGCCAACAAGGAAAAGACTGGGGCATCTGTAAAATTCCCGATCATCATCTCCATGAAGCACTGCAGAGACATCGAAGCTGATACCTTTTCTCTCGTCTCCAGCTCAGCCTTAAGAAGGTGTTCGTGAATCCTGGACAGCTTTTCATTAAACTGGCGGCTGGCCACATGCTTATCCAGTTTACCCTCAGCAAAAGTAAACTGGATATCGGTCCAGTGGTCGGCATCATGTGGTAGGATAAGTGAGACTGGTTTGCACTCTTCCAATGCTGGGAGAGGCTTACCCTCACGAATGGCTCTCTCCACTGCCCTGTAGCCCTCCGAGGCAAAGGGGAAGACCATTGTGTCCGGAGCCATGAAGGTGGCCAACCTCTTACCGAAGGTGCTAAGCTGTGTATTAATACACACTGCCATCTTCATTTCTTGCGCTGCTTGGTGTTGAGCCCTTGTGTGTTCCAAGAGGATCGTTTCCTTAGGGATGGTGTCATCCCTCAATGTAACCCCTTCAGCAAGCCTCACGTAGCGAAAGAGGTAGGCATCAATGTCGGGGTAAAAGTCCAGATCCGCCACCGGTCTGGAACCCAGCCCTTCGCTAATGTGGAGGATGCCCTCGGAGAGCACACGGTGGCCAGCATAATTCCAAGGATTTTGCTGCATGCAATAATGTAGTTGGGAAGGCAAGACTTTATCCCTAGTCAGCTCTTCTTGCTTCTTCAAGGCCTGGATCTCTTCTCATAAGACCCTGAACATCATCAGCTGGTATTGCTGATTCCCCTCCATGAAGGCTCTCATGTTAGCCAAGAGTACTGGATCCATTGTAGTACCCGAGGTACTCGGGATGGAGCCCAGCAGGAGATGGTGGTGGGAAAGAGGCAGGAACAGCTCACGGAAGAGGTATTCATCACCGTAGACAGGGAGGCCATTATCGTAGTGGGGGCTGAAGTGGTAGACACCACTGAATCCTTGATGGACCCCAAATTTGCATTATCTACCTCCGGCAGGTAAGAGTCATCCACCGGAGGGAGGGGTTCCTCATCAGACTCCACTGTGGAAAGGAGAGCTGATTCCCTACCCGGGGAGAGAGAGGAGACCGTAGACATCCTCTTGGAGTGTAGGCTCATTGCACCCACCGCTTCGTCGACCTGTAGCTGGACCGTTGTGAGGGATTTAGGTTTAAAGTAGCCCAAAACCGAATCAGGTGCCACCTTGGGGAAGAGGATATCCCTCCGCTCGTTAGAGGGGAAGTAAGGGGCCTTCGGATCTGCGTTCTTCTTGAACCCTCTTACCCAGGTGCGAAGTGACCGCTGGAAGAACACGCGGTTGTCATCTTAGGTATCCTTCGAGACCCATCCAGAATGATGCAGGTCCTTGCAATCACTGCAATCCTGAGGGACCCAGTACGAGACTGGACCCTTCATCCTCCGACACTTCGCATATGTGCGGCAAGAATCGTGACCGCAAGGATGCCTCATGCTCCTGGCACAAATCTGCACTCTACAGTGCAACTCCGTTATAGACACCGCTTTTAAGGAGAAAAAAGTTTAAATGAGTACTTGGTTCTCTAACTGTCACCAAAAGCTGAAAGGAATGGGTTAGTAACATTCTATGCTGTCAATTAACGGAATAGCAATCCCCAAATTGTGTGTAAATACAATTGGTGAGAAAGCAGGAGATAAAGTACAAAATGTCCATTCTCCTATTAAGGACATTAGATTGGAATAAATAGCCTCCTTATAGTCAGTTACTATAGGCTCAAAGAGGGAGGGGAGGGGGGGAGGGGTGCTCATGGACGGAACCGTCGCTCCTATATCTCCGCAGAGAATAGCCAATTAGAGGGCAACGGTACGGGTAAACTTAATACTTTAAGCAATCGGCGCATTGATTAATAAGCAAGAGTCTATAGCAACCCAAGGGCTACAATTACAGGTTGATAACCTCACTTAAGGAAAACCCAGGATAGGGAACTAGCCTATAGAGTTATCACCCATCTATTCAATCCACACCTTCAGAGGGGAATGGGCAAATTGATAGAAAACCAATAACCCTATGTAGTGGTTATTTCCATGCCCGGGTCTCGAAGACCTTTCGTAAAAGGGATTCCAAGACCCAGCATACATAAAGAAACCTCAAAAGTTGAAGGAGTAAAGCCTTTACATTAATCTGCAGTTGAATTCACTTACAGTCAATAGAGAACCAACCTTAGGTTAGGCAAAACGGTCTCAAATAAAGTGGACAGAAAGGCATGTGCCCTAGAGGTACCAGCATTGCCGGAAGTACCGGCAGCGCTAGGGGGGTGACGGCATTGCCGCCAGCGTCCTATGTGCCCTACGGCGCTGGCACAGTCATCCACTCCCATAGACTAGTATAGTACTAGCCCCGCCGCCAGTAACAGCAACGCCGTCAGGGGCATTGGTGCCTATGGCGGCGAAGATAAATGCCAAGGGTTTCCGCTGAAAATACTGTGCCATAGGTGAAGGCAGTGTCGCCAGTGGCAGCAATGCCGTAAGTAGCGACACATCACCGGTACAGGTACTATAGGACTGTGTGCCGATAGGTGGCGGCAAAGCCATTAGGTACTGGCACTGCCACCAGTCTGATAGCTTACCCCTCAGGGAGAAGCATGCTGACGGCCATGGAGAGTCAGATCCAAGAGGGAACCAAACCCCATGATCAACAAATGCAAATACACAGCAGCATAATGATATAATTCATGCCATGTCAGTCCCGGAAAGGCTAGGATATAAAGAGAGGTGATGGCATGGGGTAGCTATACTCATGCACCATATGAGCATTCCTTAACAATCTCCAGAACAGAGGCAACGGCAAGGAAGTCAGGCTCAGAAAGAAATCTGGATTCAATCCGAGGGTTATCCCAACAAGGAAGAGTCTCTAGACAGACACTCTAGGCTGCCGCACCCTGAATCCCAGGAAAGGTTAGAAAGACTCTAAAACAAATGCCACGTCGTCAGCGATGGCGAAGCCAGAATAAAATAAATATAGGATACCGCAGGTCGATCAAGAAATCTCAGAGGCTAGGAGGTAACGGCAGTACAGGTAAGTCAGCGCACCAACATTGTTGAGATCACCCTTCGCAAAGGAGAGCTCCAATGGACTGTGCAGTCCTAGAATGAGAAGTCACGAGCGAATGCAGCATGGCGGACCAACAGATTCGCCGACGAGGGCTAGGCTAAGCCTAATAGGTCGAAAAAACCAGGGGATCGAAGGCAGGTGGGCATAGGGGCTTAGTAAACTAGTATAACCGAGGTAAAAACTCTCTATAGGTAAAATGGCCGTTGCCAACGAGTCCAGTAAGAAAGACCTGATCGCCATCAGCGAACCCACCTCCAACTAAAACTTTACCACTCTCTAAGCTAGACTAGCTGGGACTACCACACACAAAATTTAAACTTAAACTACATTAATGCATGTTAAATGTATTAACAAAACAGAGCCTAAGGCATTGTAATACTAAAGTAAGACTAGCTAACATGACAATAGTGAAATAAGACTGAGTGAACACGAAATAAAGGACGGTCAGGTACGCTGCATGGCGCCCAATGGCTAGCAGGACTCGGAGCGCCTGGCTCCTTCATTGCCTAAAAAAGTTAAATAACCCCTCCCTGAGGGGATCTAAAACACCTGCAGCTAATTCAAACTGAAAAGAAGAGGGTACTCAACTTAGACGACGAAGAGGAAGCCATCATGCGAGGAATTACTCAAAACAAGCTGAAAAAGGTGCACTCGAAAAACTACGTACAGAGTAGGAACGCTGCGAACAAAGGAATGGCGTCATCAGTGACGTATGGGGGTACCATGGGTGGAGAGGATATGTAACGGCTCCTCACTTATCCTTCCCCCTAGTTTTCTAGACTGGGTTAAGTCTATTAGGGGTGCAGATATCTATGGTTATCTACAGATACGTCCCTGATTATACACGATATCTTAGGATAGTCGTTTCAGGGGTTAGAACCCCGTGATACTTGACAGTAATTCTCTTGTAATATCACTCGCAGAAATATCATACAGTACGAAGCTACCAAGGAGACCTTCCATCAGGACGACATGGCTTGAGCCCAAAACAGTCTCTATAAAGTGGAAGACATTTGACGACGAAACTCGGCTCTGAATTTTGAAGGATTTTACAGGTCGTAGTGTCAAGTATAAAAAATGATAAACAGGAACACATCTTCTTGTGATATTTGATCTTTCAAGGTTTCGTTGTTATTTAATATATTCAGCAGTGTTGAAATAATGGAAAAAAATTAGCAGTATCACAGCTGGTGTCTAAGAAATGTCCCCACAAATGCATTGTTCACTCTGAGAAAAACGAATCAAGTCTCTCCTCTCAAACTCGTCACCCATCCTTCAAATTGGGATCCATGTTCTCGGGAAAATTCCTGATGGACTCTAGAATGTCTAGAGTTAAAGTTGGCAATACGTACGTCTTGCGCCTAACGATGTAAAATAAGTTACGAGAAACATCCAGAAACTTTTGTTCTAGAATATAACGACATCTTTTGGTTACAAATGATTACAGTGTTTTTTATCTTTACATTAATATTTGATATGTAAAAAATAGGCCTTTTCCACAGGTCCAGCAACCTAAAATAGATAAATTCATTTTGCATATAACACAAAAATAAGCAATATTCTGTCACACCCTGTGGCTGAAAGAAAAACGTTGACTGTAAGTTAAACAACCCTTACTGATCGTTATGAAAACAACTGCTCATTTGAAGCTTATTAAATGGCTTCGAGAGCTGTTACCATTTGGAAATATCTCAATGGTGGCGACAAACTTCCTTGTTAAAATGAATAGACAGTTCTTATATATATATATATATATATATATATATATATATATATATATATATATATATATATATATATATATATATATATATATATATATATATTAATCTCTGACACTGTCGTTCAATTAGTTCGATATGCATGCTGCATAAGGTTTTTCATAATTCTCACCATCCTTTGCATTCAGATCTCCCCTGACCGTACTGTTCTGTTTGTAATACTAGGTATGCAGTTAATTCTAATAGCTAGGCCTTCCCCATCATGAAGCTCAATGCTACACAATATTCTAGAAGTTTTATTCCAGCTATGACCAAGTTGTGGAATAGTTTTCCTTATCAGGTAGTTCAACCGGTGGAACATCAAAAGTTCAAACATATAGCAAATGTTTTTATGTTGAGCAGTCTGAAATAAGTCTCTTTTTTATAGTTTATATATGAAAGTTCAGTTTTAATGTTGTTACTGTTTTTAAAATATTTTATGTTAATTGTTCAATACTTCTCTTGTTGTTTATTTTATTTCCTTATTTCCTTTCCTCACTGGGCTGTTTTTTCCCTGCTGTAGCTTTTCGGTTTATAGCAATCTGATTTTCCAACTACCGTTGGAATATTGATAATAATAATGATAATATTATAATTTATCCATTAAAGTATACTCTAGGGCGCATCACATACTAATTTCGAAGAATTATGTAGGAAAGTGTGAATATACACATCCACTCACACACACGCACACACATATTTATATATATATATATATATATATATATATATATATATATATATATATATATATATATATATATATATATATATATATATATATATATATATATATATATATGTATATATATACATATATATATATATATATATATATATATATATATATATATATATATATATATATATATATCATATGTATCATATGTATATATATATATATATATATATATATATATATATATATATATATATATATATACATATAAATATATATATATATATATATATATATATATATATATATATATATATATATATATATTTATATGTATATATATATATATATATATATATATATATATATATATATATATATATATATATATATATATATTGCTAAAGTATACTAAAAAACAAATCGAAACCATATATGTTCTACACTCATGTGCAATATAATATTTAGAAGTAGTAATCTCTTCATGCAAGGTTTCCCAACTCATCCCAACAATTCCTTTTGAGGATATTAAATAATTTTTCGTATATATTTATTGCATATATAAATATATATATATATATATATATATATATATATATATATATATATATATATATATATATATATATATATATATGTATATATATATATATATATATATATATATATATATATATATATATATATATATATATATATATATATATATATATATATATTGTCACGTTCCTCATATTCTCATTTCCAGATTTAAAACCTTCTTCCGAGGAATGCGAACTGTACCCTCAATGGCCCCAATGTTCTTACCACTTCAGTTCTTAATTTACTCGTCAACAGCTACTGTAGATAAATAATGCAACACCAACGGGAAAGGACACTCAAGAATGAATGGCAATACATTTATAAACAGCTTAAGTATAAACTAAAATAACACTTTACACTTTGGTTGGGTAAACCAGACTGCTCTAGATTTAAACAAATGGGAAAAAGTAAACTTATATGCTTAATCAAGGATTATGTACAATATATACAATTCATCGCCGATTTAGCGAAAACTAGATGGCGCTGGAGCGTTTGCTTAGCGATGGCTAGATGGCGCTGGAGCGTTTGCTTAGCGATGGCTAGATGGCGCTGGAGCGTTAGCTTAGCGATGGCTAGATGGCGCTGGAGTGTTAGCTTAGCGATGGCTAGATGGTGCTGGTGCAACAGAGAAGTAGTCAAAATAATATTTTCGTAATATTCCCCTTTGGTTAGAGACTGCTTATCTGTTGGAAAATACAATGTATGAAGTTTTATTCTGGACTCAAAGTACTTTCTCTTTCATTCGAGACATGGCATCTGCAATAGTATTAGCTGTTCCAGGTATCCTCACTACTTTAACATTTGATGACGAAAGGATATATGACCATCTAAGTAATTTAAGATTGGATAGCCTAGCTTTCTCCAAAAAACAAAGTGGTAAGTGGTTAGAAAATATAATAGTTTCTTTCTGTCCCTCAATGTATGGTTTAAAGTGAAGTATGGCAGAAACTATGCTATATAACTCCTTCTCTATGGTAGGCCAGTTTAACTGTGATCCAGTGAAGCGTCCAGAGTGGTAAGCCACAGGAAAAAGTTGATGCAAGTGAGGCAGGGTGTTGTCATCCTTGCCAATATTCTGCAGTAACACGCTACCATGTCCATAATTACTGGCATCTACTTGAAGATAAAAAGGTTTATCAAACTCTGGTGCCCTAAGAATAGGATAAGATGACATTAATAATTTCAGTTGGTGAAAAATTTCTTTATGCTGATTAGTCCATTAAAATTTTTTCTTGCTCGAGGTAAGTTCAAACAATGGCCCCGTAATACTAG
>NC_090732.1:77008872-77013872 GCF_036898095.1 Palaemon carinicauda | reverse complement strand
TTACTTCTATGTTTTGACAAGTGAAACATGTTTCGCCACGCGTGTTAGCCCCGTTAACCAGTATTTTGGCGTTAATTATCAATTCTAAACTAAAAATTTGATTACCTTGGTTATTATTAACCAGCCATTGAATGGTAATGAAAGATAAACGAGTGTACTATAGTCTGTCCAGAATGTCATGAAACATCTAGTAGGTTTGCGGCGATGGCAAACTTCCTCAAGACTTTTAATCTGACTCAAGCTAATCCCAGCATCCTTCCATTCCGGGTCCTTTAATACGGTCGTAAAATTTCCTTTTTAATCCCGTAATCTGGATCTTTCCAGTCACACAAAAGCTGAATGGTTGTTGTGGATTAAGTTGACCTTGTGTTTCGAAAACAGCTCTTAAAGTTGATTGCTTTGTTTATTTTAAAAACATTCATGTAAAAAAATTTTTTTAGAGAGAGTTCGAGCACCATACAAAGTACGGGAGACAAGTAAATGTCCTTTAATACAGATCACAGTATTTCTACAACTTTGAAGAGATCCATCTCAGATGAAAATAAAAATTTAACGTTCTGTACCCTACGATCAATCTAGTTCAGTACAATACTGGAATCTTAATGTAATTTGAATTCTGATTGAATCAGTTTATATTTGAACATTATCAAATGTGTAGTCAAGTTCTTGACTATATATATATATATATATATATATATATATATATATATATATATATATATATATATATATATATATATATATATATATATAAATATATATATATATATATATATATATATATATATATATATATATATATATATATATATATATATATATATATATATATATATATATATATATATATATATATATATATATATATATATATATATATATATATATATATATATATATATATGTGTGTGTGTGTGTGTGTGTGTGTGTGTCTGTGCGTAAGTTTAAGTGTACAATAGTTAAACAGTTGATCATATAATTTTTCTACTTTTTCATTTTCATTATGTATAAATTTCTCTTCCCTTCAGTATATAGAGGAATGTAATGGCCAAATTTCACCTTTGATAAATTTTTGTATAGATACCTCAATGTATTACGTTTCATATTAGTCTGATGGTAATTGATTCTAGTTGGGCCGACCACTTACAAGTAAATAAACTAAGTTGATATAGCAATAAATTTTCCAAATAGTTATACCATTATTCATTCGTCTACAATGCAAAGAGAAACGGATATTTACCCAACTATTGTATGTGTTTGTGAGTGTTAGTGTGTGTACTGTATGTGTGCGTCCGTGCTCCTTGTGTGTGCGTGGTTAAATTTATTCAATATTAGATAACTTATAACTTATTTTCTGTGCTTGAATAACCTTTCGGGCTGTATTTCAAGGCACCGCAGCGTACACGAATGGTGTTTAGAAACTTGACATTTTAAGTCAAAACTCTAAAGGCTAGGCTTACAATTACCGTTTTTCCCGCACACTCATAGCGTTCTTCTGAACCTCATTCTTTTTATTTTCGTTGTGATTTTTGTATTTTTTTTTTTCTTTTTTTTAACTTTTGTATCGTTGACTGTGAGATGTTGAAAGAATTCTCAGGAGAGCCAAAGATTTCCTCAGATCTTATATATTAGAAAAGAAAAAGAGGAGTAAATTATTCATCGACCCTCTCTCTCTCTCTCTCTCTCTCTCTCTCTCTCTCTCTCTCTCTCTCTCTCTCTCTCTCTCTCTCTCTCTCTCTCTCTCTCTCGACCTCATTTCTCTACTCGTTACACGACTTGTCCTTTTGGTAGAGCTTTGTCTCATTAGCTTTTTTTTTTCTCTCAATATCCATTTGCCACTTTTTTTCTGGGAAGACGATGTTTATAGAAGTAAATGTATTTTGCATCCATCTTATTTTTTTTGGAGCCTTGTATATCAGCGGCTAGTTCCTCTAACGTGCATACAAAAGGGACCCAACTAACCTAAACTTTCAGCCCCCTAACCTTACATACAAGCCGTGTCCTTAGCTTGTTACATAACAGGGGAGCTAACGCTCCTCTGCGAACCCCCTTACACGGCCGTATTTTTACTCAGCCAACATTATACACACAGGTGGCCGCTATCATACATACACCTCATTTCTTTTTATTATTAAACAATGTCTACAACTTAAATCCTCACGTAATGCAAACATTCTCACAAATATGTCAAAATGTAGGTAAATTCTTACCAGACCAAAAACAGCTGTAATCGATAGCATTAGTTTATTGGTGACTATTCTCGAGTAAAATTGCCGTTTTCTGAAAGGTACGTGTATTCCATAGAAAACAGGGACAATTCTATTACATACTAAAGTAGTTATACTTCATTTCTGCTTTCCAGCAGGTTGAAGTAAGCCTTGATACAGGTTTATTATTATTATTATTATTATTATTATTATTATTATTATTATTATTATTATTATTATTATTATTATTATTATTATCCTAATAGTAGAATTATTGTGAAAACTAAGAATATTATTATCCAAACGACTGGGATTTTTGTATAGGCCTAAATGAAATCACAGTATGATTTTATAAGATTTTAATGAAATAAAGATGTATTTATTAGAAATTTTAAACTCAAAATGAGACTCGTATTCATCAATTATCATCAGAGATTTTGAATAAGGGTAAACTGGATAAAAATGGCTTTAAAGAGATTTCCATATGCATACAAATGGAAGATTGACAAGACAACGAAATACGTAAAAATGAAAAAAAAAAAATCTGAAGGAAAGGGTGCATAAAAAAACTAGTCTACCTGAATGGAAGGACCCTTCAACCAAGTAAGTGCCTCAATCGACCGAGTAATGTCATGCAATACTTTTGAGGGCCAACACACGATGGCACACTTCACTGCCAGTGCACACCCAAGAATAACATCGATGGCCAAGTGTGGTGACCCGAGTATGTATTGTCCACACATATAATCTCTCTCTCTCTCTCTCTCTCTCTCTCTCTCTCTCTCTCTCTCTCTCTCTCTCTCTCTCTCTCTCTCTCTCTCTCTCTCTCTCCACTGCTATGTATTAGAATTTCTGCTACAGGTGTTTCTAAATTATCACCTTTTTTTCCTTTAGAATGCATGCCTATAGTTTCCACTACATTCAAGCACCTCGCTTCATCTATTTTTCCCTAATCTGTTTTCTGGTTTTCTTGGGGCCAAGATTATAAAGGGTGGTGGGTTCTCTGTTCCGTTATCCTTTGGTCTTAAGAAAATTGCCCCGTGACCTTCAACCAGCCATGGCCACGCGGCTAGCAGCAGCATGACGAAAATCAATTTCTTTTTTCCATGTTTAGGTGTATTATTCGGTGTGTTTGGTTGTGTGCATATCTGACTTTCTTTATGATATAGGTTTCATTTTTTTTCTATATTTAGGTAAAACTAATTTAGTTTTACAGACGTTGTGACTTACATAATTTTCCCATTACCTCTCAAATATCATTATTATAGCTCCTGAAAGCTATTGCTTGTAAATGAAGAAAAGAAACCTGACTGCCGTTAGTTATGGGAGAAAGTGAGGATTGATTTTTATGACTACTCACAATCTACCTGCCTCCATACATCTTGCTTATGAGTGCGTGGTGACGACCTGAATTTGATTACCTAAGACTTAGAAAAGGCATAATGGCATCCATTTGACCCAGTTATGTCAGCTAAGTTATGTTCACCACCATTAGTATTTATGGAGCTATTTGGAAGTCTGCAACTGGAAAACACTTAGCTATCGTTTAGCATGCCAAGCAACGAGAGTCATGAACAAAAGAAAATAGCGAAAGTAAGAATGAGAAGGTGAAATGGGGTCGAGAAGGAGACGAAATAGCCAGAGAAAAAGAAACCTTAGTTAAGACTCTGCAGCTCCCCTCGTTTCCCTCACATTAATCTATATTTCAAGGCGCTCTCTCTCTCTCTCTCTCTCTCTCTCTCTCTCTCTCTCTCTCTCTCTCTCTCTCTCTCTCTCTCTCTCTCTCTCAAGAGTCATCATTAATCTACCCCGGGGCCCTCGCGTTTACCCGAAGGTAATCATATAACCAGTGGGCATTCTTTTTTTCATCATTGCTTTCACATTTCTTCTCCAAATCCCAGTCGTCATTTTAGGTTCGTCCGATGCATGTTATGCAACTAATCCATTTTGGGGTCTTCTTTCAGTCATGTCCGTATGAAGGGTATATATTTTTTTTTTTCACTGCTGTCACTGGAATTTCGCCTCTATTCATTACTGCCGTAGGAGCTGGTATTGGGAAATGCATTTGCCACTGAACTGATGCTCTGTTCCCTCCTTTATGTCTTCCAACCTCAATTTACTTTTTTTTTTTTTTTGGGGGGGGGGGGAACTGCAGTTTTATTCCGCAAGAGTATCTGTACCTACAAGAATGACCTTTGTTCTTTTTGTAACCCTGGAAGAAGTCTTATTCCTGAAGGTCGGTTAATGTTATATTTAAATTTTTGGTGATTACTCTGTCCTTACGATATTTTTAATTTTTTCATTCTACCATGTTTTTAGTATTGTTCTCCTGTCTGGTATTCAGTTGGGAAAAAACTCGAGATCTATTAAATTCCTTATCCCTCATCAGGATATTAATCTCAGCCTTCGTAGTTCATTATACATAAGATTTTTTTTCTCTTTATGATGCTGACCATCGATTGCATTCAGATTTCCCCACACTACAGTATGTAGCACTCAGTTAGTTCTAACAGTTTTGCCTTCTCTATAAAAGGGGCTCAATATTACAAAGTATTGTAGAAGATTTATTCCAGCTTTGACCAAATTGTGAAATGATCCTAATCTATCGGTGGAATTGGTGAAACATCAGAATTTCAAACTTATTGGAAATGTTTTTCTGTTCAACAGGTAACATAGGTACCCGTGGTTCCGCTATCTTGAAGAAAAGAACACTTAGCACGGGTTTAGATCCAGGTTTATGGTAACCACTTTTAGCAACTAAGGTGCTCAAAAAATCCCTTTGGAAGAAGAATT
>NC_090732.1:76951372-76998872 GCF_036898095.1 Palaemon carinicauda | reverse complement strand
CATTTCCTGGTCCATCATTCAGCCTTATAATATTATAACTGGTGGAAAACATTGTCTTTACTTTCTGTAACGTATGCCATACCCCATAATGACTAACCGAATGTATGAAGAATAAACATATAACTCGCACTTTTACGATGAATCTGGTTGTATCGGAGTCATGAATTTGAATAATTCAAAGGATTTATTCCTCTTGAAGAAAGCCAGGAAGTGTTTACTGTATATCTCCGGGGAAACACCACATCTATAAAAAATATGATATAATTTTCAGGTGACTTAGCTACATAAAAGCACACCCAGTCTCCCATGCAATTAATGTTTGAAGAGGTTTCCAACGTATTTGCGATGGTGGTAGCCTCCTCCCTGTATGACCCAAAGGTTATACCTCTCATATGATCAGGAGAAAATAAGCCTAGGTATTTCCCTAATTTGTCCACTCTCCCGCTTAGAGCTCTATCCTGCTCTCTTACATCTATCAGTCCTAAGCCCTCACATCACCATAAATAATTCTGTCCGCATCAATCGATAAAATACCCGTAGTAACATGATGACACGGGGCGTTATTACTGCTGTACTAAATGTTTATATTGATTATTTCCACTTATTGTAAAGCTTAATTAAAACATACGATATCGTTTCAGTGAAAACCTTTATTACTCATGTTTAACGAAAGCGAGGAAGTTCAACAGCCCCTAGTAAAGATAATATAAATTTCGATATGATGAGATATTTAGCCCCCTATGGCAAAGGCCTACCAAGAGAGTTTTACAATCATCTTTGAAACCAACATTTACTTCCAAATACATGTAAACAGACAATAATATTAACGATAGCTAAGCCAGAAAAGATCCCAGTAATCCAATTTCACTGACCAGTTGTGTTAGCAGATTACTAGAAAAAACGTGTAAATTATTGACTGAATTAGCGTTTACGTAGTAATAACATAATATCAGCCTCGCAATTTGGCTCACAAACATTGATTCTCCTTAGATTCTCTTCCACACTTGGAAAATTATATTCGTAAAGATTTGAATGAAAGAAAATCACAGTCGATTTAAGCAGGCGCTGAAGTTCAACATTTATGGAATTAACACTTAGTTCCAGCTATTACTAGATTTAGCAAGTATTGTCATGTATCTAATGGATTCTGTCAATCTGAGAATTCGATTAAAGCTGGCGAATGAGAGTTGAGTTATGAACGCGGATAAAGAGGGACATTTAAATAACTTAACAATACAGCAATCGAAGTCATGGATAGATCGTGTCACTCGTCATTATAACTCAATGGCTGTATTGAATCAGTCATTATTACCAAAGCCTTTATAATATATATTCATCTAGTCTCTCTATCAGACGTACGTTTGGTTCACATATTCCATACAAGATGACACTGGCACTAATTGATACGAGACACTTACAGGGGATTATACAAGGAAACTATTATTCTATTATTCTTCCACAATGCAAATGTAAATAGTATACATATCACCATTAACGGAAGTACCATTTATAATATAAATGCACCATTCCCGGAGAAAGTTATGCAGGCATATTATGAATTTCCGAAGGAAATTAGCATAGACCATGAGAATATCATATCCCTGAATAGTTTTACGGAGAGGAGAACCATTGTTTAAATTTAATTTCGTACATGAGGATCTGACAAAAGCTCTACCAGTAAGAGAAGTCTGCCAGTATGCGAATCCTTTTAAAATTTAGTACAGCAGTAATAACGCCCCGTGTCATCATGTTACTACGGGTATTTTATCGATTGATGCGGACAGAATTATTTATGGTGATGTGAGGGCTTAGGACTGATAGATGTAAGAGAGCAGGATAGAGCTCTAAGCGGGAGAGTGGACAAATTAGGGAAATACCTAGGCTTATTTTCTCCTGATCATATGAGAGGTATAACCTTTGGGTCATACAGGGAGGAGGCTACCACCATCGCAAATACGTTGGAAACCTCTTCAAACATTAATTGCATGGGAGACTGGGTGTGCTTTTATGTAGCTAAGTCACCTGAAAATTATATCATATTTTTTATAGATGTGGTGTTTCCCCGGAGATATACAGTAAACACTTCCTGGCTTTCTTCAAGAGGAATAAATCCTTTGAATTATTCAAATTCATGACTCCGATACAACCAGATTCATCGTAAAAGTGCGAGTTATATGTTTATTCTTCATACATTCGGTTAGTCATTATGGGGTATGGCATACGTTACAGAAAGTAAAGACAATGTTTTCCACCAGTTATAATATTATAAGGCTGAATGATGGACCAGGAAATGCTACTCTGGTTGGAGAAAAAAGAGCGATTAAATATAAAGAATGCATCAGAATGAGGGATGCTTATTGACATTTCTAAGTTTAATTATTACAAATAGTCTTAATAGGGTATGTCCCTGGTTGGCGCAAGTTCATTTATATCCATGACAGGCGAGTTAATCTTTATTTTCTTTTTTTATTCATTTATTAATTAGGGGCGTAAATTATTCATAGGATTAATTCATTCCTTAGTTGAGCTGTCGTCATGAGTTTCACGTGTTAATTGTTTCATTCTTTAGCATCGTAGGAGAATTCTGAACCCACACATCGGTTATTTTCTATTTGACTATGATTAATTATATGTATATTTATATAAATATGTACTAAGTATAAGTAGGAGAAATGAGAAATACATGCATATAAAAAAAAATTAGTCTGGTTGTATATCACATAAAATAAAATACTACGAAAAGATTCCATTTCTGATTTTATTAACCAGAGAGTTCATCTATTTTGAGATAAATTACTAGGGGCGAGGCTTCTTATCATAATCAAGAGAAAATGACACATAGACGTTCAGTCATGTGGGTGTTATCGTATCAAATATCGTGGCTTATCATCATCACGAGAAATATGACAAATCGTCACGAGGAGAGACATTCCTAAATCTGTTTATTCAGGTGTTATCGTATCAAAGAAAGATAATAGGATAAGCAATTAAATTTACCAACACTGCTAACAACAACAACAACAACAACAACAACAATAATAATAATAATAATAATAATAATAATAATAATAATAATAATAATAATAATAATAATGAATATTGTAATAACTTTACTAACAATAATTTCAAAACATAACGATAATTTTAATAATTTCCATAATTATTTAAGTTTGAATGATGGATTCGTATTATTATTATTATTATTATTATTATTTTTATTGTTATTATTATTATTATTATTATTATTATTATTATTATTATTATTATTGTACTGGGTTGCTCAAGGATAGTCATTATTCATAACAGTTGTTTATTGTTGACAAGAATTTTCAACCTGAAGTACATATTCCAGGTAATACAAAATAATATAATGCCACCAGCTATAAAAATCTTGAATTCCCCCGATTTAATCAATAATAATAATAATGGGTATTGTAATAAACAATAATTTCAAAATATAACGATAACTTTAATAATTCCCATAATAACTATTTAAGATTGAATGATAGACTCGTAGTTAGGTATTATTTCACTCACTTGATGGGTTAGCTTAGGTTAGGTTAGGTTCAAGATTGAATGGTTAGGTTAGGTTAGGTTAGGTTTGGGTTGGGTTAGGTTAGGTTAGGTTACGGTTAGTTAGGTATTATTTCACTCACTTGATGGGTTAGGTTACGGTTAGTTAGGTATTATTTCACTCACTTGATGGGTTAGGTTAGGTTAGGTTTAAGATTGAATGGTTAGGTTAGGTTAGGGTTAGGTTAGGTTTAAGATTGAATGGTTGGGTTAGGTTAGGTTAGGTTAGGCTAGAGAGGTTAGGTTAGGTTAGGTTAGAGAGAGAGAGAGAGAGAGAGAGAGAGAGAGAGAGAGAGAGAGATTTGTTAAGGGTAGTCAATGAGGTTAAGAGAAGGGGGGTGGAGTTAGGTTAGAGATAGCCAGTGGGGTTAAGGGAGGGGCTGGAGTTAGGTTAGGGGGGCACCCTTGTAGATCGATTTCCTTATCGCATTATGGATCAGAATCCGGCTGTTTTCCCTACTGGGATCGAGCGATTCTTTTTTAAATATTGGTGATAACAGGTCTGTTTTTTTTTTTTATTAAAGGTTTGAATAGTAGTGTTGATAAGATTTTGTATACTGTTTGGATATATTTTTAGAATTAATTTAATATTGTTAAATTACAAGATGGCACAGTTTAATATCCAAGAGTTTTTGAATAACCTAATTGTTCAGGAATTGTCAGAAGCTAATATAACTAAAGCTCAGGGGCTCTCTATCTTAATGTCATGTGGCAGCCATGCAACGAGTGGAATGATTAAACCCTAAATCAAGTGTTTAGCCTTAGAAGCCTTGATAAACTTGGGAAAGTTTTTGAAAGAAAATATTGTAGCAGCTCGTGAATTGTTGGAGGAGGGTGAGGAAGAATTTTTACCGAAGCAAGGACCAGTTGACCCACAAACTGAATGGATGGAAGCAGATAGGGATGTAGAGGCTGAGATTCGACGAATTACAGCGGAGGAAAATTTTCTCAAGTTGAATATGATGGCAGGACGAGAAGAAGAAGAGAGAGAAGAAAAACGACTTGCGAAGGAAATGGAAGCAACACGGGAAGAAAGAGAGGCAGAATGAGGATAAAAAGAATGAGAATAAGCCCGAGATATTGCAAGACATGAGAGAGAGATGGAATCAAGGGAAATCACAAGACGAGAAGAAAAAGAGAGAAGACAGGAAGAAAAAGAGATGGAGCTGTTGAACGCCCGTGCGCAGTCGGTAACGCAGACCGAGGCAGGCCCTGCTAAGCACGATCCAGTGTTTAATGTGTCGGAAGCCCAGATGTTAATTCCAAGGCTTACAGAAGAGGCCCCAGATGAGTTCTTCGATCATTTGGAAATGGTCGCATCAATGATGAAATGGCCAGAAGATGAATGGTCTGTGTTATTGCAGAGTATTCTTTTTGGGAAAGGCCGCAGTGCTTACTTATCCTTATCTCAGGGCCAGAGGAAGGAGTATCAAGAAGTGAAGAGGAGCGTTCTGCAAGTGTATCACATGACCCCTGAATATTATAATGAAAGGTTCCTAAGTTTGAGAAAGGACGAGAAAATTACTATCAGGGATTACGCTTATGTGGTACGACGATGTTTTAAGAGATAAACAGAGGCTGCTAACGTAAAGGAGATGGCTGATTTGGAAGAATTAACAAACGTATTTGAGAGAGAGAAGTGAAGAACCTTGATAAAGCTGCTTTGCTGAGTGAAGATTTTAATATTATTAGTCGTAGACCCTCCTAGGGCATGAAGTTTCAACTGTCGTTCTGACCAAGTGTCAAATATTTGCCAAATCATGGAATCTAGTTCAGTAATAACCACGTGAACAAGTTCAACAGTTACAACAGAAGTAGCACTGGTACTATCCCTAAGCAGAATGTGATAATACCATAGCAACCATCGTCGAATTGTCCTCCTTCAAGTATCGTGAACGACGTGCAGAAAGTTGATATTGTCTGTTTGAAGTGTGGCAAGAGAGGCCTTATCAGTAAGGAATGTTGGTCGAACCAACCGAAAGCAGTCGCCCAAGTGGTTAAGAATAATTAGACTTCACAGAATGCAAAGACGGAGAAGCAATCGGGAAAGGATGAAGAGGAAAATAAACCAGCCAGCGTTTACACGACAAACAGGACGAACCCAAACAGCGTGAATGCCTTTAAACCATATATTTATGAAGGTATGTTAGCAGCAATAGACTGGAGTGAGAGAACCCCAGTCAGGATATTGCACGACACAGGTTGTAACCATAGTGTAGTGGTACAAGGAGTACACCCGTTGGTGGAACAGTCTCTCACAGAGGACTCGGTTATTTTGAAGGGAATAGGGGGTGAGGAGCATACCCCTATTTGCCGTTTAAAACTGTCATGTGAGTTGGTGACAGAAAATTTTGACTTTGCAGTAAAGGATTCATTGGCTGTCGAAGGAGGAGACGTCCTGCTGGGTAATGAGGTTGGCGGGGCGCCGTTCGTGCCTTGTTCCATTGTAACGGAGAAACATTTGAAGTTTAGGAGCTAAGTGTGCTAACTGTCTTGTGAACACTTATAATAAAGTGAGTAAAAGTGAATATGATACCATGTGCCCACTGATGAAAAAGACTATAACCGTAAAACACCAATCTCCTTCGCTTGACGGAGAGACTTTGTTAAAAAAAAAAGGAAAAAAGACGTAAAGAAAGAAAGTGGAATAGGTTAAACACTGAAAGTACCTGGGTAGTATACAAAACTGCTGCATGTCAATATAACTACCTACTAAGAAGGAAAAAAAGTGAATACTATAAGAGAAAGATCCTCGAAGCAGCAACAGACATAAATAAGTTATATCGTCTCCCGAATGGTATAATGGGAATTTTAAAAGAAAAGAAGCTACCTGATGAATACAGTGACCAGGAACTAGCAAATCATTTTCTAGTATTCTTTAGAAACTAAATTGTAAATATAACCAGGTCACTTGTAAATACTCAACATCAGATTAATGATACACCAGGCACACAGACAAAATTAATACGATTTAACAACATAACACAAGATGACATCATCAGAATTATCAAGAGAGCGAAGAAAACAAAATGCGCGATCGATCCTATGCTAATATCTGAAGTAATTTGAGAGAGAGACTTTTCTGGTCTAGCTGAAATAATAATGAGAATAGCAAATGCAAGCATTGATGAATGTAAGTTTCCTAAATATGAGCAAATGGCTATAGTCACACCAGTTCTGAAAAATGCACTGGACTACCAGGAACTGAGCTCATATAGACCTATTTCAAATCTATCCTTTTTCTCAAAAGTGCTTGATATGTAATTCTTGAACAACTTGTCAGCCACTTAGAAGTAATAGAAGCTTTGACTGACAACCAATCTGCTTACAGAAAACTATACTCTACGGAGACAGCCATCTGCTCTGTGGTAAATAATATGCTAGAAATGATGGATGAAAATAAATGTGGTATCTTAATACTGCTCGATCTCAGTGCTGCTTTTGATACAGTTGCGCATGAACTGCTACTAAATGATCTACGGTCCATTGGCATGGAAGATCAAGCCTTCGAATACCTAAAAGATTACCTAGTGGTAGAAATTACTGTGTACAAATTGGAAACTCTTATTCATAATATGAACCCTTAAACAGAGGGGTACCCCAGGGAAGTGTACTTGGCCCAATCTTATTCTGCATCTATACTATTGGTCTATCAAAAATGCTACAAAGGCATGGCGTGAAGTTTAAACTATTTGCAGATGACACACAATTTTACTTCTCCATAAATGATATACATGACACTACTGAAATTCTAAACCGAATCCTTGATAGTATTAAAGAATGGATACCATTTAAACAACTAAAACTAAATGAGAACAAAACTGAATTCATGGTGGTGGGCAAGAGAAACAGCATGAGAATCTTACGTGATATTTAAATGAACATAAATAATGACTCGGTGCCGATATCTAGTAAAGTTCGGGATCTAAGTGTATTTCTTGACTGTAACCTGTCTCTAAATTCCCAAATAAATAATGTAATAAAAATTGCTGGTTATCATCTAAGAAATATTGCGTTTATAAAAAAGTACCTGGACGAAAATTCTGTAAAGAAACTTGTGATAAACTGTGTTATGACCAGGATTGACTACTGCAACTCTATCTATTACAATTTACCAAAAGTGCAACTTAAGAAATTACAAAACATAATAAGCAGAGGAGCAAGACTGATAAAAAAGGTGTCCCACCTAGAGAAAGGATCACCCCTATACTAATTGATTTACATTGGCTGCCGATTAAAGCGAGAATTCAATTTAAAGTATAATAACCCACCAAGTTATCAGAACCAGGCGTCCATAATACTTAAGAGAACTGCTACATATTGCGCAGCAAACTAATCGTGTCGACATGAGAATAGTTACAGATGGCTTTAAACTATTGGAACCTAGATATATGTCTACTGTAGGCTCCAGAGCCTTTGAATATGCAGCCCCAAGACTATATAATAAGCTCCCACGAAACATTCAGATGATTGAGGACATTAAGGCTTTCAAGAGGAAACTGAAGACTTTCTTATTTCATGAGTCTTTTGACAGTGACAATATAACAGTAAATGAACAATACGCGATATGAAATGTTAAATACTCTGAACGAAGAAGGTAAAACGACAGTGGAGGTCCTGTAGAGAGTGGGGTTCCCCTGCTGTATGGGACCAGAAAGCAGCCATCAAAGTAAAGTAAGCAAGTCCTACGACTGAACTCTAGAAGGACTCCCCGTATCTGTTTCATAGTTGTGTTACAACTAGGTGTATGAAAAAGAAAGTGGCTGAGGAAAAAGAAGAAAAAGAAATCGCAGCAATAAACTGGGAGGATTTGTTTTCCGAAGAAGAAGATTCTCTTGATGGTACGCAAGAAGAGAACTCCTGCGTAGGCCTGAGCGAAGAGGAACGACAGGCGAGAGGACAAGAGGACAAAGAAGAAATGGACTTGAAAGAAATAGAAAATTCAACATTAGAAGTAGGACAAGTGAGTAAGGAAAGGCTGACAGGATTGCAACGGAAGGATGCGACGTTGACAGAGTTATTGTACCTTGGGGTGGACGAGACGGAGGCACAGCAGTTTCCGACCTGTTAATATCTTAAGGATGGGTTGCTTATGAGGAAGTATATGCTCCCGATATCCCTGGAAATGCCGAATGGGGGATATATCATCATATATCAATTCCCGCACCGCTGAAAAGACAGGTGATCGCTGCCACGCATTAGATGGGACATATGGGGACAAGGAAGACGACAGAGAAAATAATGAAACACTTTTTCTGGCCTGGCATGCATGAGGACATGAGCCAGTTTTGCCCTGCATGTCACGTATGTCCAATGGCTGGAAAGCCGAACGAGTACGTTAAGAAAGCTCCTTTACCCCCGATAAGAGTGCCAGGAGAACCCTTCACCAAGGGAAATGATCGACATTGTTGGACCTTTACCAAGGACGAAAAAAGGTCATGAATATATGTTAACCTTGATGTGTCCAGTAACGAGATACCCAGAAGCCATACCCATCAGGAACATCAGTGCCAAAATAATCGCCAAGAAGTTACTAGACTTTTTTACTAAGTTTGGTATACCGTAAATCATTCAAAGTGACCGAGGAACGAATTTCACGTCAAAATTATTTCAAGTCGTAATGAAACTGTTGGTTATAAAACAACAGCTATCAATTGCTAATCATCCTGAGACCCAAGGTGCATTAGAGAGGTTTCATCAAACTTTAAAAAGTATGTTAACGAAGTTCCGGAACGAAACAGGGAATGATGTTATTCGAGGTACGTAATGATTATCAAGAAAGCATTGATGTAGCCGAAGAAAATGGTATCTGGACGAGAAGTACGAGGACCGAGTAAAATGTTTGCAGAAAAATAGAAGGAGCGAGAGGAAACGGATGGAGAATATGTCAAGAATTTGAGGAAAAAGATCAGCGAAATAAGGAAATTTTCCCTAGAAGGCATGAAGACAACGAGTCAAAGACGAACGAAGAAAAGGTTTGGTAAGAAGAGTACAAACAGACAGGTTGCAGGACCCTTCAGCAAAGGACCAAAGAAAATTTTGGCAGGAAAAGGGAAGGATCGAGAGGAAAAGGACGAAGGAAATGTCAAGAATTTGAGGAAAGGAATCGGCGAGTTAAGGAAATTTTCCCTAGAAGACGTGAAAATGAGTCAAGGACGGACGAAGAAAAGGTTTGGTATGAAGAGCACGAACAGACAGGTTGTGGTAGGACGTCAGGTATTGGTCTATTCATTAAAAAGAAGTTTCCCTCTCGCCAACGAGTTCCCAGAACCATTCCAGATTTTGGAGAAGAGCAGTGACTGGACCTACGTTATCGAGATACTAGGAAAAGGGAAAAATCTGAGGAAGGCCATGTCAACTTTGAAACCAATACTTTAAGCATCGGATTTCAACAAGAAATTCCCTATCCAAGTGGATGCATCGGATAACGGGATTGGAGCTGTCTTATAGCAAGAATGTAAGGAAGGAATTCTTCTTCCTGTGTGTTTTAGGTCATTGAAGCTGAAAAAGCATCAGTGAGCCTACTCGACAGTTGAGAAAGAATTACTAGCGTTAGTCAAAGCGATAAACAAGTTCGAGGTCTATGTTTGACCACAAAATGAAGAGATTATAGTGTATTCAGATCATAGTCCTTTAACTTTTCTGAATAAGATGAAAAAATAATAATCAAAGGTTAACAAGGTGGTCATTATGTTTGCAACCGTGTTGTAGTAATGTAAAGCATATATCAAGTAAAGATAACGTTGTTGCTGATTATTTATCTCGGGCTGAATGGATGGATTCAGGCCCAGAATAAATAATCTCTTTTTGGGGGAGCTATCTTAGGAAGCTGGTCTAGTGTAGAGTAAATAAAATAGTCAGCTCTTAAGATCAGTTCTTCTCATGTAGAAGTAAGTTTATTATGTAAATTATGTATGACCTTTGTCGTTAATTTCATTGTATTCTTTATTCAAGTTAGTAGGCTATATGTAAATTTACGTTATTTTTAAGAATTAACCTTTTATTTCACGTATTTTTGTTACGAAATCTTACGTAAACTGTTTGAGAGTGTTATGTGAACATATGAAATATGAACAAAGGCTTATGTAATATCTTTTATATTTTTATGAGGTATTGTGTCATGTTTGAGAGAAAATACACAATTGTTTTGGGTACCTTGTGCTTTGGAATTTTTGCGAAAAACCTAGTGATAGGATAACATTTTTCTTTTTTCAGGGACAAAGGGTGGGCAGAGCTAGTTGTCTGTAGTGATAGGATAACATTTTTCTTTTTTCAGGGACAAAGGGTGGGCAGAGCTAGTTGTCTGTAGTGATAGGATAACATTTTTCTTTTTTCAGGGAGAAAGGGTGGGCAGAGCTAGTTGTCTGAGAGAAACTGTTTCCCATTAATCCCAGAAATGTTCTCTTGTACATGTAAATTATTCTAGGAACAATTCACTCCGTCGCCAAAAATAACCATGGCAGATAACAACATAAAAATTGGTATGGACAAAATAGATATCTATCCCACAAATCCCTGAAAATTTCATTTAGACATGTAAAGTATTTTACGAGTAATCTACGTAGCCGCCAAAAATCGGCCTCCTGCGGATATCAAAAGATTCTTACTGTGACTTTTCTATGGCAAGTATCAAAACGAAAATTGACAAGACTAGTTCACATAACGTCCATTAATCCCTGTAAAAATTATTTGGATATCTGTAAAATTCTAGGAGTAGTTTGCTCCTCCTCATTGATTTTTTACCAAAAAGTCGTCATTTACAAACAAAAGTGACTGCCAGGGCATGCCTATAGCAGGTATGAACATGATAATTGGCAGAAACAAAGCTTTTATATATATATATATATATATATATATATATATATATATATATATATATATATATATATATATATATATATATATATATATATATATATGTGTGTGTGTGTGTGTGTGTGTGTGTGTGTGTGTATGTATGTATGTATGTATGTATAATCCTTTAAAATCTCATTTGAATATATTTATTGGTAGGCTATATGAATTATTGACTCCGTCGCAGAAAATATCAGATGCTCCCCCCTCCTTCGCTCCAAATTCTATGGTTAGGGAATGACTGAGCTACGGGTTGGGTGTGGTACCTTAGAAAAATTGGCATTTCATATAAGGTCCCTCACTTCGTTCGAGACAAAAAATTTTGAACAATAATAATAATAATAATAATAATAATAATAATAATTTCAAAATTTCCAGGTTATTTGAAGTCGTGGAGACGTTATCTCGCATCCACTTGGTCCTCGAGTTTGCGCCAGGCGGGGAACTCTTCAATCGAATAACGGCCGATGGACGCTTGACTGAACACGACTCTGCTAAAGTGTTCACGCAAGTGCTGGCCGCTATCACTTATTTGGTGAGTGAGTCTACTGTAGCTGTTGTATCCGGTGTTTTAACTGACTCATGTCTGTATCCTCAGTTAGTACACCTGTAGGCGTAAATACAACACCTGTCTGTAAGGATGTCGCATGTGTTGGCATTAAAGCTTGCCGTTAAGATAATTTTACTGGTAAGATAGCTGAAGTTTCGATTAAATAGAGAGAGAGAGAGAGAGAGAGAGAGAGAGAGAGAGAGAGAGAGAGAGAGAGAGAGAGAGAGAGAGAGAGAGAGGTTGCATATGTTTAAAACGAACGTTTTTAAGAGCTAGATATTTTAGCATGCTAAAGTAATCGGAGAAGGATTGCCCTTTTTAAAATAAGCATAGGTTGACGATTAAAAGAGAGTTGCCTTGTATAAAACAATTTTTAAATACAGTCAGGTTTTTTGAGAGTTTAATTATCAAAGTTCTTTTGTGGATCAGAGATCAGTTTTTAAGAAGATAACATGGTAAATAAAAGGATAGTTAGATAGTATTTCCACTGTCAGTGAAATGACATCTTCATACGGCTGCAGATTTCAGTTTTAATGTTTTCTGTCTGTTGACACAGAATTATTCATAATATTTACAATGCTTTTCATTCTATTCTGTGGATATATTTTCAATGGACCCCTACATTAAGGGATCGGTTGCCTGATGCGTCCCTTCTAATGCCTATTCCACCAAACCTCTCCTCTCCATAGTATCCTTCACCTTATCTGGCCATCTAATTCTCCGCCTCCCCCTCGATCTTCTCCCCCAGACAGATTCCTTCCAAGCCCTGTTCGCTAAGCGAACAGGGCTTGGAAGGAATCTGTCTGGGGAAGAAGGAAGCGAACTTCGCTTCCTTCCCACTATTGATCCTCAACACGTGTCCACACCAACTCAATCGTGCTACTTATATCACCTCTGTAATTTTCACAACACCTGCCATTCTTTTTATTTCATAATTTTCAAGCAGTGCTATATCAATAATCCACCTCAGCATTCTCGATATTCCCTTAATCTACCTCAACATTCTATATTTTCAACGGCAATATGATATGATTTTAGACTCAGAAAAGGAAGAGT
Source organism: Palaemon carinicauda (assembly GCF_036898095.1). NCBI lineage: Eukaryota > Metazoa > Arthropoda > Malacostraca > Decapoda > Palaemonidae > Palaemon > Palaemon carinicauda. The sequence continues at coordinate 76,985,839 of NC_090732.1, read as the reverse complement.
TGAAAGGCGGTGGTGACGCTAATACATTTTCTGGTCTTTGTAGTTTATTATTGCACATATTTGTAACAAATTTCCATTATTGTTCATATACACACACACACACACACACATATATATATATATATATATATATATATATATATATATATATATATATATATACATATACACACACACACACACACACATATATATATATATATATATATATATATATATATATATATATATATATATATATATATATATATGTATGTATATATATATATATATATATATATATATATATATATATATATATATATATATATATATATATATATACATATATATAATTTTAAGTTAAACATGGTTGTTCCACAGGCATTCCTGTTTTGTTACCAATGATTATGCCTACTTATTGTATGGTTCATGCTATAACCGATTATTTTGCATTGTTGCTGTTTCTGATGGATTAATGATTTCTATCTTTGCGCAGCACGGTCTTTCCATTATTCACCGAGATATCAAAGCAGAAAACGTGTTTATAGCGGGCCCAGGAATAGTCAAATTAGGAGACTTCGGCTTCTCGACGCGCGTGACGTCGCTGGCTCAGCAGCTAAGCACTTTCTGTGGCTCTCCGCCTTACGCGGCTCCAGAACTTTATAAGGTTTGTTCACGTTTCTCTCTTCGTAGCGTTGTTTCATTATCCACCCATCTTCCAATGGCAACAATAGATAAAAGGGAGAAGGGTGAGACCTTAGGGCCTGAGCCTGAAATTAAATATGATAGTTTGTCCCGTTCGGAAATGCACATAATCTTTATTTGGAAATGTTAATCTGTTCTTTCCCCGTCTAGCTTATCTTATCTATGTCTATACCATATGCATAAAAATTCCAATATGATAAATTAGTTGGCAGAATCTACATGTAGACCCACCTTAATAAATGTAATAGGCCAGTTAGGTTCTCTGAGTTTCTTAGTCCATAACACTAATTCTCTGCAGTTTTCTTGGCTGTCCTGGAACTGTGTACAATATCCCAACGCAGTAGGCTACATTTATTAAATAGTTAATTCAAATAGAATGACAGCAAGAAAGGACATCGAAGCCGATTTTTTTTCCTGTAGGCATCTTCTGATCCTAAATGTTGAAGTTGAAATGGACACTGTATTAGAATTACTATATATATATATATATATATATATATATATATATATATATATATATATATATATATATATATATATATATATATATATATATATATATATGTGTGTGTGTGTGTGTGTGTGTATATATATATATATATATATATATATATATATATATATATATATATATATATATATATATATATATATATATATATATATATATATATATGCCTACCTAAAAGTAAATGCAGACTGTCAAAAAGGTAATCCAATTGAATGCAAATCAACTCCCCATTAGGTATTTTGTTCGCTTATGTTAAAAGTTTTCTTTATTGATCGACTGTTGAAGGACTCTACCATACTAATGTTTTGGGAGGTCGGGAGAGAAACGTATCAGTATTTGAATATGATTCTGTTATCCTCTTATTATGAGGAGAAAGACAAATCTTCTACATATCAAGAAAATTTCTGTCTGGGAGCGAATGTAGGTTATATCTGATGAAAAGGACTGTGTGCTTTCTTATGGGCTAAGTTTTGTGTCGATGTTTGCGTAATGTGAGCGTAAAGTTTGATATTACCATGTGAGTGCCTTACTTTTGGAGCCACTGGTACTAGGTGAGTGTCAGGATTGGGATGGCAATAGTATCAAGTCAGTGCTAGGGTTTAGTAGGCAATAGTTTACGTCTACTACCTGGATTTGAAGGGCATTAGTACTAGATCATTTCCATAACTTGGAGGCCAACGGTATCAGTTTAGTGTCAGCATTGGGATTGAAATAATGCAAGGCTATTGTCAGATTTTGAATAACAATAGTACCAGCTGAATGCCAGAATATGGATGGCAATAGTAACTGATCAGTATTATGATTTTTATGACTAGTACAAACCAGTGGTGGACTACAAATGCCGAAGTTGACAGGTCAGTGCCAGGATTAAGATTGTTCTAATGCCAGGATGGTTCCAAGAATTGGCTGGTTTTATGCCAGGCCATTGCCAGATTCAGGATGGCACATGTACCAGGTCATTGCCAGTATTTCAGGGCCATTTTTATTTGTATTTGCTAGGTTTCAATAATCTATAGCATTAAGCACTATATTTCACGGTTAATCAAAACTATTCTGTTTTCCAGGATGAATCCTATCAAGGTCCAGCTGTAGATATTTGGGCACTCGGCGTTCTCCTGTTCTTCATACTCACAGCTGATATGCCTTTCAAGGTAAATTGATTAATCTTGCTTTATATAGAGACCGACCTGATGTTTGTAATGCCTAGAAACATTGAAATAATCCGGGATACGGTAATAGTTAAAGTCAGAATTCAGGAAAACCACTTTAATGACAACGAGCATTATGAAGAAAGAAGAAAAAAAAAGAACACTGTGATAAGTCTAAATTCTTTTTTGTTAAGTAATTTGTAAAAATTGCAGCTTTATTGCGCTTGAAATGTAATTGTAAACCTCAAAGGTTACTTATGCTCTACAAAGTACTCAGTTTTAAACAGGGATAAATTGGCGAGCTTTTTTTTTTTTCTTTTTGAGCTTTCTCATATCTAAAGGCATGTTTGGTAAATTTCTCCATATTTGTCTGAGTTGTAGGCTGTCTTTTGAATATTACACGTAATAGTCCATGGGCCAGAAAGTGAAACCCTCCCCCACCCTAGGGAATTTTCACGATTTCCCTAGTTTTCTTCCTTAGGGTGTTTCCAAACATAAATGCGGTAAAAATGCAAAATTATCACTTTTTGTACAAACCGCACGCCAAATTTTCACATTTTCAGCCGCACTGACTTTGTGTCACGTTATTGGCTCTAACCTCCTTAATATCCAAACAATGGTATATAATTATGTCCATAACTAATGATTATTACGTATCCCAGGGCCATTATGTACCCCCTACTCTTAATTTTTGTTCGAAAATGGGCACGTGTAACTAGTTGCTACTGATACTGATGAAATTGCTGAGGCATTTTGTTACATTTCTGTATTTGATTTTGTACATAATCTTATTCAGAATGCTGCATATCAGTTTCGTTCACTAATTTCTCAAAATGTATGAATTAAGTGACAATAATCAATTGATTGTATAATGGCCACATATTTTTATCGATACCTACTTTGTAGGGAACGCTTCGTAATATATTCTGTAAATCGTGACATATCTGCATTATTTTGGCACCAATTAAATGCTTGCAGCATATACAACTAAGCTTGATGATGTAAAGTTAATCTGTTACTAAAATCCATTATCTAAATTGCTGATACGTATCCCCCACCCCTTAAAAATAGTCCAAATTTCAATTGACGGAACTTTGTTCTACCCTCATCTTCCCTATCATCTCTACTTTCTGGTACCAAATAGCAACAAAACAATTTATCGTTATGATTTATTACATAAAAGAGTATTTTACTAACATTTAAAGAATGAGATTATACCGCTTGGACGTTATTCACTGTAAAGTGGCCACCACATACTTATATCATGAATATGCATTCACAAACATAGTAAATATGACTAAAACTATAAATGTAGGATACTACCTATTGCAGTGTGTCTGACTTTCATATCTAACAGGTGTCATTCACTGAGACAACCAAGAAAATCATTGATTAACAGTAGAATAAGATAAATGTAACCAAAATAAATGTCTCTTATAACTCAAACTGACAACTAATACCAACAAGTAAATGGTGAAGAGCTTGGAAATCTACATCTATGTTTGAAATTTGCGAAGTTATGTTCATATAAATATCATTATATGTGGAGTATGATGTCTTAGTTAGTTTCTCTTTGTCACTGGCAACAGACAACTACAGAAAAAAAAACTAGCTTGACAATTTACACATTGTATTCATGATTCTTCATCATAAATGATGTCAGCTACGTTGTTAACATCAATATCCTCTGTATCCAAATTGCCATCGCTGTCGGCTTTTCTTTCTGGCATGATATCAATGAGTTCCTGTGGCAGTATATCACCTTTGACCCAGTCAATCTGCAGTTGTCCTAAGTCATCAAGTTTCCAGCCTTTGCCTACTGGACTTGGTATATCTGGATATGGCACACTGGATGTATTCCAAACATATGCTTGGTAGTTGCATCTGAGGATATGCATGTGCAGGGATGACCTGCATGGTGGTAGCAAGCTCAGATCAATACCATCACAACTGGACAAAGTTTGGCCTTTCTTGGGCTGGAATTTTTGTCTAAACATATCATAGCGCAGCTTGTTTATGTCTTTGTAGTTGGCCTTTCCATACATACAGCAGACAAACTGTTCAAGTTGCTAGAGAGATTAATGCTGAATAGTATTCAGGATGGGCATCAATTGTCTTCTTTGATGTAAGTTTACCTCGGTGAATAAAGGCACTTGTTGTATCGCATCCTGTGAATGCATGAAAAGAGTACATGAGTTTACAGCAATTTGTACCATGTTTGCTAATAACAGCTCTCACATCAATTAGTCTTCTCTTGTTTGAAACGCCAGTATCAAATAACACAGACGGGTCAATATCTTGAGAAAACGTCAACAGCACTAGGAAGACATCAGTATCTGGTGAACAGACTACAATCACCTTTTCTGTACCAAATGATTTGGCAGCATGGGTGCAATGCAGAATGATCCGAGTATCTGCTTCCGCCTGTGAAGAAAATAGGTCCTGCACCTGCATGGTCTGAACAGTCAATCTATCCTCACTTGTAAGGAGAGTGCATTCTCCCTTATACAAAAAATGTATGTGTCTGTTATGTAATTTAGGGGCATATTTTTCTGTTTGCCATTCACACAACAAAAGTTTGATCAGTTGTTCTTTGTTTGAGTCATTACTCATGAAAAATTTCCAGTCACGAGGTACTTTTGTACTTGCACCTTTGATAAAAAATGTTTGTGATTCACCACGGTGTGATCGCTCAGAGCTCTTTATGGAATTCTCCTTGTATGTGTCTGTAACAAAGTCTACTCTTGGTACTTTTGGCAACTGCTCTAACTCCTTGCTTGCAAGTTCCTCAAAGGTAGTAGGCAGGCCAATCAGAGCTTGCAAAATTGCGTTGCCATCTATGATGTACACTGTTTCTTCTACCTTTGGTGCATCAAGAGCTGCAACACCAGTCTCCAGTACATGTAACAATTTTACTTTGTCTGTCTTCACAGGATGACTTTCAGCAGTTGAAAGTGCCCAGGGTATTGGTGCTAATGGGTAGCTTAGTGTCTTCTCCAGGCTGATGCTGTGCTCCTCAGAAAGCATCACCAGCTGTCCAAAGAGGTTTCTTTCAGCTTTAATCTGAATTTGTTTGTTAGTCGCACTTGTAACCTTCTTGACTTGGCTTAAAGAGGCAAATGTGCTTAGTTTGTTTCTTGGGATGGGTTGGTGGAAACTAACAAACTTGCTCTGTAGTCTTTGTGTTATGAACTCACTGAATACTTTTTCTCCAACTGCATCAGCGCTCAACAAGTCAGCTTCAGTTTTTGAAGTTGCTGGTGCTCCAGAAGACAAACAGAATAATTTATCCTTGACATCAATCTGAAAAGGGTTCGCAAATCCCTTAATTGCTTCAAGAAGAGACTGGACATCTGACTCTGATTTAGCAATTTGTGACTTTCTGATTTCCTTGTGTGTATCAAGCTCTGTGGAACTCATGTCTGTCATTTCATATGTCGCTTCCATAAATGTAGCTCTGGCATGACGGGTGATGCACCACCTGTTGTAGGCTGCAGGGTTCCTACTAAAGCCGATGATTCCACAATGTGATTTTGCATGCCTATTGATGGTCTCTTCAATTGTGAGGTCCACTGGATTCCGTGAAGATGGAACATCTGATCGGGAAACACTGAAACCATTTTTCCGCAACAAGTCCTCAGCACCAGGGTGGGTTTGTGACAAGTTCATCAATGAGAAAAGGTACACTGGAACATACCGTGCATAGTTATGATTGTTGTAGGCAAAAAATGCTGGGCACATGTCCCATAACGAGGCCATGTGTAGTTCAAGATCATTCAAATTTGTTGCCCTAGCAAATCGCTAGAGGTAGTAGGTTGGCCTGGGCACCAGCTGCCCGTTGAGATACTACCACTGGAGAGTTATGGGGTCCTCTGACTGTCCAGACATTACTACATTGGATCCTTCTCTCTGGTTACGGTTCTTTCCCTTTGCCTACACATACACCGAATAGTCTGGCCTATTCTTTAAAGATTCTCCTCTGTCCTCATACACCTGACAACACAGATTACCAAACAATTCTTCTTCGCCCAAGGGGTTAACTACTGCACTGCAATTGCTTAGTAGCTACTTTCCTCTTGGTAAGGGTAGAAGAGACTCTTTAGCTATGGTAAGCAGCTCTTCTAGGAGGACACTCCAAAATCAAATCATTGTCCTCTAGTCTTGGGTAATGCCATAGCCTCTATACCATGGTCTTCCAATGTCTTGGGTTAAAGTTCTCTTGCTTGAGGATACACTCGGGCTCACTATTCTACCTAATTTCTCTTCCTCTTGTTTTGTTAAAGTTTTTATAGTTTATATAGGAATTATTTATTTCAATGTTGTTACTGTCCTTGAAATATTTTAATTTTCCTTGTTTCCTTTCCTCACTGGGGTATTTTCCCTGTTGGGGCCCCTGGGCTTATAGCATTCTGCTTTTCCAACTAGGGTTGTAGCTTAGCAATTAATAATAATAATGATAATAATAATAATAATAATAATAATAATAATAATAATAATAATAATAATAATAATAATAGTTTAGCCATAAACAAGCTGTTTGGTCAAGTTCTCCATGTCTCACTTGATCTTTGAAAATAGAGTACTGCTGATACAGCTCTTTGAAGCAGTCACTTGCACAGAGGTCATTCAAACCAGATTGAGAAGGTGACTGAATGAGTATCTCAAGTTGTTCATGTAAGCTGGCATTTAATGAACTTCCATTTGCACTCTTGGTATAAAAGGCATCAAGCAGGAGCCGTTCTAGGGACTCGTACATCAATTTGTGAACTCTCATTGCATGGTTGTAATGTTTGCCCCTCAACATTTGATCAATCGATCCACTTGCACATACACCAGCCTCAATAATGAAGTCCTCAAAGCCTGTGCCGGACATCATCTTCCCGATGACTCCAAGGTATGAGCAGATTGTATGAAATGCCCCAATCCATACAAGAATACCACTGTATTCTCGTGGTTTTTGCCACATGATAGAGTAAGCTTTCATTACTACAGCTGGATCAAAAGTTATGATACTGACCTCCTGCTGCACATCCTTTGTGGCCTGCTGGCATAGTCGGAGTATGTGTTGCCCAATGTACTGGTACCATGTAATCAACTGTAGACTGAGCACAGGCTTTAACATAATCACCTTTTCCAGTTAGTGACAACCATCCAGCCCAGCCAGGAACACTTTGTTCATTAGGTTTGTACAATCTTGCAATAGTCCAAGCAAAGTCTGATTCCTTGGATTCATGAAATGAAACTGGTATTGTCACAGATACATGTTATACTCTCTAATTAGGCTCAGTCCTACTCCTTATGAAACAAGGTGGCAGTTCTTTATCCTCATAGCAAATTGGCCTGTCTTTATTACTCTTCCCTGACTGCTGAAGTGGCTGCTCCCTGTTCATGTCACAACTTACACTACTAGATGTCTCCTGAATGACAATACCATGTGCTACATGTGTTGTTCCAGCCATTGATGGTGTTTCTTCAGACAGGTCGAAGTTGTCCCAGCTGAAGTGGAGAACTACATTATTCATACAGGATGATATGGTTGCGGGAAGTAAGGATTCCTGTGCGTTGATTTGGTTACATATGGCAGTTTCTAGCTCCATCACTTGAGAATATGACTGACAGTGACCGAAATGATTCAGCAGTGTAATGAGCTGAGCACTTCCTGTCATATGTCTCAACGTTATTCCAAGAAGAACATGTTTAGGCATTTTCCATTCTCCTCGACTCATAGCATAACATACATCTTGAGCACATGAATCAACCATTCTCCCCATTTTTGACGAAATATCTTTAAATGGTTTCCCACACAGAAGCTGCGACAAAAAGTTAATCAGGATTGGTGGTGGTTTGTTCTCTATGGACATCAACTGTGCTGCTGTGGGTGGCCATGGCAGTACGGCTGCATTCCTTTTGGCATCCATTAGTTGTCGGCTGAGCATCATAGCTGCTTCCTGGAGAATCCTTTCCTCAGAGGCAGCTATCTCAAATGCTGCCGCTACTGCTTGTCCAACTGGTAAGAGATCAGAATACATAAGTTCACTTCGGTGGTTAGGTGCCCAAAATTCAACCTTGTGACTAAAATATTTCTCCAACTTATTCTTGAGTTTATAGGTTTTGTAGTTTGGATTGTAAGTTGATGGATGATGTTCTTGTAAATATAGCAAATATTTCTCTTTCAACATTGTCACACGTTCTACGTTGCACCCCTTGATTTCATGTTCTTCAACATAATCACAGATGTAGGCGAATGCTTCACTATGGGCAGCTAAATGTTCAACAGCACTCTGATCCGGCTCTTTATTATCATTTCGCTCCTGCTTACGAGTGTAATCTCTGCGACAAGAATTATGATATTGTGCCTCTCGTGCTCGCAAGTCACAGCCTTCAATCTTTCCAAGTAATGTGTAGTCATTTTTATGCTTTGCAGCCTGTAGTATTGACTCAGCTGCAGTTTCTGTAACACACTTTGTTGGAAACTCTCTGACACCCTTGTCTCGTTTTCTGTTTTTTCCACAGAACAGGCACTGATCTGAAGGAAATAAAATTGATGAGGATGATACTCTCTTTCGATTTGAAGTTGAAGGCCCTTCGTCTTCTTCAACTGGATGTTGTCGTTTTCTACTTTTGATATGACCAATATTTGTAAACTTTTGATAACACTTCCTGTGTATTCCATGGGTATTTGCATTCAGAGTCTCTGGAACTTCTTCACAGATTTTGTCCATCCTCACATTAGCATCAGCACTAGCTTTGTGGAGCTGCGCTGATTCCTTGATCATTTCAAAGCTCGCATCAGTTAGTTTTCGAACAATTTTGTCAGTTTTCTGTTCAGAAAAATGTATAATGCAAGTCCTTTTGGCACACACTGCAGAGTTTTTTTTCCTCTGACTTTTCTTTTTCCGTAAACTAACTGGACGTTCTGCCATGCTGACTAATTATCACCAGTTGATATTGGATCCTTTGCCTCAAATGAAAATGTATCATAATTTATGCACAGAACCAATTTCAGAAAGCTAGAGAATATATTGTTTTCTATTGACACCAAAATGATGCAGTTATGTAACAATTTACAGAGGTTACGGAGAAAATTGGGTATTGCTGATAATATGTGGCCATTATACAATCAATTGATTATTGTCACTTAATTTCATATATTTTGGGAAATTAGTGAACGAAACTGCTATGCAATATTCTAAATAAGATTATGTACAGAATCAAATACAGAAATGTAACCAAATGCCTCAGCAATTTCATCAGTATCAGTAGCAACTAGTTACACGTGCCCATTTTCGAACAAAATTTAAGGGCAGGGGGTACAATAATGGACCTGGAATACGTAATAATCATTAATTATGGACATATTTATATACCATTGTGTAGCTCTTGGTCTTAGCATTATGTTGGTACCAAAAGTATTCACTTAGTTTGGATATTAAGGAAGTTAGAGCCAATAAAGCGACACAAAGTAAGTGCGGCTGAAAATGTGAAAATTTGGTGTGCGGTTTGTACAAAAAGTGATAATTTTGCATTTTTGCCGCATTTATATATTTGGAAGCACCCGAAAATGCATAAAATACACCCTAAGAAAGAAAACTAGGGGGGTCGTGAAAATTCCCTGGGGGTGGGGGTGGGGGGTGGGGGGGAGGGTTTCACTTTCTGGCCCATGGTCTATAAGAGGTGTTACAAGAACACATATCTGACATCTTTTAGCATATATCCACCGTCTTATATCCAGAAGTCACTATAGGCCTAAATGGCAAAATTAAAGCCAATCATGGAGGTACACAAACAACTTGGATTACCGGTCTAAATTGGCCACACTATAGAAAGATACAATGAAAAGGGTAGGTTTATTTGTCCAGTTATGGTAGGTTTCACTATTTTGGCTGTTATAACCCATCCATGTCTTCTTCAGCTAATTCACAATTCTTAATCTATCTCATCACCATATCTTTATTTTCACGATCGCACTAGCTCCATTAGCCTTTTCTTCATTTCCCAGTCATTCATTTGTCATTTCACCATAGTTGTTTTTGCAATAAATTTTTCATCTTTAGTTTCTTCGTCAACCATAGTTATTTTTGCAATCAATTTTTCATCTTTAGTTTCTTCGTCATAATCTTATTTCCAAAATTACCAGAGTTAGAATTGATTTTTTATGACGACCATCAATATAACATTTCTATCTTTACAATCATCCTGAAATTCACATACTTGGCCACATTTTCTAATCCCGAATTTCTCCTCATTTCACCTAGCCAGACCTCCTCAGTGTATCATCTTCTCAGTCTTACTCTCACGTTTTCATTTCCCTCCCCCAAAAGGCAAACACTGTCGCCGGCCTCAAGAGGCACATTCTGGCGGGGAGCTTCGTCACGCCGGACTTCGTGTCCCCCGCTGCCAACGATTTAATCAATCGCCTCCTGGTTCAGGATCCATCGGAGAGACCTTCTCCTCAGATCATCGCGTCTCACACTTGGCTGTCCAAAGCGCCCGACCCACCCACCCCCCTGCCCAGCCACGTCCTGACACCTAGGTTATCTGCGGAGGATATCTCTTCAGCCGAGGTTGGTTTGAAGGGCTTCTTTCTAAAGTGAAGCATGGAGCACCTCATTATAGCCGTAACGCATTTAGTATACCTGACGTGGCATACTGTAATCATACGTAGTTGGGATTTAAGTTCATCTAGGCTTTCTGCCTTTTACCATCCGTACTTCGGTCTCTTTGTATTCAGCTGTCCTGCTTCTTTGACATATAACATCGTTTTAATTTTCTACAAATACTTTGAGCAAGTCCCATTGGAGTTTAAAAATATCGGCCATTATTTGATGAAATATTCATTAATTAAGATCAATGCTAATACGTCTTCATTTATTTAACGGTATCTACTTTTGAATTTGATCAACACTTTATCATGTTTCTAATTTTCTATCATTTGTTTAGCGCTTCAGTTCCTATTCTGTGAAAAAATTTCCTTTCTTTAATAATAATTATAATATAGACTTTTTATTTTACTTGTTTTCTGTAGCAAGATCCAATGGAAAGAATTTGTTTCAAGTAAAGTCACCAGGACGATTAAGTAGAGTTTAAAAGTTTTATTTTAATAGTCAACGCTTGGTATGTAGGCTATAGGTTACTTGTCTTTGAGGTGTTACTCTTTATCGTTGTCTGTATACATTAACTTACTATTAAATGAAGTTGCATTATATATATATATATATATATATATATATATATATATATATATGTATGTATATATGTGTATATATATATATATATATATATATATATATATATATATATATATATATATATATATATATATATATATATATATATATATATATATATATATATATATATATATATATATATATATATATATGTGTGTATATATATATATATATATATATATATATATATATATATATATATATATATATATATATATATATATATATATATATATGTGTGTGTGTGTGTGTGTGTGTGTGTGTGTGTGCGTGTGGCCAGTGCCGCTAGATTTTACCCCAAAAGAAGCAGTCGGTTTACCAATCATTTTATATTGACAATATAAAACAATTAAAAGCAGGGAAGAATATCTATGAAACTTTGTAATTGAATTCCCTGTATGTTCTTCAGGAGGAGACAATAACATCGCTGGAGAAGTGGGGCATAAACCGAGATTCCCTGGAAGAGGGGGCACCCATGGGGGCGCGATCCCCTGCTATAGCCACGTACCGCATTATGCTGCATCGCCTCCTCACCCAAGCTAATACTCCAAGCAAAGTGTCCAACAACAATTCCGTGGAAACGACTACGACTTCTGCGACGTCAACGACCCCAACGTCATCGCCTTGCAAGGAGATAGTCGTCAGAAGACCCAAACTTAGACTCCGAAATGGCCTAGCTTCCTCGGCGCCTGGTGGCGTCAAGTCCAAGGCTTGCAATATCGTTTAGAGTATTATTCATCTCTCAGTTTACTGTATTAAGAGGTCTGAATCTCTCCTAAAGAGTCACTCAGGGGAAAATGTCGTTTATTCTTTTCTTTCTATTATTGTCAAATGAGTTCTGATGTGAGCCATACTGGGTAGAGGTGGGGTCATACTCCCAGTCAGTTTTCTGGCATCTCTAATCATGTTGCCAATGAATTTAGCACCAGTCAGTCAATACGGTTTTTTTTTTTTTTTTTTTTTAACTGGTGTAAAACTGAATTCTCGCTCCTTTATTAAGATGACAAAACACAATTTTAGCACCAGTACAAAATAATGATTTATTTAAGGCAAACTTTGCCAGCAAGATTTCTAAAATTGTCAGGAAACCCCTTTGTCTGGAACCGCCTCTGGAAGTCTTTGCAGTTTAGCTTCCGTTGTAGTGAGTACAGTGGACCATTTCCTTTTGGGGCTTTACCTGCGAAATTTGTTTCAGACCAACCAGATTGTACTGTGGAAGTTAATATAGGTTTATTTATTTCATATTTATTTTCAGTAATTTGTTTTTTGTCTGATTCTGTGAAGACAATTTCGTTAAACCGAACTCATAGGATTGCCAGATATGAATGTATATGAATTCATATATGTGTGTATTTATATGCGTATATAATCTGTATTGATGTGTATAAACACACGCATGTATGTATACGTAGTGTATTTGAGGATTTTAATTTACTAAAGCATATGGTCCAAGTAAACGAGTTATTAAGTAAATGTAGATAGTTTATAAATCCTGATTGTTATATATAAATTCTAAAATTATACTAAATGGGGATATTTGGAGACTCAAATCATATCTCAGATCAAGGAAATTAATCAGGAGAGATGGGGGGATTGGGTGGGTGGAGTAGCGAACTAAAATATTAAAAGAAATAAGAGAAAATAATTTTCTTTAAACGTTTAGTAATGTTCTAAATATTTGGAGGAAAGTGGGCTATATGGACATTAATATCTACTATTCTTTATACTTTTATCAATTTATTATGAAGGAAGATAACTATTAGTTTTTTGTAAATGTAATAATTTAAAGGCATATATCCAGAACGTACAGCTCGGAGAAACTTACAAAATTCAGAGGGAAGAGAATAAAAGAAAACCCGATTGTTTAGCCTTGGTAATTATTCTTCCTCGATCATTTTTCCACAACAAAGGTACAATATTTTCATTAAACTCAGCATTCCTACGGCACATCCTGGCATAACAGATGTCAGTTTTTATCTTAGAAAGAAAAATGCCAAGGGCTCACGAGTATGGAATTAATGGAAGCATGGAACATTAAGGATGATTTCTGAAAAAGAAAAGGGAGCTCAATTGTAATAACCCTGAACTTAAAAAATTTTTCACACAGGAATTCCATATTGTATCCGAGATGTTCTTATTTATATAATTGCCTAAGGAGGTGACGTTCTTAGTCTTTTAGCCTATCTTCACTGGGGTCAGTAATCCTAAATGATTATGATTTTATTGGTAAAAATAAAGAAACAAGATTAATTAACAATGTAAAATATACTGTGGGGCATTATACTAAGACAGGATCAGCATGCCTGTGAATAACAATGACATTTTTGAATACCAAATGTAGGTTTAGAGTGTACTTTAGAGGTGATTATTATTTATGAAGGCCAAAGAAACAATTCTAAGTTTAGATAGTGTATATATCTATTGTATATAGTCATCAATAACCCACAATGAATTTTATGGCCGGTGCTTGACACTGCTCTGTATAAATGGATTAAAATGTAACAGAAGAGAGAGAGAGAGAGAGAGAGAGAGAGAGAGAGAGAGAGAGAGAGAGAGAGAGAGAGAGAGAGAGAGAGAGAGAGTGTGTGTGTGTGTGTGTGGAGGCAGTACCATACCACAACCCTTTAAAAACTATATCAAATTGCATCAATAGATCGCGTGGTATCGGCAATTCCCTTAAAAGCAATTGAAAGTAGACGCTTTTCCCTATGCAAGGGAAATGCCATTGCTATGAGATGGTTTCGTCACTTTGCCTTTTAGGTCGAAGAAAACATTAGCATGTATTAGTAACGTCTAGCGTTCTGTGTCAGTCATAAATCACTGTAATTGCTGAACAATATGAAGTAGAAGGAAAGTGTCGCCTTAGCGAGATGGCTAGAGGCATAGATCGTGATTTCTGTGTGCTTGTTAGTCAATTAGACACCTGAAATTTAGAAAGTATTCCTTGTCCAGGTCAAAATGGTACTGCCTACGTTCTAGAGATAATTGTGAATGAGAAAAAGAATTCTAGGAAGGCGTAATTGTAGGTAGTTTGTAACAAGAAATACTGTTCAAGTAACAAAAGGTATTGAGTTTTAGAAGTAAGATTATCATAGTCATCGACAAATTATGACTCGAAAATCCTAACTGTTAACGTTCTGATTTCATGTCTGACATAATTTTGCTTTGATCTTGATCCAGTGGCCCAAGTTCTGTTCTGCTCTCTTCATTTGAACGAAATTTTCGATTGAACGATGAACAGGGAAATAGTGTTATTTTGACCGGGAAACTAACACCGCCGTGACACAGATAAGTATTAATGGAAAGCTATGGTTGTCGAATAACAAGCTACTGTAAACCTCAAACTGTGATGTATTTTAAGATTCTGTATTGTGAGTATTGAATTGGACCAAGAATGATTTTAATTGAATAAAAGTCCAGTTTTCAAAAGGATTTTCGTTGTTTTGTGTTTATCCTCCTTTTTCCCATCCGGCACTCTCCTTTTTTTTACAGCCACTTATTTCATTCTGAAGGACCCTAT
This sequence comes from Palaemon carinicauda, assembly GCF_036898095.1. Taxonomy (NCBI): domain Eukaryota; kingdom Metazoa; phylum Arthropoda; class Malacostraca; order Decapoda; family Palaemonidae; genus Palaemon; species Palaemon carinicauda. Next base: position 76,970,743 of record NC_090732.1, on the reverse strand, counting down.
TGGAAAATAAATAACATGGCATTATGTTGCCAAAACAATCTCGTGATCGTGAGTCACATAATATTGGCCACAGACGGTCAAGGTGTAACAATAAAAAGTAGGCTATTGAGAGAAAAAAATTTTCTACTCCTCTAGGACCGGTATAGCAATCACATTACTTCTTAAACTTACACATTAAGTTATACTTGCAGTCTTACTCTTTGCTAAGTATAATTCTTAAGTGTAAGTTATAATGTGGTTAGCAGAGTTTTTATTATTGTAATTGTAGCCTTAAGTACAAACAAATGATTATGAAATGCAGAAAAGGATAAAACCCTTATTTCAAATGGTGATAGTTTTAAAAGAGCAGATATTAATAAACATTTTTAGAATCAATGTCAACATTAGAGAATACATGGATAACTTTTACCAAACCAATTTGAAAAATATTGCAATTTGAGGAAAGTAATTGCTTTTCACATATTTTGCCTGCCTGGGCCCAGGCTGATTACTTGGCAATTACATTAAGTATTTCATGTTTAAATTTAATGCCAATGTAATGTGTGCGTTCAAAACATCCATTCCGATCCAGCAAAGGTAATGCTCTCCAAATAATACATACTGGTATTTCAAACTCGAGATATTTCTTTTTTCAGGAGATGTAGGTAACTCATTAAGGATGGGATAGTTTGAAAAACCTGAGGATTATAGTGTCTAAACATTACCACGAGTCGATGCTCATGTGTTATTAATCATGGCATATTGTTATGCTTAAGCAATTCGAAACAGCTGTTTGGTGATCGACCTGTTTTAACTTTTCACAAACGTATAAAGTTCTATTTCATATTGGACGATTTGATTTATAACTCGTACAGATTCCCTCTTCCCCCTGACCCAGAGGAGTGGGCAAGCAATGGCCGGTCAGGTAGGCTACGGTGCCTGAGGTTAGGTAAGCAAAGGTTAGGGAAGGTAAAGTGAGGTAAGGATGGGAAACCAAAGGTAAAACGAATTCCCGATTTGTATTTAGCCGTACTACTTCGTTGTAGGTCTGGCAGTGGAAGGACCCTACAAAAGAGTCCCTCATAACATCTTTATGAAGTCTTATCTTATAGAATTCTTTTGTTATTAGAAATTTTTGTTAAACTAAGAAGTATTGTAAATACTAACGCACATAATTGTCAACTTTCTATTCATCATTATTATTATTATTATTATTATTATTATTATTATTATTATTATTATTATTATTATTATTATTGTTATTATTATTATTATTATTATTATTATTATTATTATTATTATTCGGCAAGACAAAAGTTTTATCGACTTGTTAGAAACTCATAATCAGTATCATATTGAAGCAACAATCCTGAAGATGATAGTAGAAGACTCGAGGTGATCTCTTGGGAAATAACCAGACAGGAAGTGAAAATATTTCATTTATTTAGGCAGAAATAATCTTGGGCACAGGAGATATTGTTACTTGTCATTCATTCACTAATGACTGAAAAAGAGTTGCCTAATGAGGTAGAAGTAAACGGGATGAGAGATGACTTAAGAAGCCTAATGAAGGAAATACTTCCTGAAATATTAGTAGTTGACCTTTGTTGATCACTGGCGCAGCACTTCAAGTGTAATCCTCGTCCCTTTGGAAAGATTTTCTTTGACGTTGAGCTGGAGATAAATAACCTAGACATTTTACGGTCTCATATTAATAAAACAATTCATTTTTATTACACAAGAGATCCTAGATGTTATGCCACGTAATAAAGGTAAATGAAATTTAGAAACTTCAAATGATATATGCAAGAACAATCATGATTAGAGGGATAGAATCAAGAGAGCGGGGAAAATGTGTCTTGTTATAAAGTATTTGCGTGAAAACTGTATTTTGTTATAGAGAATTATTATTGGGTCAAACAGTGGATGGACCCTACAAAAGAGTCCCATAACATCTTTATGAGGTCTGAAAGCTTGTTATAAAATATTATCGTGGACACAGCCTGTTTATTATAAAGTAATGGAAACTCACCTTCTTAGTCTCAATGGCCCCCTTTGTGTGCCGCAACTCAGGAGAGTTCCTGGACCCCATTGTCCAAGTATTTATGCCATGACACAAAGAGGACCACAAATGAAAACATTACACTGCCCCATCATGAGGCATGATTTAAAATTTCAATGGGACAAAATATACCTCCTAAATTTACGAACAGGCTACCACAATCCGTTGTATCAAAGTTCTTTATCCAAAGACACAAATCACGTCAGAACTATCAAACCGAAGCATTTACGCTCTTTGAGGTTGAAATGTCATAATTGTTTTGGTTTGTGTATCAGCACAGCAAACACACACGGGTCCAGTGAGTTCCAGAGAAACGGTTTTTATCATTATCATTATGGCAAATCGTACGATAATTATCTCGCATGTGCGATTGAACGACTTAGACGTAAAATATATTTTATATTAGTAAGTATTTTGTTATTATTATTATTATTATTATTATTATTATTATTATTATTATTATTATTATTATTATTATTATTATTATTATAACCTTAGCTGGAAAAGCAGGATGCTACTAGCCAAAGGACTCCAGCAGGGACAAATAACCCAGTGAGAAAAGTAAATAAAGAAATAAACTATAAATAAGAAGTAAAGAATAGAAAATATGAAACAGCTTAAGATCATTAACAAAGTAAAAAAAACAGATCTGTTACATATAAACTATGAAAGGAGACATGTTAACAACTGAAAAAACATTCGCAATTATGATTAATTTTTTTAGGTGTTAGTAATCATTTACTTAAGAAATTACTCTAATTTTGGCACATCAGTTTACAATTATGCATTTTTATTGAATAAATTTGTCTGCAAAACGGAAAAAAATCACAGTCTATAATCTTTTGTAACTATCCAATTGATTTGAACATTTACAACCTTTGTAAAATTTTAGGGTACTTGTTTTTAAGCATTTCGTGCGTAAAATTTGACAAAGAGCCTAATTAGTTATGAAATGGTTTGAAGAACTTAAGCTGTACGGGCATTGTAAACGCTTTGTCTACAAAAGCGGGGTACAGACTTTCAAATAGGATTATCCAGCGTTGTTTGTTCAAATATTGTCACACACTGAAACAGATGTTTCATCATGTTTGATCAAACTTCAGTATTCCTACTGACAACGTCCCTAGAACATGTGCCGGAAGAGAGCGTGCGCGACGTTATTCACAATATTATTTGCGTCAAAGACAGGTTGCAGTGAGCTCGGATTGGGCATGTAGGCCTGGGGGTAAAGTACACTCGTTTAGCACCAAATAACATAAATCATCATCATCTGCCAAGGAAGTCAGAGACAAAAAGACAAATCACTTCATGGCTGTGCCTCATCACAAATGATTATATATAAATTTTTCTATAGATGTGCACATATAATTATAGTGTTGATATATATATATATATATATATATATATATATATATATATATATATATATATATATATATATATATATATATATATATATATATATATATATATACGGATTTTTAGCAAAGCGAAAAATCTATTTTTGGGTGAGATAGCCATGTCGTCCTGATGGAAGGTTCCTTTAGGTAGCTTTCTAAGGGATATTTGCTACACTGTTACTCCCAGAGAATTAACCATAGGTGTCCAGAATTCTAACTCCTGGCGTGAGTATCCTTAATATATATTTAAGGATATTGCATAATACCAGGGGACGTATTTTTTGATACGACACATAGCAATCTTCACCCCGAATAGATCTAACTCTTTGAGGGGGAAGAGTGGCAAACGAAAGGGGAGCCGTTATCAAGGTACTGAGTGGACCTCCTCTCCATACTACTACGGCCCATCATTCCTAATTTGCATTTAAGCAGGAATAGCCGCAGATAGAGTAGTTTCTGGTGGGGTCATTTAAGAAAGAAAGGTGGGTCCATCAGGACCACATGGCTGTCTCACCCTAAAGTAGATTTTTCGCTTTCCTCAAAATCCGTTTTTTGAGCTCGGCCATATTGTCCAAATGGGAGCTTATCAGAGAATTAACTTGAAAGTACTATATCTGTGGGTTTGTATAAGTGCCTTTACTTTGAATGAATTCCTTATATGGTCTCCTAGACCCGTATTTATGACATTACCGTTATTTGTCATATCCACCAAGCTTGGAACTAGCTTAGGGCTTCCTGGCCCCTGCAGGGAAAATGTCGACTTCGACTATAAGGATTCAAAGTTTGTATCTCCATAAGGATGCAAGGGAAACTTTCTAGAGATTACCTATTTGTACTTTGGAGATCGGTACCATTAAGATTTATATTTAAGGAAATAGAAAAGCTCTGGACTCTTTTATTGATATACTGAGGGATAAAAGAAGATGCAGATACATTTTTTCTCTTTATTTTCATAAGCAAAAATAAATTACAATGTATCATGAGTAGGAATCTAACCTTGCACATATAAACATCATGGTTATATATATTTCTGACCTGTAAGGGAAAAATACACATATATAAATTCATTTTTAAAAAATGCCACTCAATGAATGTGAAGCTAAACTTGTCTAGTTTCACTCAGATGTTGGATATGCTTCAACACTGTGTTAAAATGTTCACACGGCACTGGTGTTATTGGTTAGATACTGTACCTGTATAGAACAGTCTATTAATCACCGTAGTGATTTTCACTGGAAGGTATTAACACTAGAAGGGGTTAACACCTATTCACCCAATACACTGTTGAGTCCTAAAACAGTCCACTGTTCATTGCAGCACTAGACGGCAGATTTTATGACACTACCTCCCACCACCACAAAATGTTTTATCTCCTGCACTTGCTTCGCATAATGTTTATAGAAGACTCTAGATGATTTTCAACGAAGAAGCAACTTTTCTTGGATCGTGACCTGCGGGTGTGCTCCGCTCTGGGAATAAAGTAGGTGAGTTTCGCTTTCAGTTGTCTTAGAGATAAGTTTGATCCTGAGGTTTCGCCTCAGAAGAGCTGTCCCTCCTTGAAGTCTGAAGTTATTCGAAGATAGACCTTTAGACACTTTACTGGGCATAGAGAGAGATCTTCCTTCAGAAGGCAGATTCTCCAAGGACCCCACCTTTTGATGGGCAGCTCGTTTTTGGGGAGAAAATCAGGATCAGGGAAGAGATTCAGTTCTGTTTCCAGGGACTGGATATAGCCTTCATTTCTGGATAAGACCACTATTTCACTAACTCTAGCCCCTGAGGCTATAGCAAATAGAAATATCACTTTCTGTGTTAGATCCTTTAGGGTGCAGTCCTCATTGTTCAGATTTGAAGCATAGTGCAAGACTTTGTCCAATGACCATGCTATGGGCTTTGGGGGGGGGGGGGGGTTGCTGGCTTGAGTCTAGTGCATGCTTTTGGTATCTTATTAAAGATCTCACCTGAAAGATCCACCTGAAATGCGTACAGAAGAGGTCTAATCAAAGCTGACTTACACGCAGTTATTGTGGTGGAAGCAAGGCCTTGTTCGTGTATGTGGATGAAGAAAGAAAGACAGAAGTCTATAGATATTTCTGTCGGTTTCCTTGCTTTCACAAAGAAAACCCACTTCTTTCAAGACGATTCATATTGTCTCCTAGTTGAACTTGACTTGTATTCTTCAATGAAGTCGATTTTGTCCTTTGAGGTCCCAAACCTTTTCTTGGCTGCTAGGGTGAGAAAATCATGAGATGTAGGTTGTTGGTTCTCAAGGATGAAGCGTAAACAGTCGACTTCTGAACCAGTTGTGATAAAACTGGGTTCGGCAGAGGAATCAGCTTCAGTTTCAGTTCTAGAACTAGAGGGAACCAATTGCTTCTGGGCCATTTGGAGGCCACTACTACAGCTGTTCCTCTGAAGGATCTTAGATTGTCGAGGACTTTTAGCAGGAGATTGGTTGGTGGGAACAGGTAGATCCAATTCCATCTGTTCCAGTCGAGAGACATGGCATCTATCACTTCTGCTTGAAGGTCCTCGTAAGGGACTACATAACGAGGTAGTTTCTTGTTGTCGCTCGTTGCGAAGAGGTCGATCTGCAGTTCTGGGACTTTTTCTGAGAGGAAGGAGAGTGAGTCTGCATCTAGGGACCATTCTGTCTCTATCGGCTTTCGCTGGGATAGAGCATTCGCCCTCACATTGCGGAACCCTTGAGGGTGAACTGCTGATAAGTGCCATCTTCTCTTCCTTGCCAGGTAGAAGATAGCTAACATCACGTGATTGATGTGAGGTGATCTCAAGCTTTGTCGATTTAGAAATTTTATTATCAATTGCTTGTCCAAGACCAATCTGATGTGGACCGCTCTGCAAGGGGATAGTTTCTTCAATGTTAGGAAGACTGCCATAGCCTCCAAGATATTGATGTGAAAGGTTTTGAACTAGTGCGACCAATTCCCCTGCACTTTCTTTTCTTGCGAATGGCCGCCCCATCCTTCTAGGAAAGCGTCTGTGTGTATCACCACTGATGGTTGTGGTGGTTGCAAGGGAATTGTCCGTGCTAGGTTCTTGGCTGTTGACCATGGCCTTATTAGCGTGTGCAATTGGGTCGGGGTCAACCTTAGTTGATCTCTTTGAGCGTTTGATGAGTATCTTCTCCAGACTCCTGGCGCATCCTTTAGTCGTGCTTTGAGCACCGGGTCTGTCACTGCTGCAAATTGGAGAGAGCCCAATACTCTTTCCTGTTGGCGTCTTGAAATCCTCTTGCATTGGATTAGTCTCTTGACAGATCCTGCTATCTCTCTCCTCTTCTTTAGTGGAATGGAGAGACAGTGTGACTGTAAGTTTCAATGGATTCCTAACCATTGAAACTTCTGAGCTGGAGAAAGGTGAGACTTCTTGCGATTGATCTTGAAGCCTAGGTGCTCCAGGAACTGGATCACCTTTCCGGCCGCTTGCAGAGAAGTAGTCTTGGATGCTGCCCACACCAGCCAATCGTCTAGGTATGCTACTACCTGAATTCCTTCGGAGCGTAGTTGTTGTACGATCGTATCTGCTAGCTTTGTGAATATCCTTGGGGCTATGTTTAGCCTGAGGGGCATGGCTGTGAAGACATATTTTGTCTTCTGTATCCTGAATCCTAGGTAGGAGGAGAGGGGGCGACTGACTGGTAGGTGCCAGTAAGCGTCTGCCAGGTCTATTGAGATAGTGTACACCCCTTTTGTTAGAAGGGTCCTTATGTGTTGCAAGGTAAGCATCCAGAACTTGTTGTTGTCGATGAACTTGTTGAGTGGAGACAAGTCTAGAATGACTCTGAGTTTGTTCAAGTCTTTCTTGGGAAAACAGAACAGCCCTCCCTGGAATCTGATGGACTTCACTTTCCTTATTACATTCTTGTTCAAGAGTTCTGAGGTATATTCTCCCAACAAGGGGGTGGAGTGTTGGAAGAATTCTGGAAAAGGGGGTGGAATTTTGTTCCATCTCCAACCGAGTCCATTTGTGATTAGGCTGTGGGCCCAGGGATTGAAGGTCCAACGATCCCGAAAGGGGAAGAGTTTGCCTCCTACCTGAAACCTGTCATTGCTTAGAGGTTCCTGAGGACTTGCTTCCATGACCGCGTCCTCCTCTACCCCTTGAGGGATTTCTTGAGGAGCCTCTTTTTGGGCCTCTACCTTTGTAGGGCCGAAAGGTAGTAGTGTGCCTCTCAAAACCTGAGTTGAAAACAGGTGATTGGGCCACCAGCTGCTGAGGGACCATCTGGAAGGTGGCTTGTGGCTGGGTTACCATTTGAGGCACTGTGGCCATGGTCACGACTGGAAGCTGTGCAGGTCTACGTGGTCTCTTTGCCTTTTTGATCTTAGGCTGGGGACCACTGTCTGAGGATGATTTCCTCTTAGAAGACATGCCGCACTTTTGGAGAAGGTTCCTATTCTCCATGGCGGCTTTTGCAATGACTTCTTGAACCACTTCTTGTGGGAAAAGGTCTTTGCCCCAGATGTATGATGAGATCAGCTTCCTGGGTTCATGTTTTACCGTTGCTGTGGCAAACACATGTTCTCTACAGGTCCTCCTTGACCTGACAAAGGCATATAGGTCCTTCATAAGGGTATACATGTGGGACTTGGATAAGACCATATACATGTCTGGGGCATTGGTTAGACCTGCGCACATTTCCAGGAAGTTCTGATAAGACAAGGAAGTTACAAGTCTTTCTTTCGTCTCCTGTTCCCTTCTCAAAAGATGGTCTGGCACCTTTGGAAGGTTCTCATTGAACTGCTGGCCTGCTATCTCCAGATCCAGCTTCGTGAAGGAGAAGGTTAGATATACTTCTTTCAACTTCTCCTCGCAGGTAGGCATGGCTAGAGATAATGGTTTACATTCCTCTAGAACTGGGCAAGGTTTGCCTTCTTCGACTGCTTTCATGACACAATCAAGGACTTTCACCGAAAAGAAGAAAAGCTCTGGAGGAAGGAGCAATGAAGGTTGGGTGCCTCTTGCTTAATGCTGAGACTTTGGAGTTGGAATATCCTGCTCCTTTCATGGTTATGGTTAGGATGGCTTGTGCCTTTTCCTGTTGAAAGACATTGACTTCCTTGGGTACCGTCTCCTCGCGAGATGCAGGTTCATCTCGCAGTCTCACATAGCAATCTGGGTATGCTGAAAAGCTGGGCCAGAATTGAAGATCTTCAAGGGGTTTGGCCCCCAACTTCTCAGAGATGTAAAGCTTCCCATTCATCATGGGCATGTGCTCCGTATACCTCAAGGGGTTGCTTTTGGAGCAGTGAGGGAGGTCAGATACTCTCATGGGCTTAGTAGAGCCCCTGGAACCGCCAGAGCATTTCCCTTCCTTTACCTCTCTCTTCGTCTCTTTGAGATCTTGCTTTATTTCCTCTTGTTCCTTCCGGAACACTGCCAACATCTGCTGGATCGACTCTAGGAGCGCTTCGCTCTTGCCGACCTGTGTAGCTGGTTGGGGAGTTGGGGCTAAAGAGGTTGACTGCATAGATTGATATGTCGTCAGTCACCGTCGAAATGGATTTTTCTTCCTCCGTGGGGGTTGAACCACTTCTTCTTCAGGGCCTTCTTGCAGTAGGTCCTGTTCGGTGTCGGTGGACACCTCCGACATCCGTTCTTGGTGGATGTCCATGCCTTGCAGTGCCTTGTTGATGTCCTCATCCACTGTCAGTTAGATGAAGGGAGGCTGAACCTGTACCTGGAGCACAACCGCACTGGATTGAGCCTTAGGGAACAGAAGGCACCTTAGAGATTCGTTAGGTAGGTAAGGTCCCTTGACTCCGTGGTGTCAGGGATATCTCCTCCAAAGCTGTCAGTCAGCAAGGTCGAGCAGTTGGAGCAACCCTTCGGGTCCCAGTACCTCAGGGATCTAGATACGATGCAGCAGGGGGCATGAGACCTGCACATTCTATGCCCATAAAAGTCCTTACTCTTGTAGTACCAGAACACAACTGCACACTTCATTGTTGGCTCCTCCTGTAAGGGGAAAAAAGGTGAAATGAGTATTCAGTTGTTCATATCATTGATATAAATGCATACTTTTAAATTGTAATACTTACTATTATATTTGATAGCTTAGGATAGTAATCTAGAAAGGAAATAGGAAAGACACATATCTGTGTTTCCTCTCCCAGGCAATCGCTGAGACCTCGGTCAATATTAATATTTGAATTCCTTATAAGGGAAAATACAGGGTGGAATAACTCCCGTACGTAGAGCCGGGGTTAGTATATATTTATATTAACTCCTCCACCTATAGAATATTAATACTGAACGGTGTTTCATAAGTGTCCCAATAATCAAAGGATTCTTCAGGGTGTTGAGGGAATACTTCACCCCAACATGTTATCCGGTCTCAACAATAGACTGTGATAGGATACACAGAGTATGTTAGAAATATTTGTACTACTGTATTTTTGTATACTGTAGTTTTACCAACTACTGTATTGCTGTATACTGTAGTACTATTAACTACTGTATTGTTTTATACTGTAGTTTTACCGGTATACTACCGGGGTTAGGCTAGTGCCTGGCGGCACTAACTGATAGAGAGAGAGAAAGAATGGAAAGGAGGCTTTCCTATTATCATAGTTTAGCACAATAAATGGAAGTGTAGGAGGGCTGCTGCACCCTACTGTCTCCTTGCCAGAATGAGAATTTTAATGGAAGGGGAGGAATGCATCTGATTCTAGCTTCCATCCGGCCACAACTTTTGCCGCCGACTGTACTGCCGGTTGCAAGGTTTGTGGATGGCAGGCCAAGAGAGGACTGAAGAATTCTCAACAGCATAATAGGTTTCCCACCGACAGCCGTCAGGGTCGGGTCAGTCTTTCCCTCCGGGTCATTCACCTCCGGTGAAGGAAGGACATAAGGAGGAAGTGGCCGAGTCGACAACCTAACCGCCGCTGGTAGGTTCCCAACCGGCAATATAGTCAACCTGGCAAGCCAGGATGACTGTCTGAATACCAGCGAAAGAATGTTGTGATGGCTAGGTCTACACTAAAGGACAGAGGGGGGAGGGAAAAAGGTCTTACAGTTTACAGGGGAGAAAGGCGGCAGCAGGTATGCCGCCTACTTTCGGCTGAAAACTAAGGAAGCATGGCTTCCTGTGCCGACGCCGTTGTGGTCGGCAGAGCAACAAAGATTCCCTTGTCGGCGACATTGTCGGCTGTAAGACGTGTCTTATAGTTTACAGGGGAGAAAGGCGGCGGCAGGTATGCCGCCTACTTTCGGCTGTAAACTAAGGAAGCATAGCTTCCCGTGACGGCAACGTCGTGGGCGGCAGAGGAACATAGATTCCCCTGTCGGCGACATTGTCGGGTGCAAGACAGTACACCTTGAGTTACCGTCATACTTCAAAGCCCGGATACTCGGCGGCAAAGAAGACAGATGGTATAATACTATCTAAGTCAAGCCAGAGTTTACTACTCGGTGGCGATGACGAAAGATAGGGTTGCCGCTTGTGATTGTGGCAGCTCGGGGGGGGGGGGGGGGGGGAGAGAAAGGGTTTAGCCTCTTTTCTCTAAAAGAGAAAAATATCGAATTATACCCATAAATTCTGGGGGATATATATCCCCCTCCGAATTAATAGGATACGATGGGAGAGGTTAAACAATGGGAATTACTTTACTAATGTATACAAAACGGGTTAGGATAGCCTAACTCCGGTGGGAACCGCGGCCATGGTTGGTACCACCGGGGCCCCCGTCGTATACGAAAGTAACGTAACATATCGGAAGAGGAAATATTATAATGCATGCAAATCTTCACTATTATAATTTGCCTAACTAGCTAAAAACTTTTTTTTTTATAGCTAAATACCGGGAGCGTCGCACTACTGACTAAATAGATTGCATTCATGACGTGAGACAGGGGTCTCAAAATAGCCGCACCCCAGTGTCGACTACGCTCCACCAAACACACTTAAATCATACGAATTTAACTGTGAGAAGGGAGCCTTAAAATTATCCACAGGAAAGATCAAATACTCAACTTTCCAGAGGATGAAGATGCTGGAGATTGCATGATAACATTCCGAAAAGAGTAACAAACACCGAGAAAAACGTGGTAGCGCACTTAGCTTAAATGCTACAGTTTTAAGGAATGATGGGCCGTAGTAGTACGGAGAGGAGGTCCACCGGGTACCTTGATAACGGCTCCCCTTTCCTTCGCCACTCTTCCCCCCCAAAGAGTTAAATCTATTCGCGGTGAAGATTGCTACGTGTCGTATCCAAAAATACGTCCTCTGATATTATGCGATATCCTTGAAGGATACTAATGATACTCGTACCAGGAGTTAGAATTCTGGAGACCTATGGTTAATTCTCTGGGAGCATTACTGGAGTAAATATCCCTTACAAAGCTACCTAAAGGAACCTTCCATCAAGACGACATGTCCGAGCCCAAATATATATATATATATATATATATATATATATATATATATATATATATATATATATATATATATATATATATATATATATATATATATATATATATATGTATATATATTCAAATAAGCCATATATATTTTTGATACATTAATGTCCGGATTCTCTTAACGACCTCAGGATCAGAGCCCCAAGCGAAATCACACAAAGACAAGAGCTTGTGACTGGCCGGGAATCGAACCCTGGTCGGCCAGCTTGTATAGACAGTGACTAAACCACTTGGCCAAGTGGTTTAGTCACTGTCTATACAAGCTTGCCGACCAGAGTTCGATTCCCGGCCGGTCACAAGCTCTTGTCTTTGTGTGATTTCGCCTGGGGCTCTGATCCCGAGGTCGTTAAGAGAATCCGGACATTAATGTATCAAAAATATATATGGCTTATTTGAATATGAAAACACGTCTAAATGTGCAAAATTTATCATATATATATATATAACGGATTTTGAGCGAAGCGAAAAATCTATTTTTGGGTAAGATGGTCATGTCGTCCTGATGGAAGTTCCTTAAAGGCAGCTTCGTAGGGTATATTACAACTACGGCGATATTCCCAGAGAATTTACCTTCAGGTACCCAGAATTCTAACTCCTGGAGCGAGTATCCCTAAAAAAGACCTTAGGGATATCGTAAATATCAGTGGACGTATTCTTGACACGCCTCATAGCAATCTATACCCCGAATAGAGTTAACACTTCGTAGGGGTCAAATGGCAAGAAAACGAAAACGATAAGAAAGGGGGGAGCCGTTCGTAAGGCATCTCTCCTCCCCATTTCGAAAGCGTGCCCTGCGCCGCTCGCGGCGCCATCTGTATTCCTTGTAGCGATACACGAGGTGCTACAGATACTGTATGTAGGGAGGGGTCCTACAACCCTTTTCACTTTTTTTTTTTTTTTTTTTTTTTTTGAAAAGGAACAGGGCGGGTCCATCAGGACGACATGGCCATCTTACCCAAAAATAGATTTTTCGCTTCGCTCAAAATCCGTTTTTTGGGCTCGAGCCATGTCGTCCTGATGGAAGTATACCAGAGCATTACTGTATCTGTGGATTCTCAATACGTGCCGTACTCCTCAGGAATGTTTCTTAGTCAACTCGACTGAAAGACCTAAGATGTTACCGTTATACATCTTTTCACTAATCATAAGCCATGAAAGCGCTTCCTGCCCCCTACAGGGAGGAGTCCTACTAGACTCTAGAAACGAACGAAGAGTACATATACCTATGTATGAATCACTCGCCAGCCAGAACAATATAGTGGTCTCACTCTATATGAAGTAAAGCATAGTCTTACGGAACTACAGCATCCAAGGGAAAAAATCCCGACCAGCACCCTGGTCGAAGTAAAATTAGACAAAAAGGTTATATCTGCGTAGGATTAAACTTGCTGCCGCCACCGTCCTCAGAGAGGGGTGGAGTCCTTTATGCTAAGGAAAGTATAAACCATTGCAACAAGGCTTTGCATTAAGGAATAGGCTATTATAGATATCCCCGATTAATATACATAGGCTAAATGCTCAATAAATAACATGAAATCAATATAGGTGAAGGAGACGCAAGGTTCCCGAGAACAAGTTTATTGAGTAACAATAAATAGACATGGTCACCATAAATATATACATATGATAGGTGGATGACCAACAATTTACACAAGTACCGTAGTGCATGGATGAATGGTTATCTGAAAGAAAACAATTAGGTCACTTGCCGCATACCAAGGTATCAAAGTTAACGTCCATGTTACTACTTTGCTGACATTAGCGTTAGCAACGCTCGGCACACCTGTCTGTACTTGTGCTACCATCACCATAACGCTAGAACAGTCACTGTGGGCTCTCAGAGCCTTCACTACTAGTTATATCAACGCATATAACTAATCACTCACCCAAGAATCAAAGTCCCAAATAATTCCACTGTTCCTCGCAGAGTTAAACAGCAGGGTTAACGACGCAACCAACTGCTACCACAGACCTCTTTAGCTGCTCCACTTGCTTAGCATAGTGGCGAAAGAATACCCTCGAAGACTTCCAGCCAGTGTATGAACGAAGGTGTTCAAAATCCATAAAGTTAAAGAAGTTTAAGGATGAAGCAACTTTCCTCGGATCATGACCTGCGGGTGAACTGTCAGGATCCGCTCTGCGAATAAAATATGTAATTTTCGCCCTAAGCTGATTTAAAGATAAATTCGAGCCCGATGTTTCTCCTCTGAATAGTTGGCCCCCATGGAAGTCTGAAGTTCTACGAAGATAGACCTTTAGGCATTCTACGGGACATAGAGATGCATCTTCTTTCAGAGGGCAGATTCTCCAGGGACCCCACCTGTTGGTGGGCAACTCATTCTTAGCGAGAAACGTAGGGTCCGGAAACAGGTTCAGTTCTCCCCCATCCAGGAACTGAACCCGGCCCTCCTCTCTCGAGAGGGCCACAATCTCACTAACTCTGGCCCCAGAAGCAAGGGCAAAAAGGAAGATCACTTTTTGAGTCAGGTCCTTCAATGCGCATTCCTCATTATCCAGTAATGAGGCAAAATGAAGGACTTTGTCTAACGACCACGAAATAGGCTTTGGAGGAGCTGATGGTCTAAGCCTAGCACAGGCCTTCAGGATCTTATTAAACATCTCGTTAGCGAGGTCTACCTGGAAGGCATATAGAATGGGTCTTGTCAGAGCTGACTTACATGTAGAAATCGTGTTAGCCGCCAGCCCCTGACCATGGAGGTGGATGAAGAAGGATAGGCAGAACTCCGTAGAGATCTCTTGCGGGTTCTTGTCTTTGACAAAGGCTACCCATTTCTTCCATGCTGATTCGTACTGCCTCCTAGTAGACTTACACTTGTATTCTTCCAGGAAGTCGATGCTATCTTTCGAGATTCCGAACCGTTTCTTCACCGCTAGGGAGAGAAAATCATGAGCTGCAGGGTCCGGGTTTTCTGTAATGAAGCGTAGACAGTCGACTTCTGGACTTGCTGGGACAGAACTGGGTCCGGGAGTGGTAGAAACTTCAGTCGTAGTTCCAGAGCTAGAGGGAACCATACACTGTTCGGCCACTTGTGGGCCACTATTGCTGCTACTCCCTTGAAGGATCTCAGTTTGTTGAGGACCCTCAACATCAGATTGTGAGGGGGAAACAGGTAGATCCTGGACCATCTGTTCCAATCGAGGGACATCGCATCTACTGCTTCCGCCAAGGGGTCTACATATGGGGACACATATTTCGGCAGCTTCTTGTTGTCCTTCGTCGCGAAGAGGTCTATCTGCAGTTCTGGGACTTGTCTCAAGATGAAGGAGAATGATCCTGCGTCTAGGGACCATTCTGACTCAATCGGTGTAACCCTGGATAGAGCGTCCGCGGTCACATTCCGGACTCCTTGAAGGTGAACTGCTGACAGGTGCCACTTCTTCTTCTCCGCCAGTCGAAATATGGCTAACATTACCTGGTTGAGAGGTGGGGATCTCGATCCCCACCGATTCAGACATTTCACTACCACTTCGCTGTCCAGTACCAACCTTACATGGATCGAGTGACGTGGGGATACTTTCTTCAGGGTAAGAAGCACTGCCATAGCTTCTAGAAAGTTTATGTGAAAAGTCCCAAATAGCTTGGACCAGGTCCCTTGCACTTTTTTCCGATGGGAGTGACCCCCCCACCCTACCTTTGAGGCGTCTGTGTGGATTGTCACTGACGGGGGGGATGGCTGAAGAGGTAGAGACCTCTTTAGACGACTGGCTTGAGACCACGGTCTGAGAAGAGAACGTAGTCGAAGTGGGACCGGTCTCTTCAAGTCCCTTCGCTCTTTCGATGCAAAGGTTCTCCATACTCCCGCTGCATCTTTTAGCTGTGCTCTTAGCACTGGGTCTGTTACTGATGCAAACTGAAGAGAGCCCAAAACCCTCTCTTGTTCGCGTCTTGATATCCTCTCGGAACCTAGAAGTCTCCTGACAGACCCCGCTATTTCCTTCCTTTTCGACATCGGAATGGAAAAACGGTGTAACACTAGATCCCAGTGAATTCCCAACCACTGGAACCTCTGAGCTGGAGAAAGACGAGACTTCTTTCTGTTGATCATGAAACCTAGATATTCCAGGAACTGAATCACTTGTAGGGAAGCTAGCAAGCATTCTGCTCTGGATGCTGCCCACACCAACCAATCGTCCAGGTAGGCTACTACTTGGAACCCTTTTAGGCGTAACTGTTTGAGCGCTGCGCTCGCAAGCTTCGTAAAGATCCTTGGGGCTATGTTTAGCCCGAAGGGCATCGCTCTGAAAGCATAAAGTTTTTGTTGTAGCTTGAATCCTAGGTAGGGGGAGAGACGGCGACTTATTGGAATGTACCAATATGCGTCTGACAAATCGATGGAGACGGTATATGCCCTCTTGGGCAGTAAGGCCCTTATGTGTTGTAACGTTAACATCTTGAACTTGTGGTTCACTATGAACTTGTTGAGTGGTGAAAAGGCCAGAATGACTCTGAGTTTCCCCGAGTCTTTCTTGGGAACACAAAACAGCCTCCCTTGAAACTTGATGGACTTTACCCTCCGGATCACCTTTTTCTCCAACAGATCTTGGATGTACTCCTCCAAAACGGGGGTGGAGTGTTGGAAAAATTGAGGGCACTGGGGCGGAGTACTGTACCAACTCCAACCCAGTCCATTTCTGAGAAGGCTGTGGGCCCAGGGATCGAAGGTCCAGCGATCCCGGAAATACTGAAGTCTCCCACCTACCGGCGACACTTCACTTTGACTGCCCTGCAGTCTTGCCTCCCTGGCCGCGACCACCTCTGAATCCTCGTCCCCTAGAGGGGCGTCTCGCCGAACCTCTGGCTGCACCTCTGGGCTTTGCACGAAACGTGGTCGATTGCCCCTCGAACACTGGATTGAATGCCGGGGAAGCTGATGACACGGCTTGGGGTACCCATTGGAAGGTGGTCGGGGTCTGGGCTACCAGTTGTGGTACCGGAGGCAAAGCTGGCTGCTGCTGCTGCTGTCTTTGTGGTTTGAAAGGCTTGGCTGGACGGGAGGAAAACCTCGATTTCCTCGCCTTTCCTTTCGGCTGAGGGCCCTCATCCGGAGAAGACTTCCTCTTAAGGGACAGGCCCCACTTCAGGAGAAGATTACGGTTCTCAGTGGCTGCCTTGTCCACCACCTCTTTGACCACATCGTTGGGAAAGAGGTCTTTACCCCAGATGCTGGATGAAATGAGCCTCTTGGGTTCATGCCTCACTGTGGCCGAGGCAAAAACAAACTCTCTACAGGCCCTCCTTGCTTTAACAAAGCAATAGAGGTCCTTAGTCACCGTGGCCAGATGGATCTTGGCCATTACCATGAACATCTCCGGCATCTTGGGGTTGCTAGCCATCGTCTCCATGTTGGTCTGGAGAGACATCGAGGCTGCCAGGCGCTCCTTTGTGTCCAATTCCCTCCATAGGAGGAATTCCGACAACTTGGGAAGGTTTTCGCCGAACTGCTGACCTGCAATGTCGGCGTCCAACTTCCCAACCGAGAAAGTGAGGTGCACCTCCTTCCAGTCCTTATTGTCCAGCGGCAAGGCCAACGACAGAGGTTTGCATTCCTCTAGAGATGGACACGGTTTGCCAGCTTCAACCGCCTTCAAGACGGCCGCGAACCCCTTCTGCATAAAGGGGAAGGCCCTAGTCGGGGAGGATACAAAGGAGGGGTGCTTCTTACTCAAAGCGGCAACTTTAGAGTTTGAGAACCCCCTCTCCTTCAATGCAGCTGTTAGAGTAACTTGAGCCTTGGAGTGATCCAGGATAATCACCTCCTTCGGTTCCGTCTCCTCCTTCGAGGCCGGCTCCTTCTTCAAACGGACATAACAGTCCGGGTAGGCCCCTCTACTGGGCCAGAATTCCACCTCCTCAAGGGGAACTGAGCCCAGTTTCTACGACATGACGATCTTCCCGATCGTCATCGGCATGTGCTCGGCATATCTCCACGGGTTGGCATCCGAGCACAGAGGAAGGTCCTTCACGTTGAGCTTCTTTGGAGGTCCACGTGATGCTGTGATCTTCTGCATCTGGAGCTCCAAAGTAGCGGCCTTCTGATTATTCTCCCTCTGCATCTGTTGGATCATACCAACGATGGAAGAGAGAGCCTGTCTTAGCTCTGCTGGAAGAGCGGACGAGGTAGAGGGGATAGGTTCAGGGACCTGAACCGGAACGTCTGAAGATACGGGAACCTCTTCCTCCACGGCAATAGGATCTCGATCCTCCTCCTCACCTTCTGCGAGGAGATCCTGTTCCGCACGATCGGACAAGTCAGACATCTTGTCATCCAACTGGATGTCCTGCATGGCATCAGCAACATCCTCCTCCACTGGGATCTGGACGAGAGGGATCTCCGGCCGAGGCTGGGGAACAACAGCGTCAGTGGAAGCCTTGGGAAAAAGGTATGCCCTCATCTTCTCATTAGGAAGATAAGGTCCAGTGGTGTTTTTCTGAAAACCCCTTACCCATAAGCGAAGCTTCTCCCTCGCTGCATCCCTTGACTCCGCCGACCTAGGGGATTCAAAAGCCTCTGATAGCAGGTTAGTACATACAGCACATACCTGCGGATCCCAGTAGCGATGGTCATCATTGGAGGCTGCGCAAGCCGCGTGCCTCCTACACGAGACATGTCCGCAAAAGTTCTTACTGCGGACATTGCAGAAGACACTATCACACTTCGGATGCTCCTCCTGTAAAAGAAGAAAATTTCCATGAATATCAAGTGAATTTCAATTCACATGTAAAAAATGAGTATTCACCAAGAATAAGGGAAAGACACCTACTTGTGAAACCCACACAAACACCTGTGGAAGCCCACCAGCCAAAGTCACGTAGTTAGTCTTTACTAGAATAACCAGAGAGCATATTTCCAAAGGAAATTAGGTGTAGCTCACACCTAAGGTAAAATATTACCATTCTGGCCAGGGATGAAAAGAATTCTCTTTTATCCTTGTAAGGCGACACCAAGAGATTGCACAAGTAACACAAGTAAGTTAGAAAAGACAGTGTTGTAACTTACTATATCATGGACTCCCTTGGTTGAATACACCACCAAAGAAAGGACTGATACAGTACCTGAGGGTGGTGTGCCGGCCGGCTATTGCCGGTCAGCAACCCCCCCCCCCCCCGTTTTTCGAAAGGTAGATCTCAAGTACACAACATCAGATCACCCCTATTGGGGAGAACTCCAGATCCCATGCCTGAACCGGCCGGCAGTGGTTGCCGGTCCGCAGCCACCCGGTTTGCACTGCGTTGCCGGCCATCATTCTTAGTGGCCGGCTAACTGGGCAGTGTAGCAGGCCGGCCGGCAGCAGTAAGCAAACCCTGCCGGCTGGCCTCCACACCAGGTAGCGCTCGGCTGCCGGCCCCACTTATAGTTGCCGGCAGATGAGCAAGAGACCGGCCAACAAAGGTATATAACCATCGCCGACCGACAGCAAGAGAACTGGAGAACACCCCCCCCACCGGCGGCCGGCCTGTAG
>NC_090732.1:76943872-76946372 GCF_036898095.1 Palaemon carinicauda | reverse complement strand
ATATATATATATATATATATTTATTTATTTATAAACGAAATCCGTTAATTTTCTTGCTTCGTAGTTCCTTCGTTGCTGTTTGGTATACAGTATGTTCTTTCAACTTCTCAACCAACTGTTTGTACAATTTTGCTTTGAGATTTCGATTATTATATTCCTCACCTTTTATTTAACATAATGGTGAAAGGATTTGTAACGTTAAATGAAATCTAACCAAAATTCTTCGCTCTCAGGAGGTGTTGATGTCATGAATTGTCGTTCTCCAACTGAGAAAGCTTGATCAAACTTCGCCATACAATAATCAAACATGCTGGACAAACAGGCTGTTTGACCATCGAGTATCAAACTGCTTGTCAAACCTTCCAACCTACCCACACACTCTCCAGTTCTTATAAAATTATTTGATCAAACACCTTGTTGGACAAGGATCTTTGATAATCTGTACCCCGCCTAAGATTAAATTACATCGACATATTTTTGAACAATATATGAAAATATTTTCCTTTTGTATATTTGGTACTTCTGATGATATTAATATTTTTCGGAATGTACGATATTGGTAATATGAATCTGACATATTTTTATGGCGACTTTGGTAAGAAACGATAATATTGTAGTTAAGATACAAGTTTTTGGCCATGAAAATTTGGCAATCGTAGTTCTTGTGACTTCACTGCGTCATTCATGGTCCTCCGGCTCTCTGCACCACTCCCAGTCATCTGTGGACATCCGCTGTAAGAACATCACAAGATGGTCAAAAAGGTAATTCATGTACTCTCTTTTAGTAACAAATTTGACAGCAGCTTTTTACTTGGTGTATTTTACCAATGATGAGATTGTGAAAGAAATTTTCTCTGAATACTTTGGAGTCTAGTGAGATGATATTAAAGTTAATTGATGACAAACTTATAACCTGCATTCGAAGAGCTGTCGTCAGGCAATAGTCAGATGATATCAAGTTCTGATAAGGGTAGGTCCTCTTCCCCAAAGAATTCTTTTCAGGAAACTCCATCCTGAGGGGTAGCAATGATGTTTCATTCCTTTGTGGACTGTATACATCAATTAAGCAAAGGTCTTGGCTGCGTTTCGTCCCCCTTAGCTGCAATTGCTTTATATCCTAAGATGTATAGGCTACGTTTGATCCCGTTAACTTTACTCCTTCTTGCTATCCAAAAATTTCTAACTTTTACTTCATAGTTGAACTGCTGGGCTTTCTCACAGTTGCACTTCGGTGCTGAATGGTCTCACAGGCCTGAGCGATGTGCTATATATCCCAAATTCATAAATCCACCTCATTGACGTAGGCTATAAGTTTTCTTATATTGAAAATAAAAATCAAATGAGATAGGTTCCCAAGGACTCAATTAAAATAATGAAGGAGAATGAACAATAATTGGATTTAACAGTTATGGGAGTGGTGGTGGCGATTGCTCTTGAAAGACACTTGGCTATTAAAATGAAGATTTACCCGGGGCAAAGGCGGGAAAAGGTGGCAAGACATGTCCATGAAGTATATAAGAGACAGAGAAACCCTTACCTAAAGTTGCTAATACATTTGTATAAGATGCAATATGTTATCACATAAATTCATTCTGTGCATATGTTAATCAATGAACAATGAAATCCACATTTAGATTTACCATTGTCCAGCTCAAAACCAACCTCTCTCACTATCCGGTTATATACAAAGTTATATAACGTCATAGAGTCTCAACGTGGTATTTAGACCTTTTGTGTTAATACCATTGTTGTTGGCATGAATGCACTGAAATGTAGCACTTTCTACTATTTATTTTGAGGGCTTGTTGGAAAGATTGCGGGATGGTGTTGTGATTGGCGACGGTGGATTTGTCATGGCATTGGAGAAAAGAGGTTACGTCACAGGAGGAGCATGGACTCCAGAGGCTGTCATTGAACACCCTGATGCAGGTAAGCCAACTTTTATTGCATTTACTAGTACCTAGATATTATTATTATTATTATTATTATTATTATTATTATTAATGCTGTTGTAGTAGTTGTTGTTGCTGTAGTTATTGTTGTTGTTGTTGTTGTTGTTGTTGTTGTTGTATATATTTACTTAAAAACTACCCTATATCACTGTCATTAGTATACCTGCCTTGTGAAAAATGTATCTCTGGAAACTTGATTTGACTTTTTCTAGTTTTACGATGTATTTAGATGAAAAACCTGACCAACAATATCATGTCCTAGTTATCTGCAACCCAGAATAATATAAAAAGAAAAAAAAATCATTTTTTTTTTTACACAGGTACTCTGAAGTTACCAGTCTTAAATTCTCAGTCTCTAAAAAGTGCACCAGTTTAACCCTATATAAAATTCTATATATACTAATATCCCTACTAATGGGATATGTATTACAATTGATTGTATATGAGTATGTCAAATACATTTCTGGCATCAATTTAGCATTCGTTCGATTTAAAATCAATAAAAGAAATGATCGTGGATTCATTTGGTTCATATGGACAGACAGGAT
>NC_090732.1:76793872-76938872 GCF_036898095.1 Palaemon carinicauda | reverse complement strand
TATATATATATATATATATCCTTACAATACTGGTCTTCATGAATATATTTATATTTATATATATATATATATATATTTATATATATATATATATGTATATATATATATATATATATATATATATATATATATATATACATATATATATATATCCTTACAATGCTAATCTTCATGAATATAGAATATTCTAATCATGTATTTTATTTGTGTATTTAAGAGATGTATAGCCAGTTCGTAAGGTGGATCTCCCTAATGTTGGATTAAGTAAACGTATGTAAATTACACAAGACTTTTGTTATTCATTTAGTTGTATTTTCATTCAATTAAGTATAAGTAAATTTACATTATTTTTAAGAACTAACTTTTCATTTCACGTAGTTCTGATAAGAAGTCTTATGTATATTGTAGGTATGCCGCATGACACACACGAGGTATGAGCATTAGGGATTACGTCATTTTTATGTTCCTAAGTGGTTAGTAAAGACATGAAAATTCTAGACTAAGTTTATTTTTTTTTTCTTAATGGTATTAGGAAGGTGGGTGTAGTTAGCTGAGAGAGATGCCTCGCAAGCTATGTCAGTACCCCTTCTTCAAATTACTACATTGGCAACCTTGACGCCGCTAGACCATGCCTCCTAACTGGAAGGCTCTGGAATTATTCAAGTTAATATATATAGGACCTAGCAATGCAAAGGAAGCAGAAGAGATCCAGCCTATCTCTTTGAAAGAGCCAACGTTCGTCAGCCCTCCCTCCTCTCAAGTTTGTATAGTGTTTTCCTTTCAAACGTGATTAGTGATTTTTCTCCAACGTATATATTGTATAGTGCTGTTCAAACTTGGTGATATGTTTGGGTGATTATTTAAAAGTGTAGTGTGTTAATGTAAGTACATTTTATAGTATGAACTTTTGTAATTGCCTCTGTGAGATTTAGGTTAAACAGTCAAGTGTATTTTGCGTAATAGTTCGGTAATCTTGTGATTTATTTTCTATAGTGTTAAGGTGTCAACTTTTTCATTAATTGTCAAAATTGAATATTTCTATAAATTAATTTTTAGTTAAACAAGTGTTTGTATCATTATCTGAAGTATTATGTTATAAGTCTCACGTATAGTTCAGATTTAAATTTTGAATGATTTATTTTTGGTGTATATTTTTTTGAATTGCTGTTATTTTTCAAAGGATAAATGTATATTTTTTTGTAAAAGTGTGTATTATTTCAATCACCAATACATGATACAGTACTTTGCTCGCTACCCCTGACTAAGAACTAAAGTAAGAGGTTGGATTTAGAATACAGTAGTTCACTTAAAGTAATCACCTAGTTATGTAAAGAGACCTTTGGATATTCAGTATTCATATATAATACCATCTGGGAGTTAAGTAATTTTCTCAGAGCTCGGGTATTTTTCAAGCCAAAGAGATATATGTAAAATTAAGCAGGTCAGTTTTGAAGCTCGGGGATTTATGTAATTCGCTAGTTGTAATATATATATTATTATACGATGGTTCCTTGTCCGAGAACCAAACATATATTATATATATTACGGCTGGCAAGCTATATAACCCCTGAGCTCCAAACTAACCCGCTTGTTTTTACATCAAATCTGTTACACTTGAAAATATTGATACCCAAACTTTGAGACAGTTATTTAACTCCCAGACAGCAATATATAAAACACTGAACATCCCAAGGTCTCGTTAGTACACTCAAAACAAAACTTGGTAATTATTATTAAGAATGATTCAAACAACTCTTACTTTGATTATTTAATAGGATATGAGCGAATATATAATAAACACTGATGATTGGAATAATACACACTTTACAAAAATAAATATATTCTATATAAATTATAACACTTTGAAAAGAATTTATATAAAACAAATAAATCATCCTTAATATTAAGTCTGAACAAAACTTAGATTAAGACAAAAATTTTACGATCTAAAAATTATATAATCACCTGACTTAAAATATTAAATCTGAATAAACTTTAGACTAAAACAAAAGAAATAATACTTATGAAAATTATACAATCACTTGTTTCACTTGAAATTAAATCTGAATCCAATATTTAAGTTTGATACTTAATGAAAATAGATAACCAGATCATGATACTAATACCATTCACCTTACTACAGAGCCAGTTACAAAACTTTACACAATGCCAACACTCACTCCAACAAAATAAATTTAAAGTCACCTGGATAATTTACAACAACATTTTAACACACGTTATACGCTTGGCACAAAATCACTTAGGAGAGGACTCACTATAGACACTTGGAGAGAGAGAGACAGTGAGGGAGGCACTTTGGCTCTTTCACAGGACGGCTGCTTTTCTGCTGCTGCTATGGAGACCTTGGGCGTCTTTACTGGACTTAGTTACTTCCAGAACATTCCATGTCCGAGATCTGGAAGTGTGGGGTTGGCCTAAGGGCGTAAGGTTGCCAAAAATCACTCACTCAAATGCGTACCGACACAATGCAAGACGGCTCTCTCTGAGTTACCTCCACCCATCCTTTGTCCTAGAAATAAAAAAAAAATAAGATCTAACTCTAGGTTTTTCGGGAATCTTCCAAAGCACATGGCAGACAAAAGAATCGTGTATGTCCTCTCAAACATGATGCAATACCTCATAAAATTATGAAAAAAATGTACATAAGCCATTGTTCCTATCTCATATAGTCACATAACACTCTCAAACCGATTACGTCAGACTTCGTAACAAAATTACATGCAATAAAATGTTAATTCTGGAAAATAACGTAAATTTACACATACTGACTTCAATAAAGAATACAATGAAATCAACGACCAAAGGCTTATGTAATTTACATACAAAACTTACGTCTACACGAGAGGAACATATCTTACGGGTTGGCTATTCATCTCTGCAATGCACATATGAAAACATAAATAAAACATATGGATAAATTACTGTATTTACTTTACACTAGACCAGCTTTGTAAGAATATATATATATATATATATATATATATATATATATATATATATATATATATATATATATATATATATATATATATATATATATACACAAAAATACTTGTATATATGTACACTCACATACACACCAATATATATATATATATATATATATATATATATATATATATATATATATATATATATATATATATTTATATATATATATATATATATATATATATATATATATATATATATATATATATATATATATATATATGGTGTGTATGTGCGTGTACATATATACAAGTATTTTTGTGTGTACATATATATATATATATATATATATATATATATATATATATATATATTCTTACATTGAGTGTGAGAGGGCAGAGCTCCACCCTGACTAGCACTTTTCTCAACCGCCATCACCGGATTACCTTTACTGTTACATACCTTTTTCCAAGCATAACACATTCTTTTGGTATGACCCCTCTTGTTACAGAAAAAACACGTCAAATGCCTCAGCTTTTGTGGATCATAAACACCCGACTCACTAAGTCTGTTATTTTGCGAATAACACACCTTTGATTGGCCATTCGACGAAACCTTATTTGATTGAACATTCTGAGAACCCTTATTTAACTGAACATTCTTTGAAACATTCTTTTGGTTATTAAAATTACCAGATCTCCCAGAACAACCCCAATGTGATTTTTCCTTAAATACAGTCTCTTTCATAGTATCTTTATGAGACAAAAAATACTCATCTGACGCCACAGCAACCTCCTGAAGGGAATCTAATTTCAGCTCCTCCAAATGAACCTTCAAACGGTCAGGAGTACATCTTTTAAACTTTTCAACCAACAGCAACTGCTTTAGCTTATTAAAATTGTCTACCTCTTTAGATTTCAACCATTCAGTAGCATATTGCTCTTTACTTCTTGCAAATTCTACGAAAGTCTGATTTTCATTTTTACTCAAATTACGGAACCTTTGCCGATAGGCCTCCGGCACGAGCTCATATGCCTGCAACACTATCGCCTTTACACTCTCATAATCCGAGGAGAGATCTTCTTCTAAAGCTACATATACCTTTTGGGCTTTCCCAATCAATTTACTCTGAATAAGGGTAGTCCATAATCCAATAGGCCATTCTAACTTGTTAGCAATTCTTTCGAATGACATAAAGAACTCTGCAACGTTATCTTCCTGGAAGTTCGGGACAAACTTCAAAGCCTGAGCTAAATTTGAGAAGGAGGAGGAAGCTTCAACACGAGAAGGAGACCCTGGTGACCCTGGCGTTTGCAAAGCCAACTTAGCTAACTCATGCTTCCTTTCCCTCTCTCTCTCTTCAAACACCATTTTTTGCTGGTCTATTTCCATTTTTTTTAGACTAATCTGTCTATCCAAAATTTCTACTGACAATCCATCTTCTTTCGTAACCTTAGGTTTGGCTCCTGTCTTAGTCTCCTTAACGCACTCATAAACCTTTAGCAATAGTATACCCTTCTTCATTGTTACCGTTCTTTCCACTTCAAAAAAATCTGCCACACTTTCTAACTCCTCTTTGTTTAATTCGGCCAACCTATCCTGCCATCCCTCTCCTTCAAGCAACTCTACGACACTCATGTCATCCATTTTGATTGCAAGTAATTACAACACTTTACATATAACAAAATTATTTCACTTGCAATAGCACCAACCAACCAAACACTGAGGAGGTGTAATCATGCCACCTAACACTAACAACACCCCAAGAATTACGCTTGCACTGCAACAAGAACACCACAGGAGACGATCAATCCTGGCAAGGTCGCCAATTGTAATGGCATCGTTGGACCACAACACACACTAGGTCTACAGGACCATAAATAATCAATACCATAAAAACTTAGGTGTTCAAAAGGCAGCAATTCACTACGGTGGAAGCAAGCCCAGGTAAATGCAGCACAAGAATAACTCAAGGGGGATAACAGAACAATGAAATAAAAAACAATAAATATTACAATTCAATAAAATACAGGAAGTAATAACTAGGCCTCATCATTAACATTAAATCAAAAATACCACTTACAAAACATATACCCAAATTATTAGTCAACACATTCAACCTCTGAAGTAGGAAAGGGGGCCCAGAGAGGAATAGAAAATAACGAAAAGAAAGGAATAACCTAAATTTTACATGCTAAAGGATGATGATGAGATGATGAAGGTCTCCTCCCATAAGTACTTCAATAAGGGCAGAGGACAGCAACTCTCAATACCACTATCGAGCTCCAACAGAAAATTCATCTGACACTGCAGCACAGCCGTAATCCTACTCATTTATAATCATGGATGCCGGATCCCAGTAATCTTGGTCAATACTTTATAAGAAATGAATGACACGCCTTACCGTCGCCAAGCGAGGCCCCTCTGGCAAGTACTGCACCAGAGGCAAAAATATAATGGCGAAGATGTGAAGTAATGGCCAGCTGATCTGAGGATATATATTTGTTCAGAGACTTGCTGTAAATCCAAGAGGTAACAGACTCACAATTCAGGGTGCAGATACCAACTGCCTGCAGCTTGGAAACCCGGTCTTAGGTCAACTCAGCAGAGCCAAAATATGGAGGGGAGAAACAGGGAGGATTAGTCAACCAGACTATACAAAAATACCAGTGGAGTGAGGAGACCCCTACTAACAAGAAGGCGAACTAACCATGAACTTTACAGCCTTCGAAAATGAAAGAGGAACTTAAAAACTAACCTAAGTAAGCTAATACATTATAAAAACCTAAGGCTTACTTACAATATATATATATATATATATATATATATATATATATATATATATATATATATATATATATATATATATATATATATATATATATATATATACGGATTTTGAGCGAAGCGAAAAATCTATTTTTGGGTGAGATAGCCATGACGTCCTGATGGAAGGTTCCTTCGGTAGCTTCCTTGGGTATATTTAACTACAGGGATATTCCCAGAGAATTAAACCACAGGTTATCACAGAATTCTAACTTCTGGTGCGAGTACCCTAAAGGTTTCCCTCTAGGATATCGTATATCAACAGGGGACGTATGTATTAATACGCCACATAGCTATCTGCACCCCATATAGAGTTAACACTTCGATATGGAAAGGTGGAGAATAACTGGGGAGCCGTTCCACAGTTACACTCATCCGTGGCTGCTTTTGGTACTCGAAACGTAAACAAACGGGCGCCATTGCTAAATGACGCCACGTCCGTCATCATCCTGAGGCCAGCTCCTTGCTAATCTCCATGATACAGCAGGACAGGGCGGGGCCTGAAAGGCTGGACTAGAAAAGACGGGAGGGTCCATCAGGACGTCATGGCTATCTCACCCAAAAATAGATTTTTCGCTTCGCTCAAAATCCGTTTTTTGGGCTCAAGCCATGACGTCCTGATGGAAGTGTACCAGAGAATTAATGTATCGTGGAAAATTTCCCCTTTTTTAAAGTAAGTGCCAAGGGCTCTGAATAGAGGTATGTAATGTGTCCTCGGTAGAGGTTCCGTGGGGATCCAGCTTCCTGCCCCCCTGGCAGAGAAGTCCCGGCGGATTATACCAAAATCCGAAGTGGTCATTGAAGGGCTACTCACCCTGCGGAGAGTTCGTGCAGGACTCAGAGACAAGACAGAAGGTTAATATTCGGGTAGGAATATTCTCAAGTATAGACAAGTGATAATTAATCACTACACTCCATGGATGAGAGATCAATCTGGTCTCGAAGGCAGGACGGAGGTAAGTATTCAAGTAGGAATATTACACAGCATGAGTGAGTATATAATACAGATAATTTATATTATTCTTCTCATTCCAAAGGAAAGGGGTAAATGAAACTATGACAATCATGTATTTCATAATGATAATAGGAGCGGAGAGAGACGCACATGTAATAAAATAGACATTTTATTTCATAGATTGCAGGTTATAGTAATAATAATTGCAATAAAAGGTGTAAAGTTAATTTACAATAATAAGAATAATGTAGCCTACATAGAAAATGAAAGAATTCAATATTGAATCTGAAAGAAATTTCACTTCTAGAAACACAAGTTCGGGAGGAACGTCAGTCTTTTTCAAAGAAAAACACATCATGCCCTAGGGCATGTGGCACTCATGTGAAGTCTATGACATTTCACCTTGATAAGAACAGTCTGTTAGAAACACTAAGTGTCCATGAATCACTATGTATCACACAAGGGTCCACACAGGCACCCGTAGAGTTAAAGTCCCAAGTAACTCGCTGTTCTATGCAGAGTTAAACGGCAGGTTTCATAACACTACCTGCGGCTACCACGAAATGTTTAACTTCATGCACTTGCTTTGCATAGTGCTTGAAGAAAACGAGCGGCGATTTCCACCCTGTGAAGCTCTTGAGGCTTTCGAAATCCATACTCTGGAAGAAATTCAGAGAAGACGCAACTTTTCTAGGATCATGACCTGCGGGTGTACTGTCGGGATCCGCTCTGCGAATGAAGTAGGTGATTTTCGCTCTTAGTTGTTTCAGTGACAGGTCGCTACCCAATGTTTCTCCTTTGAAGAGTTGACCTCCACCGAAGTCTGAAGTTCTTCGAAGATAGACCTTTAAGACTCTCCACTGGGCATAGAGAGACATCTTCCTCCAGGGGCCCCATCTCTTGGTGGGTAATTCATTTTTTGCGAGAAACGTCGGATCAGGGAAGAGGGTAAGTTCTCTTGTATCTGCAAACAGGATATGACCCTTGTCTCTTGATAATGCCACTATTTCGCTGACTTGGGCTCCCGAGGCGAGAGCAAAAAGGAAGATAACTTTTTGAGTCAGATCCTTGAGAGGGCACGAATCGTTGTCCAGGTTAGAGGCAAATTGGAGCACCTTGTCCAGGGACCAGGAGATAGGTTTTGGCGGAGGGGCTGGGCGTAGTCTAGCGCATGCCTTTGGCAGTTTATTGAAGATATCGCTGGACAGATCAATCTGGAAGGCGTACAGTAGTGGTCTTGTCAAAGCCGATTTGCAGGTGGAAAACGTTGTGGCCGCTAAGCCTAGTCCATGAAGGTGAATGGAGAAGGACATGCAAAAATCAATGGTGATTTCCGTAGGGTTTTTGCTTTGACAAACGAGACCCACTTTCTCCAGGAAGACTCGTATTGCCGTCGTGTGGATTCGGTCTTGTATTCCTCGAGGAAGTCTAGACTTTTCTTCGAGATCCCAAACCTTTTCTTTGCGGCCAGGGAGAGAAAATCATGAGATGAAGGTCCCTGACTTTCGATGATGAAGCGAAGACAGTCGACTTCTGTACTTGCTGAGAGAGAACTGGGCCCGGGAGGGGGATCAGCGTGGGCTGCAGCTCCAGGACCAGGGGGTACCAATTGCTCCGGGGCCACTTGGGAGCCACTAGGGCCGCTGTCCCTTTGAAGGTTCTCAGTTTGGAGAGGACTTTCAGCAGAAGGTTGGGAGGAGGGAACAGGTATATCCTGGACCATCTGTTCCAATCCAGTGACATGGCATCCACTGCTTCTGCCTTGGGGTCCTCGTACGGGGCCACATATCGAGGAAGTTGATTGTTGTCGCTCGTTGCGAAGAGATCGATCTGAAGTTCCGGGACTTGGTGAGAGATGAAGGAGAATGATCTTGCGTCTAGAGAACATTCCGACTCTATTGGGCTTGTCCGTGATAGAGCGTCCGCCGTCACGTTGCGGAATCCTTGTAGGTGAACTGCAGACAGGTGCCATTTCTTCTTTTCTGCCAGACGAAAGATTGGAAGAAGTACCTGATTTATCTGGGGCGATCTCGAGCCCTGACGATTGAGACATCTGACTACCACCGAGTTGTCCAGAGTCAGACGGATGTGGATCGAGGGAGGCGGGGAGAGTTTCTTCAGGGGGAGAAGAACCGTCATGGCCTCCAAGATGTTGATGTGGAACGTCTTGAATAGGGGAGACCATGTTCCTTGAACCTGTCGTTGGTGGGAGTGACCTCCCCAACCCTCCAGTGAAGCGCCCGTGTGGATGTTGAGCGATGGAGGCGGGTGTTGAAGAAAAATGGACCTTTTCAGGGCCTTTGCTTCCGACCACGGCTTTAATAGTAAGCGAAGTCTGTTTGGGAGCCGTCTCTTGAAGTCTCTTCGAGCAATGGATGCGGAACGTCTCCAGACTCCCGCGGCATCCTTCAGCTGTGCGCAAAGCACTGGGTTTGTCACAGAGGCGAACTGTAGAGAGCCTAGAACTCGTTCCTGCTGTCGTCTTGAGATCCGTTTGGATTTCAGCAGTCTTCTGACAGACCCTGCTATTTCCTTCCTTTTCTTCTGCGGGATGGAAAGGCGGTGTAACTGAAGATCCCAATGGATTCCCAACCATTGGAACTTCTGAGCTGGAGAAAGGCGAGATTTCTCGGCGTTTATCTTGAATCCCAGATATTCTAGGAACTGGGTGACTTTGTTGCAGGATCTTACACAATCTTCGGGCGATGTCGCCCAGACCAGCCAGTCGTCTAGGTAAGCCATCACTTGGACGCCGCGAAGGCGGAGCTGTTGGACGATGACGTCTGCCAGCTTGGTGAAGATCCGTGGAGACACGTTGAGCCCGAAGGGCATGGCCCTGAAGGCGTAACTTTTCCTTTGGAGTCGAAATCCTAGGTAGGAGGAAGCGTGATGATTCATTGGAACGAGCCAGTAGGCATCCGCCAGGTCTATGGAGACCGTGTAGGCCCCTTGAGGCAGAAGGGTCCTTATTTGTTGGAGAGTCAGCATCTTGAACTTGTTGTTCGCAATGAACTTGTTGAGGGGGGATAAGTCTAGAATGACTCTGAGTTTGTCGGAGTCCTTCTTGGGAACGCAAAATAGTCTCCCTTGGAACTTTACCCTCCTGATCACCTTCTTGTTCAAGAGTTCTAGGATGTATTCTTCCAGGAGGGGGGTTGACTGTTGGAAGAATTGCTGGAAGGCTGGGGGTGGTTGTGTCCAGCTCCAGCCTAGTCCCTTCTTGACGATGCTGTGTGCCCAGGGATCGAAGGTCCAACGATCCTGGAATTGGCGGAGTCTTCCTCCCACCGGAAGCACTTCATTGCTTCTGGTGTCCCGAGGGTTTGCCACCTCGGCCGCTAGCTCTCCTTCCTCCTCTGCCTCTGGAGGGGCGGCGAGACGAATCTCTGCCGGAACCTCTGCTTGAGCCCCTACCTCTGGGACAAAAGGTAGTAGCATGTTGCTCAAATGCAGGGGTAAAGACCGGTGACTGCGATACCACCAGCTGGGTGACCAACTGAAAGGTCTGCTGTGGCTGTGCTGCCACTCGGGGAGTAGCGGAACCCGGAAACTGCCGTCTCTGTTGACGTTGCTGGGGTTTCTGTTTCAGGGACTTCCTCTTAGGTTGAGGGCCATCGTCCTGAGAGGATTTCCTTTTCTTTGACATGCCCCACTTATGGAGAAGGTTCCTGTTCTCCGTGGCGGCCTTGTCAGCAATCTCTTTCACCAGGGAAGAGGGAAAGAGATATTTACCCCAGATATTGGAGGAAATCAGCCTCCGGGGTTCGTGTTTCACAGTCGTACCGGCAAACACGAATTCACGACAGGCTCTGCGAGCCCTAGTGAAGCTCTACAGGTCCTTCGTCACCGTTGCCAAATGCGTTTTGGCTAGGACCATGTAGAAGTCCGGGATTCTAGTGTCTCCGGCCATAAGTTCGAGCTGTACCTGGAGGGACAGCGATGCGGCAAACCTCTCCTTCGTATCCTGTTCCCTACGAAGGAGGTGATCATTTAGCCTTGGGAGGTCCTCATTGAACTGACAACTGGCTACGTCAGGCTCTAACTTCCCCACTGTGAAGGTTGACTGGATGTCTTTCCAGTGTCTATCATCAGGGGGGACAGTAAGGGAGAAGGGTCTGCACTCCTCCAGTACAGGGCAAGGTTTCCCTTCTTCCACTGCTTTCAAGACCGCAGTGAAGGCCTTTTCTATAAAGGGAAGGTCGCATCGTTCGGCGCAACGAAAGTTGGGTGCTTCTTACTAAGCGCCGGCATCTTGGAGTTGGTGAAACCCCTACTCTTCACCGCATTGGCTAGCATAGCCTGGGCCTTCGTGAGATCGAACACGATTACTTCCTTCGGTTCTGTCTCTTCCTTTGAGGCTGGTTCGGACCTGAGCCGGATGTAACAGTCCGGATAAGCCTCGAAATTCGGGAAGAATTCCACTTCTTCTAACAAGATCGAGCCGACCTTCTCACTGATGAAGATCTTACCAGTGGTGATCGGCATATGCTCGGCATACCTCCATGGGTTAGTATCCGAGCAAGCGAGGAGGTCCTTAACCGAAATCCGTTTCGGTTGTTTAAAACTTCCTAGGTTAGAACTGAATAGCTCGTGGGTCTCGCGAAGTTTTCTTTCCATGAGGGCTTCAAGCATCTTGAAGACCTCCTGAGTGCCTGATGGAAGAGGGTCCGGGGTGGCAGAAGTCGAAGGAACAGGTTCCTCGGCCGGTGCAGGAGTCGGTGCGGAAGTAGGATTGGGAGCGACCTCATGCTCCGAATCAGGGTATTCCACCTGATCTTCCTCATAGTCGAGCTCCTCGCCCATGAGGTTCCTCTCCGTCCCTTCCGACACTTCCGACATATGTTCCACGTTGTCGAAATCTAAGCGGCACTCATGCATGGACTGGGCCATGACGATATCAGGTTCCACCACTATCTGGACGGTGGGGATCTGATCACTGGGGACCACGGAGTCTTTAGATGCCTTTGGAAACAGCAAGGCCCTCAAATCTTCGGTGGCGAGATACGGTCCGGTGGCGTTCTTTTGGAAGCCACGCACCCACTTGCGTAGCTTCTCCCGAGCGTTGTCCCTTGCCTCCGCTGAAGGAGGATCGTCGAACGCTTCGACCAGACGACTCTTGCAGACTGTACAGTGCTACGGGTCCCAGTATTTCAGGTCGCCTTTCTTGGCGGTGCAGGGGGCGTGGGTCCGGCACGCCTTGTGCCCGTAGAAGTCCGGGCGCTTCACTCCACAAAAGTTGCTTTCGCACTTCATATACTCCTCCTGTAAAAGAAAGAGATCATGAGTACATGGAAGGCATAAGAATGACTTACATTACTCTAAAATTAAGATAACTTAATCTAAATTTTTAAGCATTAATTAATTCATAAGTATTATAATGCCTGAAAGTAGAGAGCGGGAAAGGAAGTAGATAGACACATACTTGGTAATCCCGCCCAGTCGGTTACCGTAACCTTATCATTAGGCATTTTCTTTTGTGGCCGAAGGTCACAAAGCGGAAATCCATATGGATAAGCCGTGGTGGGTAGAAGCTAAGCCTCTAACAGAAATTGCCTGCAAGGTGTATCAGGGGCTGAGACCACTCAGTTCCCTGGGGTAGAAGGGGAATAGGAGAGACCCCTTATTAGATATAGGTTCCGGCAATCAGCCGCACTAAGACACATAGAGTATGCTGGAATATTGTAATGTGCAATCAGACAGTACAGCCACAGATTTGGATGGTAAGGCAATACCTATATATAGAAGTGGCTAAGCCATCTGGCTGCAGTATGATGACTGTCGACATTTTGTCGGCAGGTATGAGAAGGGGTGCATGTCCCTTGACGTCTCCGGAGGGTGGCGGCAGACCGACGGCATGCCGGAGGCCGGTCCAGCAGGGTGGAAGGCATCAAGACAGACACATTGAGTATCTAAATATAATACCATCGTGGCGACCGCCGCCACAGCGGCGGGTCGCCGGCAGGAGGCGGGTCGCCGGCAGGAGGTGACGGCTCCGGCAGCCGAAGGCTGACGGCCTGGTGAGCTTGGATCAATTCATAAGATAAATATGTATATGGTTGTATACCTAGACCGCCGGCAATCAATGACGGCACGCCGGTGGCTGGCTCCGAAGGTCAGCCAGCTGTTACTAGGTAAAGGGAGGGGTGGGACGTCGGCTGTATGCCGATGGAAGGCGACAGCCTCCGGCACACGGAAGGCTGACGACTTAGAGGAGGGAGGGTATCTTATGAAAGAGTGTCACCAGAGGTAAGGCGGTATCGCCGGCAGTAGAGGCGGCAAGGGACCGGCACCAGGATAGATGGAGAGAAAGGTAAGGAGGGATTGGAGGGGTAAGACCACATACCCCTCCGGCATCCCTCCGGAGAGAGTGCACTCATGATAGGAGTAGATACTCCTAGCATCCGGCGGCAGGGGGCCGGCAGTCGGCCGGGTGCCTGGGGTAACCCAAGGGAGGGTTAGAGTGCACTCAAGAGTTGGAAACCCCCGCTGGCCGGGCCGCTGCCGGCGAATACCCCCATAGAATGCTATGAAGGGTATGTGTACCAGAGCGGCCAGCTCAGCAGGAGAACAAGTTAGCCCTACCACTCCACCCAAGGGAGGAGTTGTAGGACTAAGGACAGATGTGTATAGGCAAGCCTACACTAAAGGGATAGGTGGGGAGGGAGAAGAAGAGGGTTGTTTCACAGTGGAGGCTCTGTACAAGAACGGCCACCAAGGAGAGGAAGAACGCTCCCTAACCTAGGTTAGGTAACCAGAATGAGATTGGTACAGGAGCACCGTCTCAAACTATAAAAATACAGAACTAGCCCCCCCAAAACCTAACCTAGATAAGGAGGGTTAACTCCTAGGCTAGGTAGGCTGAAAGACACATCGCAAGTTGCAGGAAGGGGTGAGTAACCCAACCAGATGCAACTGTGGAAGGGCAGAGCCGTTCCTTATTTCTCGGTCGCAACCCTAAGGGGGGATCATTCCCTTAGGGTAGACTGAGAAGCGATAAATACTCTGATTGTAGACAAGATTCCCCTATATAGAAGGGGAAGCATGGCCACACAGAGGGAAAGCCCGCAGGCAGGGGATTAGGGAGCATATAGGGGTTCCTACATTTAGGTTAGGTTGGAAAGAAACGCAATCAAACCGATCCCCTATATGGTCCCCGAAGGCGAAAACACTTACATCACAGTTAACAGTATGTCAAATAATGCCACAATCTTCATAACTTAACCTAGGATCACTGGTATATATCATGCATGAACACAAGTGCTAGGCTATCTAGCCTAGGGGCTAAGCTAGCGATCTAGTATGGGGTCGAACGACGACCGAGTAGATGAGCGTTAAAAACACGATATAAGTAATTCCTAGCTATGAAGACTAAATAACTAATAATATCAATTAGTTAAGAGGCCGGATAAGGCTGTTCTGGCTAGCTAAATAAGGCATGCAAAAGAACAGCGACGCCATAAAATGCCACAAAACACAATATTTTACGAAAAGTAGAAGTTACTTTATGGCTAGAGCTTATTTAAACAATACTGGGACCTGGTACTCAACTTTCCAGAAGAAGGCGAGGCTGAAGGTAAAGACATAACGGCGATGTAAGTCGATGAAAATCGCACAAAGGGAATTCCGACCAAAGCAAGGTGCTACAGGCTGAAGGATGAGGACGGACGTGACGTCATTTAACAATGGCGCCCGTTTGTTTACGTTTCGAGTACCAAAAGCAGCCACGGATGAGTGTAACTGTGGAACGGCTCCCCAGTTATTCTCCACCTTTCCATATCGAAGTGTTAACTCTATATGGGGTGCAGATAGCTATGTGGCGTGTTAATACATACGTCCCCTGTTGATATACGATATCCTAGAGGGAAACCTTTAGGGTACTCGCACCAGAAGTTAGAATTCTGTGATAACCTGTGGTTTAATTCTCTGGGAATATCCCTGTAGTTAAATATACCCAAGGAAGCTACTGAAGGAACCTTCCATCAGGACGTCATGGCTTGAGCCCCAAAAAATATATATATATATATACATATATATATATATATATATATATATATATATATATATATATATATATATATATATATATATATATTTGGGCTCGAGCCATGTCATCCTGATGGAAGTTCCTTATTGGCAGCTTCTACTTGGGATATATCTGTGAGTAATGTACCAGTCAAATTTTACCATAGAGGTATCAACAGATTTCTGACTTCTGGATCGAATATCCTGAGAGATAGCATGTATAAATCAGGGACGTGTTAATAACAAGCCATGGCTATCCTTCCCCGAATAGAGGTAACCTTGTCTCAAAGGATAAGGTAGAGAGTAGGATACATGGGCAAGAGAGCTGTTACAACTCCCGATCTCAATGTGCTACAGCTAACACTTCTCCTGTTGAACCATTCCTTTTTCGCATTGTCATCTTTGACGATCGCTAGAGGAGTTTCTGTATTTTTTTTTTAGGTTTTTGAGCGATTTTTGATTATGGATGCTTCGGCTTCTTCCTCATCAACTAAGTTGAGTATCCTCCTTTTGTTTGTTGGAGAAATTCGTGTCTCCACCCAATGTATTTTTAGATTTAAATGTTTTTATTGTTATGTGGCCGGCATGGATCTGCGCCATTACACCATGTTACTAAATCACTCAGAAATCCTTATTTATTCAGTCATATCATTGTAGGAATATGTTTTACATTACTCTTTTACAGTGTGGTATGATTATGGGTATCCAACTTTCCATTTTTGGTGTTTCTTGTGTGTTTCTTTTCAGCATTGACTTAGGCTAGCTCACCACCTTAGCCAGCAGCCATACCTGATAAATTTTCACATATGCACCATCCCCTTCTATCACCTAACCTTTCTGGTTTGGTGAGGTTGTCATCCTCCCATGCTATCGACTTGTCACGGTGAGGAGATGCAGTCTTGAAGGTCCCTCTGGGAGTTGGATAGTGTTTTCAGTTGTCCTAGGGTGACTGTTTTCACTTTCCACATAGCCTATATGCATGGCGAGGAAGCACAGGTCTTGGGAACTTAAGTTTACCCATTGGAACGCTTCTCCCCCTGTTCTAATGCTCACAGGTAAACCCTCTTGTGTTGCCTTAACCCTTCTTAGGCTTACCTCTTCGTCTTTAGTAAGCTATACCTGGTTGTGAGGACTTCTCCTCTGTGCCATATCACTGCAGACCTCTTGGAACACTATTCCTGTTCTAATGTCATTATTGGGCCATCCTGTCATGCTGCCTAACCAATTTCTAGTCTCCCACCATCACCCCTTTTTCCATTACCCTTGTGCCGGTAAATGTGCCTACATGCTGTGAAACTTTGTTCCCATCCCTGTATAGTCCCATGGCGGCTGAAGTACGCTTCGTCCCCATCCTCGGACAGGATACCTTATAGACTATCTTTCTTGGCCCTAAGTAGATGAGATTTCCTCCTTTCATGAACTAACTCTCTCTGCCGCCTTATAGACCACCCTTGGGTGTTTTCTCTGCCCCTTCTCCTTCTTAGTTACGCCATAACCTGACTATAAGAGGAACTATGTTCTTCTTGTCTACTTATCTTACCCTGGCTTTTGAGTTTTCCTTCACCTGATAGGTAGGCTAGGCTTGCCTAGAGAGTTCTCTCTATGGCTTAATCCTAGATTTTTCCTATGTCAAAATACGCTATATATATATATATATATATATATATATATATATATATATATATATATATATATATATATATATATATATATATATATATATAACGGATTTTGAGCGAAGCAAGAAATCTATTTTTGAGTGAGATAGCTATGTCATCAAGATGGAAGGTTCCTTCAGTAGCTTCCTAAGGGTATATATGACTACAGTAGATATTCCCAGAGAATTAAACTAAAGGTTTCACAGAATTGTAACTCCTGGCGCGAGTACCCATAAGGTTTCCCTTTAGGATATCGTGTAATAACAGGGGACGTATGCTTGACACGCCACATAGCTATCTGCACCCCACATAGCGTTTACGCTTCGAGGGGGAAATGTGGCAAGTTATGGGAGGAGCCGTTACTAAGTTCTCCTCCTTCGTTACTGTTACGGTACTCGGCAACATCATAACCGGTCGCCATGTTGGCCGCCATCTTGGTTGATGTCACTGTTGCGCGCCATCCTCATTCCTTCCAACGTTTATGCCAGCCTCAATGATACAATAAGATTGGGAGGGCCCTGACAAGGCCGGAATAGAGAACAAGGGCTGGTCCATCAGGACGACATGGCTATCTCACCCAAAAATAGATTTTTCGCTTCGCTTAAAATCCGTTTTTGGGCTCAAGCCATGTCGTCCTGATGGAAGTGTACCAGAGAATTAATGTATCGTGGATTTTTCCCTTTTGTAGTGCCTTCGACTTCTAAACAATATTTCTTTGGTCTGATGACCACAGAGATCTATGACATTTCCGTTATATGTCACTTCAGATAAGCATATACTATGTTACCACTTCCTGGCCCCCTGGCAGGGAAGTCCTATTTGGACGTAAGGAACATCTTGAAGTTACTTGATAAATGAACTCACCTAGTGTCGGAGATACCTGCCGGTCCCAGGTTCAGATCGAAGAAGGTAAGTACGTGTTAGAACCAATTACCTTGGTCTAGATGAGTTTGCATCAAGAAGAAACAATATTATAACATTGTTCATATTAATATTCACATAATGAGGTAAATAAAAATTCTCTAACAGTGTTTTTATTTCATTTGTGAGGGCGAAATGAGACGCACAGGGTAACAAAATTTTATTTTATTCAGTAAAATAAGAATTACCATGAAATAAGCAAATTTCAAAATGGAATGCAATTAAAAACATAGACTAAAGACATCAGAAGAAGTGGGTGTGGAATCTGAAAAGGAAAACTCGCCATTACACATAAAAGTTCCAGAGGAACTATAAAGTCTTTCTAGGAAGTCTTATATACACTTCATGTTAAAAACATGTGGCACACGTGTTTCTGTCTATGTTACTTCGCCTTTGTAGAAGAACAGTCCTTAGTGTCATAAGGTGACACTTAAAATCACTATGTTTCGTACTAGGGTCAACACAGGCCCCCGTGGAGTTAGAGTCGCGAATAACTCACTGTTCTACGCAGCACTAAGCAGAAGGTTTTAGCACACTACCTGCTGCTACCACATAACGCTTTAGCTCGTGCACCTGCTTCGCGTAGTGTTTGAAAAACACTCTTGAGGATTTCTAGCCCGTGAAAGAGCGAAGTCTCTCGAAATCCATTGACTGGAAAAAGTTCAGGGAAGAGGCGACTTTCCTGGGATCTTGACCTGCGGGTGTACTGTCAGGATCCGCTCTGCGAATAAAGTAAGTGATCTTCGCCCTTAGTTGTTTGAGTGACAAATCAGACCCAGATGTTTCTCCTTTAAAGAGCTGTCCTCCGCCAAAGACTGAAGTTCTTCGAAGATAGACCTTTAGACTCTCCACTGGGCATAGAGAGACATCTTCCTTCAGAGGGCAGATTCTCTAGGGGCACCACCTTTTGGTGGGAAGCTCGTTCTTGGCGAGAAACGTTGGGTCAGGAAAGAGGGTAAGTTCGCCTGTTTCAGCGAACTGTATCTGGCCCCCTTCTCTCGATAAAGCCACAATTTCACTGACTCAGGCTCCCGAGGCGAGAGCAAAAAGGTAAATCACTTTTAGAGTCAAATCTTTCAGAGGGCAAGACTCATTGTCCAAACTTGAGGCAAAGTGGAGCACCTTGTCAAGACACCAGGTGATGGGTCTCGGTGGAGGTGCAGGATGGAGTCTAGCACATGCCTTTGGCAGCTTGTTAAAGATGTCGTCGGACAGATCTATCTGGAAGGCATAAAGTAGTGGTCTTTTCAAGGCCGATTTGCAGGTGGAAATCGTATTGGCTGCCAAGCCTTATCCATGAAGGTGAAAAAAAGTCTATAGAGATTTCTGTAGGGTTTTTAGCCTTGACGAAGGACACCCATTTCTTCCAGGATGACTCGTATTGCCTTCTGGTAGATTTTGTTTAATATTCCTCCAAACTTTCCTTCGAGATCCAAACCGCTTTTTTACGGCTAGGGAGAGAAAATTATGAGATGAAGGTCTCGGGTTTTCCTTGATGAAGCGAAGACAGTTGACTTCTGAACTTGCTGGGAGAGAACTGGGTCCGGCAGGGGAATTAACTTGGGTTGTAATTCCAGGATTAGAGGGAACCAGTTGCTCCGGGGCCACTTGGGTGCCACTAGGGCTGCTGTTCCTTGGAAGGTTCTCAGCTTGGTGAGGACTTTTAGCAGAAGGTTGGGTGGAGGGAACAGGTAAATCTTGGACTATCTGTTCCAATCCAGGGACATGGCGTCCAACGCTTCCGCTCTGGGGTCCTCGTATGGGGCCACGTAACGAGGAAGTTGTTTGTTGTCGCTCGTCGCGAAGAGGTCGATCTGCAGTTCCGGGACTTGTAGGGAGATGAAGGAGAATGAGTCTGTGTCTAGGGACCATTCCGACTCTATCGGGGTTGTCCTCGATAGAGCATATGCCGTCACGTTGCGGAATCCTTGTAGGTGAACTGCTGAAAGGTGCCATCTTTTCTTGTCCGCTAGGCGGAAGATGGGTAGTAACACTTGGTTGAGTTGGGGCGATCTTGAGCCCTGACGGTTGAGACATCTGACCACAATGGAACTGTCCAGAGTTAGACAGATGGGGGTTGAGGGACGTGGAGACAGCCTCTTCAGAGTAAGAAGGACCGCCATGGCCTCCTAGATGTTGATGTGGAACGTCTTGAATAGGGGAGACCATGTTCCTTGAACTTGTTGTTGATGGGAGTGAACACCCCCCCCCCCCCATCCTTCTAGCGATGCATCCGTGTGGATAACGACCGACGGAGGGGGTGGTTGGAGGAGAACTGATCTTCTCAGGTTCTTTGCCTGATTGGTAGAGGTCTCTTGAGATCTCTTCGAGCAATGGATTCGTATCTTCTCCAGACTCCCGATGCATTCTTTAGCTGTGCTCGTAGCACTGGGTCTGTCACTGAAGCGAACTGGAGGGAGCCGAACACCTGTTCCTGTTGTCGTCTTGAAATCCGTTTGGATTTTATGAGTCTCTTGACAGAACCCGCTATTTCCTTCCTTTTCTTCAGAGGGATGGAAAGACGGTGTGATTGAAGGTTCCAAGGGATTCCTAGCCATTGAAACTTCTGAGCTGGAGAAAGTCAAGACTTTTTGGTGTTGATCTTGAAACCCAGATGTTCCAGGAATTGGGTCACCTTTCTGGAAGCTTGCAAGCATTCTTCTGAGGATGCTGCCCATACCAGCCAATCGTCCAGGTAAGCCATCACCTGGACGCCTTGTAGGCATAGCTGTTGGATGATCATTTCTGCGAGCTTCGTGGAGATCCTTGGAGCTATGTTGAGTCCGAAGGGCATGGCTCTGAAAGCGTACTGCCTTCTTTGAAGCCTGAATCCTAGGTAGGAGGAGTCCTGGCGATTCCAGTAGGCGTCCGCCAAGTCTATTGAGACTGTGTATGCCTTTTGAGGCAGTAGGGCTCTTAGGTGTTGAAGAATTAGCATCTTGAATTT
Source organism: Palaemon carinicauda (assembly GCF_036898095.1). NCBI lineage: Eukaryota > Metazoa > Arthropoda > Malacostraca > Decapoda > Palaemonidae > Palaemon > Palaemon carinicauda. The sequence goes on along the minus strand of NC_090732.1, from coordinate 76,918,591 downwards.
GTTGTTCACTATGAAATTGTTCCCTGGAACCTGGTGGACTTTACCCTCTTGATCACCTTCTTATTCAAGAGTTCTTGGACGTATTCTTCCAGGACAGGGGTGGAGTGTTGGAAGAATTGGTGGAAGGTTGGAGGTGGTGTTACCCAGCTCCACCCTAGTCCGTTCTTGATGATGCTGTGAGCCCAAGGATAGAAGGTCCAACAATCCTGGAAGAGGTGGAGTCTTCCTCCCACCGGAAGCATCTCATTGTTTCTAGTTTCCCGAGGGTTTACCACCTCGGCCGCCTGCTCCCCTTCCTCTCTCCCTCTGGATGGACGTCGAGAGGAGTCTCTGCCGGAGCCTCTACCTTTGGGACGAAAGGTAGTTGTCTGCCTTTCGTAGGGAGGTGTGAAGACTGGTGACTGAGCCACCACCGGCTGAGGGACCAGCTGAAAGGTCTGTTGGGGCTGAGCCACCAACTGGGGAGTAGCGGGTGCCGGAAACTGGCGTTTAGCCTGTCGCTGCTGGGTCTAGGCTTGTTCGATTTCTTCTTAGGTTGGGGGCCCTCATCCTGAGAAGATTTCCTCTTCTTCGACATGCCCCACTTGTTGAGAAGGTTCCGGTTCTCTGTGGCGGCTCTGTCAACGATCTCTTTCACGAGGTCGTTAGGGAAGAGATCTTTCCCCCAAATGTTGGAGGAAATCAGTTTCCGGGGTTCGTGTTTGACGGTAGCATCCGCAAACACGAATTCTCTACAGGCTCTCCGGGTCCTGATGAAGCTATAGAAATCCTTCGTCAGGGTGGCGAAATGGGTCTTAGCCAAGACCATGTAGAAGCCTGGGGTCCAAGAGTCCCCGGCCATCGTCTCCAATTGTACTTGGTGAGAAAGGGAGGCAGCCAGCCTCTTTCGTGTCCAGCTCCCGACGCAGAAGGTATTCGGAGAGCTTGGGGAGGTTCTCATTAAACTGCTGTCCTGCGACGTCAGCCTCCAACTTTCCCATGGAGGAAGTTAACTGGATGTCTTTCCAGTTCTTGTCGTCGGGAGGGAGGGCGAGGGGCCTACATGCCTCCAATGTAGGGCAGGGTTTCCCTTCCTCCACCGCCTTCACCACTACCAGCAGGGACTTTTCGGCAAAGGGAAAGACCATGGTGGCAGGAGCAAGAAAGGATGGGTGTTTCTTGCTTAGGGCCGGTACCTTGGAGTTGGTGTAGCCCTTGCTCTTAAGGTAGCTGGCCAGAAGAGCTTGAGCCTTTGCATGGTCAAAGACGATAACCTCCTTAGGCTCGGTTTCCTCCTTGGAAACTGGCTCGAACTTGAGACGGATGTAACAGTCCGGATATGCTTCAAAACTAGGCCAAAACTCCACCTCTTCAAGGGGAATGTCGCCTGGTTTATCGTTGACGAAAATTCGTCCACTCGTGATTGGTATGTGCTCTGCATGCCTCCATGGGTTGATCACTGAGCAAGGGGGAAGATCCTTAACGTTGATCTTCCTCGCCGTCTGTTTCGACAGACGGAGGATCTCCCTCTTAAGGTCTTCGTCTCTCTTACGAAACCTCTCGTCCAGGAGCGCCACCAAGGCTTGGAGGCTATCCTGGTTGTCCACTACCGCCGGCATAGGAGTGGAAGAGGTAGAGGGGATTGGTTCCGATACAGCAACGGAAGTAACAGAGGGGGCGTGGGCGACATAGCCCTCGGAGTCAGGAGCCTCCACATGCTCCTCCTCTTCTCGACCCTCGGCCATCAGGGTCCTTTCGGTGGTGTCCGACACTTTCGACATTCGTTCCACCTCGTCAAGATGGAAGTCTTGAAGTGCGTCCGATACATCCGGTTCAACCGTCAGTTGGACGCAGGGGATCTCAGGCTTGGGGATAACAGCATCCGCAGATCCAAAGCTTTCATCTTCTCATTTGGGAGATAGGGCCCCGTGGCGTTCTTCTGGAAACCACGCACCCATTTGCGTAGTTTTTCTCTGGCCCTGGCCTCTGCTGAAGGGGGTCTTCGAACGCCTCATGGAGCAGCTCTTTGCAGAACTTGAGACGGATGTAACAGTCCGGATATGCTTCAAAACTAGGCCAAAACTCCACCTCTTCAAGGGGAATGTCGCCTGGTTTATCGTTGACGAAAATTCGTCCACTCGTGATTGGTATGTGCTCTGCATGCCTCCATGGGTTGATCACTGAGCAAGGGGGAAGATCCTTAACGTTGATCTTCCTCGCCGTCTGTTTCGACAGACGGAGGATCTCCCTCTTAAGGTCTTCGTCTCTCTTACGAAACCTCTCGTCCAGGAGCGCCACCAAGGCTTGGAGGCTATCCTGGTTGTCCACTACCGCCGGCATAGGAGTGGAAGAGGTAGAGGGGATTGGTTCCGATACAGCAACGGAAGTAACAGAGGGGGCGTGGGCGACATAGCCCTCGGAGTCAGGAGCCTCCACATGCTCCTCCTCTTCTCGACCCTCGGCCATCAGGGTCCTTTCGGTGGTGTCCGACACTTTCGACATTCGTTCCACCTCGTCAAGATGGAAGTCTTGAAGTGCGTCCGATACATCCGGTTCAACCGTCAGTTGGACGCAGGGGATCTCAGGCTTGGGGATAACAGCATCCGCAGATCCAAAGCTTTCATCTTCTCATTTGGGAGATAGGGCCCCGTGGCGTTCTTCTGGAAACCACGCACCCATTTGCGTAGTTTTTCTCTGGCCCTGGCCTCTGCTGAAGGGGGTCTTCGAACGCCTCATGGAGCAGCTCTTTGCAGACAGTGCAAACCTGCGGGTCCCAATACCGTAGAGTCCCTTGGGTGATGGAACAGCTGGCATGGGTTCGGCACGCCAGGTGGCCATAGAAGTCTGGGTGCCGAACGCTGCAGAAGGCGCTCTCACACCGGAGGTACTCCTCCTGTAAAAGAAAGGGGCACATGAGTCTACAGAAGTCATTTACAATAAGTAATCTTAGATTAGTCTTAAAGTAATTTAAACTTATAATATAAGATTCCTTTTCAAGTGTAAGCTTAGGATAGGTATGCTGGAAAAGAAGCAGAAAAGACACACACTTGTGCATCCAGCCCAGCCAATTGCCTTGACCCCACACCATAACTAATTCTAGGGGCTCTTAAGAGCCTTAAGAGATGGAAGGAATATCCACATTGGATAAAACATAGCTTAGACTTCCTCCAGGGTATTAGTCATGGTGAGAGGGGGGAGTTGAGTTCATTCAGCATAGAAAAAAAGGGAGAGAAATGATTCTTCCCTATTCAGATAGGTCCCGGCAAGGGACTGTGCATGGATGCACAGAATTTGCTAAAAGAATTTACTGCACAACTATACACCATAGTTTTCTGCCTAGGGTATGTACTATACCATAGATGTACTGGCTACCGTATATAGATATACAATAGTCACTGCCGGCACAAGGCCGACAGGGAAGAGGTGACAGTCCACTGAAGTAATATGATTAGGTGGCGCCAGCAGCATGACGGGATGCCGGAAGCGCGTCGGGCGCCGCCAAATCGCCATCAAGGGGGAACCCCTCCCTGTCATCAGTCTATGTGACAGAGAGATGGCGAACCTCAGGATGATGGCAGATCGCTGGCAAGTTGGTGGCCCCCAGCAGTCGGCAAGCAACCGGCAAAGGTATTCTAACACTGACGTCAATCAATGAGACAGAGAGGATACCGGGTTATGCTGACGGCTGTTGCCGGCAGGGTAGTGGCGGCAGTGGACCGCCACTGATCAGGTAGAGAGAAAGGATAGGGGAAGAAAGAGGGAAGGGGACTTGCTCACTACCCAAACCTCGTCTTCATCCGGAAGGAGTGTTCAAATGAAAGGGAGAGGGTGGCAACCTTTCTTCCAGCCGCAACAGAGCCGGCAGCCGGCTAGAGTTGCGGATGGCGGCCCAAGGGAGGACCGAAGAACACTCTAAGATAGTGAGATCTTCCCCCGGCAGACCGACCTGTCATATGCTATCCCATAGTTCGACTATATGCGGGAAGCGTAGCAGTTCGGACTACCCAACGAAGGGACCGAGTCGAACCCACAACCCTCCGGCACGCGGTGGAGTTGTAGGACGGCAGACAGAGGTGAGATGGCTAGGCCAACACTAAAGGACAGAGGGGGGAGGGGCAAGGGTCCTGAGGGGTAGTGTAGGGGAAGGCGTAGCCCTCACCAACACTCCAAAGGGGGGGGGGTGTTCTGTTTCAGTACCAGCACTATCCCAGGTGTGAGAAGAATTCATTCTCCAGCCTAAGGTAGGTTAGTACAGTGAAGGTACAGCACTAATGTACTGTCCTAAACTATAAAGAAACAGAATCCCCTGGCCTGCCAAACCTAGGCTAGGGAAGTAAGTCCCCAAACCAGGGAAGGCAGGTGTAGGACAGGTCGCTAGACCACAGGGAGGAAGGATCGAAAACCTACCTGGTGTGGACTAAGGGGAAGGGGAGAGCCCCCACCTTCGCCGACCAGTAAAGACTAAAAGGAGAGTTCATTCACCTAAAGGGGTAGCTGGGGGCGAACGACTGGTACTCTGAGGTTCTGTCCCAAACTCAAAGCTCATGTACTCTGTCTAGGAGCGGAGAAAGAAAATCCTAGCCTAACCTCACTCGAATACGATTCAAGGTAAGGAGGGCTAGGATGTAGCCTAGGGTACCTCAGAGGGAGGAGATTACCTTAGATAAGGTAACTGGGGAGGTGAGAAAGTATACAAAAGCCCTAGAGTTAGGTTAGGGGCAAGGGAGTCAACTACCAAGATCATCGAAACCCCCTGTATACTTCCTAGAAGGCGAAAACATATGTGCAATCACTGAATCTTATATGTATAAATGCCTAATATCTTCATTTCGTAACCTAACACTAGGAACACTTATTATATCATGCATGAAAGTAAACAAAAACGCCTAGGCTATCGAGCCTAGGGGCTAGGCTAGCAATCTAGCGTACGAATCGGCTACCTACACTCGGCGAAATTGAATACTGTCGGCATAATATAACTACAGTGATACCTCGGTAGTCGAACGACTCTATACTCGAACAATTCGGAGTTCGACCAAAATTTTCGAGAAATTTTTGCTGCGGTGCTCGACCAAAAATTCGGTACTCGACCAGCCGAACACGTGACGACCGCATGGGCTTTGTGATGATCGCGCCATCTCGGCCACTCTCGCTTGTTCGGGAAGCATCAGTTCTCTCGAGAGCGTCACTCAGACAACGCGCGATCAGCATTCGTTGTGATTTAGTGATTTTCAGTGCTTTTAATTGCTTTTTTAGCTTTCATAATGAGTCCCAAGAAAGTAATGAGTGTTAAGGGGAAGGAGAAGAGGAAAACAGTGCGAACAACGATCGAGTTGAAGAAGGAAATTATAGCGAAATATGAGAATGGTGTACGAGTGTCCGATTTAGCGGTAGAATACGGAATGGCGAAGTCGACCATTTCTACGTTTTTAAAGCATAAAGAAATGATTAAGAAGGCGAATGTTGCAACGGGAGTTACGGCGGTAACTAAGCAAAGGCCACAAGTGATTGAGGAGATGGAAAAGTTGCTTTTAATATTTATTAAAGAAAAACAGTTGGCCGGGGAAAGTGTTAGTGAAGCGTTCATTTGTGAAAAAGCGTTGCATATCTATGAAGAATTAGTGAAGAAAAGTCCGAGTACCAGTGAAAGTGATTCATTTACATTTAAAGCGAGCAGGGGTTGGTTTGAAAAGTTTCGTAATAGAACAGGTATTCATCGTGTTACTAGGCATGGGGAGGCAGCTAGTTCGGATCAAATTGCAGCCGATAAATACGTGGGGGAATTCGATCGGTACATAAATGAACAAAATTTGATCGCACAACAAGTCTTTAATTGTGATGAGACTGGGTTATTTTGGAAGAAAATGCCAGCCAATACGTACATTACCAAGGACGAGACGAAGATGCCAGGTCACAAGCCAATGAAAGATAGGCTAACATTGTTGCTGTGTGCAAATGCAAGTGGCGATTGCAAGATCAAACCCTTGTTAGTGTACCACTCGGACAACCCCCGGGTGTTCAAACGAAATAATATTTGTAAAAGTGCACTACCAGTTATGTGGCGCTCGAACACTAAATCTTGGGTCACAAGACAATTCTTTACTGAGTGGATAAACGAAGTGTTTGCCCCCCAGGTTAAGGCTTACCTCATTGAAAAGAGCTTGCCAATGAAATGTCTTCTGGTTATGGACAATGCTCCTGCACATCCTCCAGGTCTCGAGGATGACTTGAAAGAAGAATACAGCTTTATCAAAATCAAATTCTTGCCCCTCAATACTACTCCCATACTCCAGCCCATGGACCAACAGGTCATTTCAAACTTCAAAAAACTCTATACCAAGGCCCTTTTCAGAAAGTGTTTTGAAGTGACCAGTGACACGAAGTTGACCCTAAAGGAATTCTGGAAGGAACACTTCAGCATCCTCAACTCTGTTAACATGATTGACCAAGCTTGGCGAGGTGTGACCTATAGGACATTGAACTCTGCCTGGCGTAAGCTGTGGCCATCATGTGTCACAGAGAGGGAGTTTGAAGGTTTCCAACCAGAGGCGGGTCCAAGCACTGCTACCCCTGTAATTTCTGATGACACTGATGTCGTTGAGGAAATTGTTGTCATGGGCAGGAGTTTGGGGCTTGAGGTCGACAAGGATGATATTGATGAGCTTGTAGAAAGCCATTCTACCGAGTTGACTGTGGAGGAATTGTTGCACCTGCAACAACAACAGCAGCAGGATCTGATTGTGGAGCAGGAATCTTCAGAAGAGGATGAGGTAAGGGAGGATGTTCCAAGTTCTCTCATCAATGAAATTTGTTCCAAGTGGGCAGATGTGCAGGCTTTTGCTGAAAAATACCACCCAGAAATTGCAGTAGCAAACCGGGCAGTGCATATGTTTAATGATAGTGTCATGTATCATTTTCGAAGAATACTGCAGAGGAGGAAGAAACAATTAACAATAGACCAGTTTTTCACAAAAGAAAAGAAAGCTGCTACATCAAAGCCTGTTTCTCCTCCAAAGAAGAGACAAAGAAGAGAAGAAACCCCTGAAATAGATCTGCCCACCCTTTCATTGGAGAGAGAAACAACTCCTGAAGGAGAACTACCCCGCCACATCATGGAAGGGGACTCTCCTTCCAAGCAGTAACCTCCCCCTTCCATCCTCTCCACATCCATCCCTGTATGCCATCGAACCGCTGCTCAAAGGTATGTTCACTACAGTACAGAAAATGGTTTAAAATTGTTTTATTTTAGTACAGTAAATGGTTTAAAATTGTTTTATAGGATTTTCTGACCAATTTCATACACATTTAGATAATTATTGTTGTTTAGGTACACGTTTTATTAATATTTTGGGCCTGTTCGAGTGCTTGGGAACGGAATAGAATATATACCATTATTTCTTATGGGGAAAAAAAATTCGGTACTCGAACAAATCGGAGGTCGAACACGGATCTCGAACGGATTATGGTCGAGTACCGAGGTATCACTGTAATTCCTAGCAATGAAGACTAAATAACTAATGCTGACAATTAGTTATAAGACCAGGAAGGTTGTTCTGGCTCTCTAAATAAAGCATGCGAAGCGAACAACAGCATCAGCATCATGACGCCTCCTGTCAAGGCACAGCTCCGCCACAAAACACGGTATTTTAAGATAAAAAGACGTTACTTTACGGCTAGAGCTTATTTATATAATACAAGATTATGGTACTCATCTTTCCAGAAGAAGGCGAGGCAGAAGATTGCGACATGATGAATCACTTAGCGAAAAACTGGGAAAAACACCTGGTCATAAACGCTACGTGAGAAGGAATGAGGATGGCGCCAACGGTGACGTCAACCAAGATGGCGGCCAAGATGGCGGCCAACATGGCGACCGGTTATGACGTCGCCGAGTACCGTAACAATAAACGCTATGTGGGGTGCATATAGCTATGTGGCGTGTAAAGCATACGTACCCTGTTATCATACGATATCCTAAAGGGAAACCTTATGGGTACTCGCGCCAGAAGTTAGAATTCTGTGAAACCTTTAGTTTAATTCTCTGGGAATATCTACTGCAGTCATATAAACCCTTAGGAAGCTAATGAAGGAACCTTCCATCAGGACGACATGGCTTGAGCCCCCCCCCCCCCCCCAAAAAAAAAAAACATATATATATATATATATATATATATATATATATATATATATATATATATATATATATACATACATATATATATATATATATATATATATATATATATATATATATATATATATATATATATATATATATATATATTGTTATGAACTCTTAATAGATGGTGACGAGTTCACAGATTCTTACCACTATGATAATGAGTAGTACTCGTACCAGAACAAAAACAATCCAAGGAATTTCCCCAAAGAGAAGGATACAGAGAGTAAACAAACACTTAATTATTTATTGCAATTAATAACTTAAAATTACAAAGAAATCCCTTAAAGACTGTACTTTAGGGAAGGAAAAAAAATGATTATTACAATTCTACAAAGAGACATTCGCCTAGGTAACTAGCACACTAAAGTAAAAGAAAAGGTTAGTAGGTAGAGATAAAAACCACATATGCACCGGTCATTGTGATAGGAGACAAAGTAAGAAAATAACCTTAAACCTAGTTAATTCTCACAGTTAAATAACAATAAACATACATTGTGATTACTGAAAATAAACATCACCCAGCTATTATCAATTAACTATTCTTCCACAAATCCTATTCCCTTTCATCTCCAACCGTAAATTTCAGCAGTGCCACAAAGTAGGAGACACTCAACCTAAGTCGTCTATGGGTAGGAATGGTCACGACAAATCACACAGGGTCTCGAATCTTACCCTTTTCTCCGCCCCTGGGAGGACCCTTAACAACTCCAGAGGTTCATTAAACTGAGGGCAAGGGCAACGACGGATGAGGCTTGCATCCAAAAGTATGAAATGCAAGGAAGGGCATCACACGTCCCCTTACACGAACTGAAGAGACGTCAGCAAAGTACAGTTTATAGGGGATGGCAAGGAACACCTCCAAGATGCCATCAGCTGCAAAAACATCGAGGACGTCTTCAGAACATTTCATCAAAGTTGCCACAAGTCGTCAGGAAATATGGGAGCTGAAAACCTCTCTATAAGGAGCCGCAAACTGCCGTTTTTTTCACTCCAAAGGGCCCCACATCACCAGCGGAGATGAAAACAAAACAGGTGACGAACAGCCGAAAGACCATCAACATGAAAAGATAAAAACACTTACATGGGTGACGTACCAATTTAAAACTACAACTACCCTTTGAGGGGAGGAAAATATCCCAAGTCCAGCCTTCAAGAGACATTTAAACAAAACTGGACAAAAACAAGCAAAAATCTACTTTAAAGCGCGAAATAAAATGCACAGCAAAAATAAAAAACAAATTAGATTCGTTAACTCCATTACACCTCCCCAGCAAAGAAAAAAAAATATCTAAAAGACTTTTTTTTTTAAATTCAAAGTGCTAACGAAATAAAATGACTTTACACAGTAAGAAAAAAAAGTGGAAGCCTAAAAAAATAAAGAATGATTATTATTGCAGACAATTCATTCTATTGTAAAGGAACATAGACAAAACGTCGGGAATTACATTATCCCTGCCTGGTATATGCCGTATCTCGAGATCATACTCTTGGAGAGTCAAACTCCACCTAAGAATTCACTTATTTTTATCTTTGAAACGTTGGATAAAGACTAAGGAGTTGTGGTCAGTATAAACTACAATAGGATAGTTAGAATTACTTAACATCAAAATGGGCCAATGCCTTTATTTGACACAATGCCTCCTTTTCTATTGTAGAATATTTTCTTTCTACTGTCGACAATTTTTTGGAGAAGTAAGCAACAGGGTGTAGCGTTCCCTTGTCATCCTCTTGTAATAGAACAGCACCGAGTCCCAAGTCACTGGCATCGGCACCTAACCTGAAAACACCTTTCTTTAACTGGTTTGTGAGAGGGTCAGCTATGTCAGAAAAATTGCAAATAAATTTGCGATAGTATCCGACCATGCCTAGGAAACGCCTAACACCCTTTTATTAAGAGGTACTGGAAAATCTGCAACCGCCTCCACATTAGCCTTCTTAGGGGCGACCTTACCCAGGCCCATCTCATGACCCTGGTAAATTACCTTTGCCTGAGCGAAATTGCTCTTTTTCAGATTTACCACTAGGCCAGCCTTCCGCAAAACCTGAAACAAAGCTCTCAATCTTTTAAGATGAGTCTTCCAATCATCACTATAAATGAGAAGGAAATCTATGTAGACAACGCAACCCTCCAAATTCTGTTATGTAATTCATCAACCTTTGGAAGGTAGCAGCCGCATTTTTCATTCCAAATGGCATTACCTTGCATTCGGAAAGGCCGTCACCTGTCACAAAGGCTGAAATCTGTCTCGCCCGGGGTGAAAGACTGACCTGCCAATAGCCTTTTAAAAGATCTAATTTTGTCAAAAATTTGGCACACCCAACACGATCAATACAGTCTTCCACCTTGGGTAATGGAAAGGTGTCTGTTCTGGTTACAGTATTTCTCTTTCTATAATCGAAGCATAGATGGTGTTGTCCGCCTTCTTATTTAACTAACACCACAGGCGAACTCCACGGACTACTGCTGGGTACAATTAAATCATTATCTAACATATACTGCACCTCCTCTCTCACAATGTCTCTCTTTACTAGGTTAAGTCGGTAGGGGCATTGTTTAATAGGTTTTGAATACCCCACATCCATATCATGTTCTAGAACCGTAGTCCTACCCGGAGTGTCTTGAAAAATATCTCTGTATTCATTGATCAGGCTAATTAATGATACAGACCTTTCGTGATCCAAATGGTGAAATTTAATTTGTAAATTATTCAAAATTTCAGAATTGCTGTTTAATGCATCAGGTGTAACAGATAATTTATCATTAACTACTGACTCTACTATATCTACTTCTGTGTCTACTTCTACATTGACTAAGGTGACGAGATCCACGTCTACATTTCCAACTAATTCTACATCTCTACTTACATAAGGTTTGAGCATATTAATGACATACTCGAGTTTTTTTTCTTTTACCTGGGGTCTCTATCAAATAATTCACATCATTATATTTCTTCAGAATCTTCCAGGGCCCTGAAAACTGTGCCCTCAAATGATTTCCTGGGAAGGACAACAAAACTAAAACACTATCTTAAGGTTTAAATACCCTTTTTTGAGTCCCAACATCGTATTTGTTTTTCATCACCTCCTGGCTTTCTGCTAAATTCTCTTTAGCAAACTCCCAAGCCTTTCTTAATTTCTCTTGAAGTCCTGACAAATAATCAAGGATGTTGATCTCTGGAGTCTCTCCCTCCAAATGTTCACGGGCAACTTCCAAGGGCCCATGCACACAATGCCCGAAAACAAGCTCGAAAGGAGAGTATCCCAAAGCCTCATTAGGAACGGAACGAATGGTAAATAAGGCATAAAGGACCTCCTTATCCCACTCTCTTCCTGACTCCATGCAAAACTTCCTCAAAATAGATTTTAGGGTCTGGTGGAACCGTTCCACCTGGCCCTGACTCTCAGGGTGATATGGGGAAGAGGTAATGTGTTTTACCCCTAATTCAGACATTTTTTTCTTAAAATACTTGCTTGTGAAATTAGTAGCACAATCAGATTGCAAAGTGCAAGGTATACCAAACTTAGTAAAGAAGCCAATTAAATTATTGACGATCTTTTCACACCGAATACTCCTCAGGGTAATAGCCTCCGGAAAGCGAGACATGCGATCCACAATTGTTAATAAATACTCATTACCACCGCGCGTCCGCGAGAGAGGACCAACAACATCGATAACAACCTCCCCAAAAGGCTCCCCAACTGAAGGTATGGGAATGAGTGGGGCTTTACGTATCTTTTGGTTGGGCTTCCCCACCAACTGACACACTTTGCAAGAAAGTACATAGTGCTTTCTATCTCGGCGCATTCAGGGCCAATAAAAATGTTGTGCAACCTTCTGAAACGTTTTTCTGACCCCAAAATGCCCAGCAAGATTATTTTCATGGGCCAAGAACAAAATTTTGTTCCCATACTAATCAGGAACTACCAACAATATCATTTATAGGACAGTGGTCGTCCCCTACTTCGACCACAGACAGAATTGGAAAGATACAAGATTCATCTGTATTGGACATATCGTTAGCAAAAATTACATCTATTTTGGGAATTGGCAAACTATCAACAACAGTCAACTTTACTTCACCTGAAAAATAATTAGTATCAGGAAAAAGGTTTCTAATGGGCATGAATGCACTGTGTTTGGGAAACCACCTAATACGACATACTCATCATTCTTATATACATATCCATCCGGGACAGACCCTCATAAAATTAATGACTGAGCAGCCCCAGTATCTCTCAATACTTTAACGTTTGTCCCAATCTGTTTAGTTTTATCCGTGAAAATAGATCCGTCAGTTATGTCCTTACGAAATCTAAGTCATCTAGATTCATCTTCCTTTGGTGGATTAGCTGCTGTTACAACACTGACAGGTTTTGGGTTTCTTTCGAAATATTTCTTTCTCAAGAAACACTGAGACTCGACGTGACCTCTTCTACTACACCAAAAACAGACTATTCCTGACTCCGAAGCCTTACTGTTACCTACATTCCTACTAGTATCAACATAACTGCGAGAACTACCATTATTTAAACTACCACTAGTTTTATTATCATTATCACTATTCCTATTATTCATATTTCTGTCAAAATCTGGTTTTTGGGCTCAAGCCATGGCGTCCTGATGGAAGGTTCCTTTTTGGTAGCTTCCTTGGGTAAATAACTACTAGATATTCCCAGAGAATTTAACCACAGGTTATCACAGAATTCTAACTTCTGGAGCGAGTATCCTAAAGGTTTCCCTTTAAGACATCGTAAAACAACAGGGGACGCATGTATTAACGCGCCACATAGCTATCTGCACCCCACATATAGTTAACACTTCGATGTGGAGGGGCGGAGAATAGCTGGGGAGCCGTTCCACAGCTATACTCGTCCGTGGCTACTTTTGGTACTCGAAACATAAACAAACGGGCGCCATTGCTAAATGACGTCACGTCCGTCCTCATCCTTCTACTAGTAGCTTGCCTTACTAAGACGGATTTTCCCTTGTGCTATTTTCATCGGCTTGCATCTTCGTTATGTCGCTACCCTTGGCCTCGCCTTCTTCTGGAAAGTTGAGTATTGTTTAAATAAGCTCTGACCGTAAAGTAACTTTTACTTTTCGAGATATTTTATGTTTTCTGGCAGAGCTGTGCTGCTACCGGACACGCCATTTTATGGCGTCGCTGTTACATTGCATGCGTTATTTAGCTAGCCTGAACAGCTTATTCCGGCCTAATTAACTAATTGATACTATTAGTTATTTAGTCTTCATAGCTAGGAACTTCATATATCGTGTTTTGACGCTTTTTTATCGGTCATCGCCTGACCCCATACTAGATCGCTAGCTTAGCCCCTAGGCCAGAGCGCCTATCATCAGTGTTCATGCATGATATATTACAGTGATCCTAGGTTAAGTTATGAAGATAGTGGCATTATTTTATGATACTGTTTACTGTGATGCAAGTGTTTTTGCCTTCAGGGACCATATAGGGGATAGGTTTGATAGTGTGCCTTTCTAACCTAACCTAAATGTAGGACCCCTATATGCTCCCTTCACCCCCTGCCTTAGGGCATTCCCTCTGTGTAGCCTTGCTCCCCCTACCACGTAAGGGGATCAAGCTCATACCAGAGTACCTATCGCTTCTCTGTCCTCCCTAAGGGAATGATCCCCCCTTAGGGTTGCGTCCGAGAATAAGGAAAGGCCTGCCCTTCCTCAATTGCTGAGGTTAGGTTACCTGACCTTCCTTGCAATTGCGATACGTCTTCCAGCCTTCCTAGCTTAGGGTGTAACATCCCTGCTCTAGGTTAGGCCTTGGGGGGAGCTAGTTCTGTGCCTTGCTTGAAACGGTACCCATGCACCGTTCTCAGCCAGGCTGCCTACCTTAGGCTAGGGAGCGTCCTCCCTTCCTTGGTGGCCGCTTTGGTACAGAGCCTCCCCTATGGAAGACCCTGCTTCTTCTCCCCTCCCCACCTGTCCCTTGTATGGCCTAGCCTATACTTAGGTTAGCCTATACCCATCTGTCCCCTGTCCTACAACTCCTCCTTAGGGTGGATTGACAGGGCTATCTTGAGTCCCTGTGTGCAGTCCGCTCTGGTATATATACCCTTCATAGTGTCCTATGGGGTTAGCCACTGGATGCGTTTTGTCCGCAGGGGTTCTCCCCCCCCTTGGGTGTTCCCTAGCCCTCCCTTGGGCTACTCTGGCTCCCGGCCGCCTGCGGCCCCCTGCCATTGGGTGATAGGGCTAGCCCCTCTCATGGGTACACCCATTCAGGTGGGATGCTTTGGGGTTCGTGTCCTTACCCCTACATCCCTCCTTCTGTCTCTTTTAACTGTCCTGGTGCTGGTCCCTTGCCGCCTCTACTGTCGGCGATACCGCCCTCCCCCTTGGTGACACATTCCTTGTTCCCCCCTGGCCGACAGTCCTCTGTGTGCCGGAGGGCTGCCGCCTCCCGTCGGTGTACAGCCGATGGCCTACCCTCATACCTCTTAGCTTCGGTCGTCCGTCCATCGGGCCGGCCCCCGGCGTGCCGGCATCCATTGCCGGCGGTTTTGCTATAGCTTATCCCTTGTCCCTGTCACCAAGCTGGCAGCCTTCGGCTGCCGGAGCCGCCGCCTACCGCCGGAGAGCCGCCGCTGTGCCGGTGGCCGCCATTCTGGCATTACTCCTGACTTCTCTATATGTCTTCCCTAATGCCAGAAACTCTGCTGGAGCGGCCTCCGGCGTGCCGCCGGTCTGCCGTAGCCTTCAGGAGACGCCAAGAGACTTGCACCCCTTCTCCCAGCTATCAACACCATGCTGATAGCCCTACACTGCAACCAGATGGCTTGGCTACATAAATAGATAGGTATTGTCTTACCGTTCTATTAGTAGCCGTGCTGTCTTCTTGCATTTCACAATTTTCCAGCATGCTGTGTGTATCTTAGCACGGCTGGTTGCCGGAAAACGTTACCCTATGGAGTCTTCTACACCCCCAATTTAATGGCCTGAATGGTCTCAGTCACAGATTTATATCTTAGGCAATTCTTACTAGAATTCCCTTTGCCTCCCTGGCAATCTATGAAGAATTCTGCCTTGTGTCCTCGGCCACAAACAAATTGCCTATGGATAAGGTTACGGTAACCAGCCGGGCGGGATACACGGAGTATGTGTCTATCTACTTCATTTCCCGCTCCACTCTCTAACATCACAATGTTATTAATTACTTAAGATTAAGTTAAAATTAACCTTTTAATATTTAACTTTAGAATATATAAGTCATTAGTATGACTTCCATATACTCATGTTTTCTTTCTCTTACAGGAGGAGTACGTGAAGTGTGACCACAACTTCTGTGGAGTGAAGCGCCCGAACTTCTACGGGCACACGGTGTGTAGGACCCACGCCCCTTGCGCCAACAAGAAAGGCGAT
The DNA here is from genome assembly GCF_036898095.1 of Palaemon carinicauda. Lineage (NCBI taxonomy): Eukaryota > Metazoa > Arthropoda > Malacostraca > Decapoda > Palaemonidae > Palaemon > Palaemon carinicauda. The sequence continues at coordinate 76,903,037 of NC_090732.1, read as the reverse complement.
CTGAAGTTTTGGGACCCGCAGAACTGTACAGTCTGTAAGGACCGCCTGGTCGAGGCGTTCAACAATCCTCCTTCAGCGGAGGTTAGGGACGCTTCTCGAGAGAAGCTACGCAAGTGGGTGCGTGGCTTCCAAAAGAACGCCACCGGACCATACCTTGCCACCGAAGACTTGAGGGCCTTGCTTTTCCCGAAGGCATCCCCAGACTCTGTGGTCCCCAAGGATCAGATCCCCACCGTCCAGATAACTGTGGAACCGGACGTAGTCATGGCTCAGTCCATGCACGAGTGCCGTTTGGATGCCGACAACGCGGAACGTATGCCGGAAGTGTCGGAGAATACGGAGAGGAACCTCATGGGCGACAAATTGGACTATGAGGAAGACCAGGTGGAATACCCTGAGTCGGAGCAGGAGGTCGCTCCACCTTCCACCCCCACACCGACTCCTACACTGACGGATGTATCACTTCCGTCTACATCTGCTACCCCGGATCCCACCCCATCCAACACCCAGGAGATCTTCAAAATGCTTGAGGCTCTCATGGATAAGAAACTCCGCGAGACGCATGAGTTCTTCAGGACCAACATGGGAAGTTCGAAGCAGCCGAAAAGGATTTCGGTTAAGGACCTCCCCGCATGCTCAGATACCAACCCCTGGAGGTATGCCGAGCACATGCCAATTACAACGGGCAAGATCTTCATAAGCGAAAAGATCGGCTCAATTGTGCTGGAAGAAGTGGAATTCTTCCCAAACTTTGAGGCTTATCCGGACTGTTACGTCCGACTTAGATCCGAACCTGCCTCTAAAGAAGAGACCGAACCAAAGGAGGTGATAGTGTTCGATCTCGCGAAGGCCCAGGCTATGCTGGCCAATACAGTGAAAAGTAGGGGCTTCACCTGCTCGAAACTTCCGGCGCTTAGCAAGAAGCACCCTACCTATGTCGCACCAGACGATGCGACCCTCCCCTTATTTGAAAAGGCCTTCACTGCGGTACATAAGGCAGTGGAAGAAGGAAAACCTTGCCCTGCACTGGAGGAGTGCAGACCCTTCTCCCTGACTACTCCCCCTGATGTTAGACACTGGAAAGATGTCCAGTCAACATTTGTGGTGGGAAAACTAGAACCTGACGTCGCTGGCCGTCAGTTTAACGAAGACCTCCCGAAACTTAATGACCATCTCCTTCGTCGGGAACATGACACGAAGGAAAGGCTCGCCGCATCCATGTCCCTCCAGGTACAGCTCGAAGTCATGGCCGGTGACACTAGGGTCCCTGACTACTACATGGTTCTCGCCAAAACACATTTGGCGACCGTAGTAAAAGATCTGTACAGCTTCACGAAGGCTCGTAGAGCCTGTCGTGAATTCGTGTTCTCCAGTGCCACAGTGAGACACGAACCCCGGAGGCTAATTTCCTCCAACATCTGGGGTAAGCACCTCTTTCCCTCCTCCCTTGTGAAAGAGATCACCGACAAGGCCGCCAAGGAGAACAGGAACCTTCTCCACAAGTGGGGCATGTCGAAGAAAAGGAAATCCTCTCAGGACGACGGCCCTCAACCTAAGAGGAAACCCACAAAACCAAAACCCCAGCAACGTCAACAGAGACGGCAGTTTCCGGGATCCGCTACTCCCCAAGTGGCAGCTCAGCCATAGCAGACCTTTCAGCTGGTCACCCAACCGGTCTTGTCACAGTCGCCGGTTTTCACCCCTGCTTTCGAGAAACAGTCAACTACCTTTCGTCCCAAAGGTAGAGGCTCAAACAGAGGTGCAGGCAGAGACGCATCTCGCCGTCCCTCCAGAGGCAGAGGAGGAAAGGGAGCTAGCGGCCGAGGTGGTAAACCCTCGGGAAACCAGAAGTAATGAAGTGCTTCCGGTGGGAGGAAGACTCCGCCAATTCCAGGATCGTTGGACCTTCGATCCCTGGGCACACAGCATCGTCAAGAAGGGTCTAGGCTGGAGCTGGACTCAACCACCCCCAACCTTCCAGCAGTTCTTCCAACAGTCGACCCCCCTTCTGGAAGAATATGTCCTAGAACTCTTGAACAAGAAGGTTATAAGGAGGGTAAAGTCAACCAGGTTCCAAGGGAGACTGTTTTGCGTCCCCAAGAAGGACTCCGACAAACTCAGAGTCATTCTAGACTTATCCCCCCTCAAAAAGTTCATAGCGAACAACAAGTTCAAGATGCTGACTCTTCAACAGATAAGGACCCTTCTGCCTCAAGGTTCCTACACGGTCTCCATAGACCTGGCGGATGCCTACTGGCACGTTCCAATGAACCACCACGCTTCCTCCTACCTAAGATTTCGACTCCAAAGGAAAAGCTACGCTTTCAGGGCCATGCCCTTCGGCCTCAATGTGGCCCCACGGATCTTCACAAAGCTGGCAGACGCCATCGTTCAACAGCTTCGCCTCCGCGGCGTCCAGGTGATGGCCTACCTCGACGACTGGCTGGTCTGGGGTCCATCGCCCAAAGATTGTCTAAGATCCTGCAACAAAGTCACCCAGTTTCTGGAACACCTGAGATTCAAGATAAACAGAAAGAAATCTCGCCTCTCTCCAGCTCAGAAGTTCCAATGGTTAGGAATCCAGTGGAATCTTCAGTCACACCGCCTTTCCATTCCCCAGAAGAAAAGGAAGGAAATAGCAGGGTCTGTCAAAAGACTGCTGAAATCTAAACGGATCTCAAGACGTCAGCAGGAACGAGTTCTAGGCTCTCTACAGTTCGCCTCAGTGACAAACCCAGTGCTACGTGCACAGCTAAAGGATGCCGCGGGAGTCTGGAGACGTTCCGCATCCATCGCTCGAAGAGACCTCAAAAGACGGCTCCCAAACAGACTTCGGTTAGTCCTAAAGCCGTGGTCGGAAGCAAAGGCCCTGAAAAGGTCCATCCCTCTTCAACACCCACCTCCATCACTCAACATCCACACGGACGCTTCGCTGGAGGGTTGGGGAGGTTACTCCCACCAAAAAGAGGCTCAAGGAACATGGTCTCCCCTATTCAAGACGTTTCACATCAACATCTTGGAGGCCATAGCGGTCCTTCTAACTCTGAAGAAACTCTCCCCGCCTCCCTCGATCCATATTCGTCTAACCCTGGACAACTCGGTGGTAGTTCGATGTCTCAATCGCCAAGCCTCAAGATCGCCCCAGATAAATCAGGTGCTTCTCCCAATCTTCCATCTGGCAGAGAAGAAGAAATGGCAACTGTCTGCAGTTAATCTACAAGGATTCCGCAACGTGACGGCGGACGCTCTATCTCGGACAAACCCGATAGAGTCGGAATGGTCTCTAGACGCAAGATCCTTCTCCTTCATCTCTCACCAAGTCCCAGAACTTCAGATCGATCTCTTCGCAACGAGCGACAACAATCAATTTCCTCGATATGTGGCCCCGTACGAGGATCCCAAGGCAGAAGCAGTGGACGCCATGTCACTGGATTGGAACAGATGGTCCAGGATCTACCTGTTCCCTCCCACCAACCTTCTTCTAAAAGTCCTCTCCAAACTAAGAACCTTCAAAGGAACAGCGGCCCTTGTGGCTCCCAAGTGGCCCCGGAGCAACTGGTACCCCCTAGTCCTGGAGCTACAACCCACGCTGATCCCTCTCCCGGGCCCAGTTCTCTCCCAGCAAGTACAGAAGTCAACTGTCTTCGCTTCATCATCGAAAGTCAGGGACCTTCATCTCATGATTTTCTCTCCCTAGCCGCGAAGAAAAGGTTTGGGATCTCGAAGAAAAGTCTAGACTTCCTCGAGGAATACAAGACCGAATCCACAAGACGGCAATACGAATCATCCTGGAGAAAGTGGGTCTCATTCGTCAAGGCAAAAAATCCTACGGAAATCACCATTGATTTTTGCATGTCCTTCTTCATTCACCTTCATGGACAGGGCTTAGCAGCCAACACGATTTCTACCTGCAAATCGGCCTTGACTAGACCACTACTGTACGCCTTCCAGATTGGTCTGTCCAGCGACATCTTCAATAAACTGCCGAAGGCATGCGCTCGTCTACGCCCAGCACCCCCACCAAAACCTATCTCCTGGTCCCTGGACAAGGTGCTCCATTTTGCCTCCAACTTGGACAACGATTCGTGCCTTCTCAAGGATCTGACTCAAAAAGTTATATTTCTTTTTGCTCTTGCCTCAGGAGCCCGAGTCAGCGAAATAGTGGCATTATCAAGGGACGAGGGTCACATCCTGTTTACAGACTCAGGAGACCTTACCCTCTTCCCGGATCCGACGTTTCTCGCTAAAAACGAACTACCCACCAAAAGATGGGGCCCTTGGAGAATCTGCCCCCTGAAAGAAGATGCCTCTCTATGTCCAGTAGAGAGCCTCAAGGTCTATCTTCGTAGAACTTCTGACTTTGGTGGAGGCCAACTCTTCAATGGAGAAACATCGGGTAGCAACCTGTCACTGAAACAACTAAGAGCGAAAATCACCTACTTCATTCGCAGAGCGGATCCTGACAGTACACCCGCAGATCATGATCCTAGAAAAGTCGCATCGTCTCTGAATTTCTTTCAGAGCATGAATTTCGAAAGCCTCAAGAGTTTCACAGGCTGGAAATCCTCGCGTGTTTTCTTCAAGCATTACGCGAAACAAGTGCATGAAGTCAAACATTTTGTGGTAGCCGCAGGTAGTGTTATGAAACCTGCACCTAACTCTGCATAGAACAGAGAGTTACTTGGGACTTTAACTCCTCGGGTGCCTATGTTGACCCTCGTGTGATACGTAGTGAATTCAGAGACACTTAGTGTTTTTTCATAGACTGTTCTTTTTTCAAGGTGAAATGTCATAGTCGTCACATGAGTGCCGCATGCCTAGAGCATGATGTGTTTTTTCCTTATTAAAGACTGACGTTCCTCTGGAACCTGTGCCTTCTAATAATTTGAAATTTTCTTTCAGATTCAAGAGCGAAGTCTTTCATTACTATGTACATTATAATTTATTGTATATTACTTTTACATCCCTTATTGCATTTATTTACCATATTCTGCAATTGTGAAATAAAATTTCTATTTTGTTACTTGTGCGTCTCAATCCGCTCCTACTTATACTATGAAATACATGGTTGTCATAGTTTCATTATCCCCTCCTTTTTTCTTTATAAAAATGATGAAGAATAATTCGTTCAATCCATATTATATACTCTCCTATGCTATGTAAGATTCCTAACTGAATACTTACTTGCGCTATACCTTCGAGACCAGACCGTTCTCTTGTTACAATATACAGTGCCTAACCACCACTTGTCTGTCATTGAGAATGTTCCTATATGAATATCAACCATTCTGTCTTGTCTCTGAGTTCTTCACGTTCTCCCCGCAAGGTGGGTAGCCCTTCGAGAACCACTTTGATCCTCAGCATGGTCCGTTGGGACTTCTCTGCCAAGGGGGGCAGGAAGTTTCAGCCCCACGGAACCTCTATCGAGGTTACTATGCTTACTCTATTCAAAGCCCTCGGCACTTACACTACAAGGGGAAATCTACCACGATACATTGATTCTCTTGTATTCTTCCATCAGGACGCCATGGCTTGAGCCCAAAAAACGGATTTTGAGCGAAGCGAAAAATCTATTTTTGGGTGAGTTAGCCATGGCGTCCTGATGGACCCTCCCTGCTACTTCGTCCAGCCTTTCAGGTCCCACCCTGTCCTGCTGTATCATGGTGATCGGCAAGCAACTGGCGTTAGGATGAGGACGGACGTGACGTCATTTAGCAATGGCGCCCGTTTGTTTATGTTTCGAGTACCAAAAGTAGCCACGGACGAGTATAGCTGTGGAACGGCTCCCCAGCTATTCTCCGCCCCTCCACATAGAAGTGTTAACTCTATGTGGGGTGCAGATAGCTATGTGGCGCGTTAATACATGCGTCCCCTGTTCTTTTACGAGGTCTTAAAGGGAAACCTTTAGGATACTCGCTCCAGAAGTTAGAATTCTGTGATAACCTGTGGTTAAATTCTCTGGGAATATCTAGTAGTTATTTACCCAAGGAAGCTACCAAAAAGGAACCTTCCATCAGGACGCCATGGCTATCTCACCCAAAAATAGATTTTTCGCTTCGCTCAAAATCCGTTTTCTCAGTCTCCTGTTGTCTGTTCTGGTTATTCCTTCTCCAACTACCACTGAAAAATTTCCTATTGTTTATAAATACTTCTCTAGTTACCTTTACCTGCTTGTGGGCGAGGGAGTACTCGTCCGACGCAATAGCGATATCCTGCAAGGAGTCCAGTTTCAACTCGTCCAAATGTATTTTTAACTCCCTAACCACAGTCTTTTCAAATTCCTCTACCAAAATTAATTCTTTTAATTTAGAAAAATTATCAATATCCTTTGACTTCAACCAGTCCTCACAAAACTGCTCCTTCTGCCTCGCAAATTTCACAAATGTCATCCTGGACTCTTTCTTAGAATTGCGAAATTTCTGCCTATAGGCCTCAGGAACTAAATCATAGGCTTAAGAATTATGGCTTTCACTGTGTCATAATCGTTACAAAGATCTTCATTAAGTGTGTCATACAGTGAACCCTCGCTACTTCGCGGTTCGACAATCGCGGATTCACCACTTCGCGGGGTTTTCCCATAACCCATATATATATACATATCGCGGATTTTCCGGAAAATTCGAAAATACCGCGAAATCTGAAGACAACCAAATACGATATTTTGTTACCTGTAATTCCATTAATACTGTAATTAGTAATATCTGCTCTTACTGATTGTTCATTGCATTACATATGATATATAATTCAGCACAGAAAGAAATAAAACACGAAAAGAGAATGTGATCATACGATAATTCAGTACGTAGTAATATTAAATCGAACATGAAACGCAAATCAGATGCAGTCATACCATATTAGAATGGTGTGTACTGTAATGGATGTGCTTCTTTTCCATGAATCTTTTGTATGTATACGTACGTAGTACAGTACTGCATCCAATAATATTCTTTGTTGCAAAAATCACATTTCGAATACTGTAAGCGTACGAGAGAGAGAGAGAGAGAGAGAGAGAGAGAGAGAGAGAGAGAGAGAGAGAGAGAGAGAGAGAGAGAGCGTAAAATAGCGTACGTAAATTTTTATTATTATTGTTATTATTATTATTATTGTTGTTGTTGTTAATAAAATTATTATTGTTATTATTATTAATCATTATTATTATTATTATTACTGTACAGTATTATTATCATTATTTATTATTATTACGGTATTGTACTAAATCTACGTACGTTCAGTATGCGCGGGGGCATCTTCTATGAGTAACCAACGCGCCATAGTACTAAGACGGGTTGTGATTGGTTCAAGCGCTGATAGATGACGAATCAAAACTCAAGTTTTGTTATCTAGCCTGTGATTGGTGTTTTGCCCGCATCTTCTACCCGCAGCATCAAAGTTCCCGCGGGGCTGCATCGTTCACTTTCTCTTTCCGCGTATTGCTGAGTAGACGTTCTTAACTTTGTGAAGTTTAATCTGTGCTGTGTGCGACTGTTTTAAGTTGAACTTTTTGTTGAACTTTCTGTTACAATGCCTCCCAAGCGTTCTGCTTCTAGTAAGGCTGGTAGTGAGCCTAAACGCCACCGAAGGATGATGACGATAGCTGAGAAGGTTACGCTTCTCGACATGTTAAAAGATGGTAGAAGTTACGCGGCCGCCGGCCGCCATTTTGGCATCAACGAATCCACCGTTCGCTACATCAAGAAGGACGAGGCGAACATTAGAAAGACTGCTGCAATCACCTTTAGCAGATCAGCGAAGCGAGTCGTTACAACGCGTAATAAAACGATCGTACGCATGGAAGGTGCTTTAGCTGTGTGGATTGCCGACTGCCGGAAGAAGAACATAGCGTTGGATACGAACACCATCCAAACAAAGGCTTTGAGCTTATATGAGAATTTTGCTGCAAAGGAACCTAAAGAGGACGACGGCAACCATGCTGAAGATGATGATGATGCAGATGATCCTCAACCAGGGACATCCACTGATTCCCAGCCTCAGAAACGTTTTTCCGCAAGCAAAGGATGGTTCGAGAAGTTTCAGAAACGCTTCGCCCTGAAAAGCGTTTCCCTGCATGGGGAGTCGGCTTCCGCTGACACTGCCGCTGCTGAAACTTACGTAAACCAGACTTTCAAGAACATTATCGCTGAAGGTGGATACAAGCCGGAACAAGTCTTTAATATGGATGAAACCGGCTTGTTTTGGAAGAGAATGCCGTCGCGAACTTTCCTGTTCAAAGAGGAAGCCAAAGCCTCTGGCTTTAAGGCATTCAAGGATCGCGTTACCCTCGTGATGTGTGGCAATGCTGCTGGATTTTTGTTAAAGCCGGGGCTTATTTATAAGTCGAAAAATCCTCGCGCTTTGAAAAATAAAAATAAGAATCTCCTTCCCGTGTACTGGATGCATAATCAAAAAGCATGGATTACGAAGATGCTGACCTCCAACTGGTTCCACCAGTGTTTCATCCCGCAAGTCCATGAATATCTCTTAGAGAAGGGCTTGCCATTCAAGATCCTTCTCCTTATGGATAACGCTGGTGGACACGCAACTGACCTGTCGCGTGAGGGCGTTCAGGTTGAGTTCCTGCCACCCAACACCACGTCATTAATTCAACCAATGGACCAGGGGGTTATCAGGGCGTTCAAGGCCCTCTACACGAAGAATACCTTGGCGGACCTCGTTGCGTGTGTGGATGCTGCCCAAGATGACGAGGATGAAGACTTCAACTTGAAGGCGTACTGGCGGCAGTACACCATAGCCACGTGCCTGCAGAATATTCAAAAGGCACTTCAAGAGATGAAACCTGCAACCGTAAATGCGAGCTGGAAGAAGCTGTGGCCCGATATTGTTTACGACGACAAGGGATTTACTCCGTCGGAAATCCAACACTCTGCAATACGGAAATCTGTGCAGCTGGCTGCCATAATTGGGGGTGACGGGTTTGGCGACATGACGACTGAAGACGTCGACGAGTTGTTGGACTGCCATTCCCAGCCCCTAACTGACGCAGACCTCGAAGACCTGACGAAATCGGCAAGTGAGGAAGAGAGTGAGGGTACCCAGGAAGAGACCCAAGAAAATGTCGAAGAAACGGGCTTAACATTAGAACGGCTTGCCAAGTTCTGCAACCATATGAAGGAGGCGAAAGAAATGTTACAAGAGTGGGACGAGGATATGGTTCGCTCGATGCAATTCTGCAACAAGGTTGATGACATCACGACTCCCTACAGGATGCTCTTGGATCGAAAAAAGAAGCAGCGGCAACAACTTCCGATCACAATGTTTTTCCACCCTCGCAAAAAAGAGCCAGTTCCTCCTGCTAGTACGCCTTCGGAAGAAATTTTAGAAGTTGAAGAGGTGTCCCAGGAAAAGACACCTCCGTCTGAAGAGACGTAAAATACTATCATTGACTGCACAGTAGAACACATCATCAGCTTCATCATCATCATTTCTACTGTGCAGCAAATTCATCGCCATCGTCATTCAAGTTTTTCTTGAACTTCTTTCGTGGTGAGTACAGTAACAATCTTTATTTTTTACTTTAACCTGTTTTATAGTTTAGTAATGTACGTACTGTATGCATTAAGTTAAAGGGAAGGTTTTAAAAGTCTACATGTTGTAACCTATCATATTTTTTTTGTTTAAAATTTACATTTACGTACGTAAAACAATCTCTCTCTCTCTCTCTCTCTCTCTCTCTCTCTCTCTCTCTCTCTCTCTCTCTCTCTCTCTCTCTCTCTCTCTCAAATTGTTTTCCTGCTTTGCTACGTACAAGTACTGTATAATTTATATTTGTAAGGTAACATATTTTGTAAATGCTTTTACTGTAAATACTGTATGTACTGTATCATTATTTATCACTATCATCATGCGCGTTAAATGCCTTGTTTGTTCTGAGCGTGGTTGTTTACTGAGCGTACACGCCGTCGTTTCAGGCGGCGTCATAAAGAAAAAGATTTCATTTGGAAGTCCTAAGAAAAATACGTAAACTAAAACATTGGTAATAAAAAAATCAACATACAGTACTGTATAATCAATATAATCGATGCAAAAACTAACCTATACGTACATATATGTGTACACTAAATGAGTTTGTTTCTTCATTATGATCAGAGATGAACGTAAACAAAACATTGGTTGCCATTTTTTATCGTGCTTTTTAGGTGTTTAGGAAACACATGATATAAAATCGCCTTTAATATTTGTGCCTGTTTTAGTTTAGGGTGCTGTAGTACATGCATTAAGTGTTCTGTACATTAAAGGGTGGTTTGTTAACAGTACTACGTACAAGGGAAGGTTTTAAAAGTCCGAATATACATGTTAAATAAATAGGTAAATATGCTGTCACTACTTCGCGGATTTTCACCTATCGCGCCCGCGTCTGGAACCTATCTACCGCGATAAACGAGGGTTCACTGTATACACGCTGAGCCTTCCTTTTCAATCGACACTGAATCATAGTGGTCCCCATGTCCTTTGGCCAAACCAACCTTTTAGCTATCCCCTCGAAAGAAGTAAAAAATTCAGGAACATCTTCGTCATTGAACAAAGGTACCAACTTCAACGCTGACATTACATTAGAATTATCCCCAGAACTACTATTTCTATTATTATTACTGTTACGTACTCTCTGCAAGAAAATCTCGTGTTCCCTTTCTTTAGCTTTTTCTTCAACTTGCAACTGCATGGCTTTTAACTCTAACTCTTTAATCTTCGTTTCCTCCCTCAAAATACTAAGTCTCAATTCACTTACCTGATGAATGTTACTTTTATCTAGTTCCTGGTTTCCATCGTTAGTGACTTTGCCCTGTTCTTCATCTTTGTTCATATGTGAAACACTTACTCTCTTTTGGTGCTCTTTAGCAGCTTTCAGTACTTCTTGAAGTAACTGCCCCTTACGAATTTCTGGTGTCAGTTCCAAAAGCAAAAACTGAGACAAGAACCACAACTCCTCTCGTTTCAAATAAAAAAAATATTGTCTTCCCAATCAGGGCTACTGAGAAATTTGGCTGCAGCCTCCTGAACTTGAAGCTCGAAATAAGGCATATTCTAAGTTAAAAGGGGAATGAGGGAGAGAGAGAGAGGGGGGGGGGGGAGAAATTACTCCTATCACTTAAAAGCCTATCAACCAAACTATCCTCCAAATTTTCTCTGCACTCCTCCTTGAGAAAATCCTTTGAACGTTAATGTCTGGTAATAGATCCTGTCACGGTCACCAATTATGTTATGAACTCTTAATAGATGGTGACGAGTTCACATATTCTTTATCTACCATAAAGCCCTCTCCCCTATGATAATGAGTAGTACTCGTACAAGAACAAAAACAATCCAAGGAATTTCCTCAAAGAGAAGGATACAGAGACTAAACAAACACTTAATGATTTATTGCAATTAATAACTTAAAATTACAAAGAAATCTCCTAAAGACTGTACTTTAGGGGAGAAAAAAACTGATTATTACAATTCCACAAAGACACATTCGCCTAGCTAACTACTTACTTTTACTTTAACTTTTACTTTTAGGGGTTTATTTCTCGCCCTCCATCAGACACTAAGATTCTGTTCTGGCGGGCCTTGGTGTGTGAAAATAATTTCTTTCCAGGTAATATTTTGCTCTGTATCTTTTCAGATATTCGCTAGCATTTGTATTCAGGCTTAATAGTTTTCAGATCACTACTGTATTATAAAACTTTCCAAAAAGATAAGTCTTCAGGTTTTTCTTGAAAGCTGCCACATTTTTGCTATTCTTGACATCAATTGGAAGGTCGTTGAAGAGTCTCGATGCAGCATAACTAAACGTTCTTCCTCCTACTGCATGATTCACACTAATTTCGAATGGTCTATATGGGTCATCAGCATGTCTAACTTGTACAGCAGCACTAGTAGCTTGAGGGTAGGGGACCAAGCAATCACGAAGGTATTTAGGCTTATCACTTGTAAGTGCTTTGTGAGTCAACAAATAAATCTTAAATTCAATTCTAGCCTTAACAGGTAACCAATGTAGATCGATCAATGCAGGAGTTATTCTCTACCAAAGTTTAACGCCTTTTATCAGTCTAGCCACCTGATTTTGCACATTTTGAAGTTTTCTTAGTAGTGTATTGGGCAATTTATAGTACAGAGAATTGCAATATGATTATTGCAATTCTCTGTACTATAAATTGCCCAATACACTACTAAGAAAACTTCAAAATGTGCAAAATCAGGTGGCTAGCCTTAATATTACGTGACTCATCACTAAAATATTTGTACTGCCCTCTGTTAAATATTTTCTAATAAATGCTATGTTTCTCAGGTGATAGTTACACACTTTCACTGTGTTCACTATTTGATCCCTCATTGACAAATTACAATCTATCAGTACACCCAAATTTTTCACAACAGGCACAATCCTAACATCAGCATCACCAATTTTTATACTTTGAAATAACTGGTAATTCTTCAAAGCCACCTTTGTGCCAAAAACATACATTCTGTTTTATCATAATTTAATTTAAGCCTTTTCCTCTGCATCCATGTTTTTATTCCAGTCATTATCTTATCAATTTTCTTCTTTGTATCTTGTGTTGTTGAGATTGAAAGGTAGAACTGAGTATCATTTGCATATAGTTTAAAGCCCACATTTTATTTTTTCAAGATGTGTGATAGCTCGAAAGTATATAAGTTGAACAAGATAGGGCCCAGAACACTACCCTGTGGTACACCTTTCATAAGAATTCTCTCACTGGATCGGTTTCCAGAAACTTCTACAATAGTCTTCCTGTTCGTTGAGTAGCTTCGCAAAAATTCCAGTGCTTCCTCAGTCACTCCACTGTACTGTAAGTTGTCAAGTAAGTACTTGTGCACAACAGTATCGAAAGCAGCACTAAGATCTAACATAATCAAAATTCCACACTTTCCCTCATCAAGAAGACCTATCATATCATTCATTATTGAGCATAAGGTAGTTTCTGTAGAGTGATTAGCTCTGCAAGCCAATTGATTTTCCAGGAATACCTCTAACTCATCAATATGCGCCCATAATTGCTCACTTATGATTTTTTCAATAAGCTTCGACATGAAAGATAAATTTGAAATGGGCCTATATGAATTTAGTTCGTTTACATCACCTTTTCCTTTGTATATTGCTTTGATCAACGCAGTTTTTTCACAGCCAGGAAAACAGGATTGTGATATATTTAGGTTAATTATATTCAGGTAAATATTATATACAACTTGTTTGTTTGGAGCTTGACTTATTGAACTGTTTGGGAAAGGGTTGTTTCCACAATATGTATTCTTCATCTCTCTCATAACCTTTAACAAGTCACACATATTTATTTCCTTAAATTTTATTAACTTCTTACCCTCCTTCACTGGCATAACTGACTGTCCTTCTAAGGGATTTTGGGGGAAACCTCTATAAATTTTATAAATTTTTTCATTGAAGAATATAGGAAATTTCTCTTCACAGACTTCAGGCAAGACATATTTTTTCTTTAATCCCATCAAATCATCTAGGTTTTTGTGAAACTCCCTCATGTTATTAGTATTTTACTTTCGCCGTTGTAGAGTTTTCTTTTTGTTTTTTTCTAACAGGATGTTATAGTCATTTCTGGCCTTATTATATAGATTTCTGGCTTGTGAGGATTTGGCTCTTTTCCATGTTACGTCTATGTCTTTTTGCCTTTAATAGCTCACTATTATACCATCTAACATTTTCGTGTACAACTATTTGTTTGCTCTTTATAGGACACTTGGTATCATACAATTTTCCAAAATTGTCAATATATTTTTTGGTATAACAACCAACACATTCTCTATCTACCATATGCTCACATTGTATGTTCTCACAAGACATTTGCGCTACACTAACTTCAATAAAATTCTCAGCATCGAAATTTTCCTGTTCCCTATATGTGATCCATTTTTTCAATACTCTGATGCAATTTATATCAACATCAAAAGTGATGAGTTTATGTGTTTTTGAGATCTCAAAGTCTGGTTCCACTTCAAGGTTTCTTATTAGGTCAGAATCTTTCCCAAATATGACCAAGTCGAGTGTATGACCACCTACTGACGTTGATACCAAAACACTGTTTATTAAATTGAACATCTCAAACACTTCCTTGAGTTCTTTAGCCTTATTATCGTTTACATCATGTACCCAACAATTAAAGTCTCCACCAATTAATGTATTTTTAATATCATCCACAACACCCACAAGAATACTAAATTCTTCAACGAATTTCCTCATATTACTCCCTGGTGATCTATACAATGATATCATATTCAATACCTTACTGTTTCTTGTCAGTTTTAAATAGATATATTCAAATACTTCAAATACTATTTCATTCATGATAGAAACCCCAGAGAAGGTTTTCGACACGAAGACACCCACTCCTCCTCCAGTTTTATCCTTTCTTGGTACGTGGTAGAAATTGTGAGTACATGGCGTCATCTCCTGAATCTTTGAGTTATCCCTAATATTTCCCTACAACCAAGTTTCCGTTAATAAGCATAAATCTAATTCCATTTCATTAATAAGATTTCTAATCTTTATGGTTTTATTCCCCACCGATTGAATATTTATCAGACCACACTTAACCAATTGGCTAGACTCCATGATCGGTTCTATTTTTTATCATGGTAAGCTCCTCTTTGTATAGTTTACAGTTTTCATCATATGTCTTAAGATTCGTATCATTATAATTCCTCATTGAGCAGTTATGACACTTTAATGTATTTACACTACAATCCGTGGTTCAGTGTTCCTGGTTACACTTGGCACATACCTGAGTCTTGCTACAACTATCGGCAGTATGACCAAATTCCTGGCATTTATAACACTGAAATACATTGTAGGAATCATAAATTTTGCAGCATCCTCCAAGCGTGGTATATACTCTATCGTCCCTTTTACGGAAAACTTTCCTGATAGTTGGACTACACTTTATAATGACATGTGACTTACCACTTTGTCTTGATTTAAACTTCCTGATCAATTTAAAGTCCTCTTCGTTTGCACATATATCATTCAACCATTCATTCTTCTCCTTTATACTGGCAATTATATCATCTTCATTTTCATCAATATGGCAGACCTTGATCTTCGGTTTAAGTAGATCCTTTTTATCCACTTCTACCTTAATGTCATTCTTGACATCTTCTAAATAATTTTTAGCCTTTTCTAACCCAGCTTTATCCGCAAAATCAACTACCAAGTGGCCTTGTTTAGAGGTTTTGACCTGTTCAACATCCGTGGTTATCTTCTTCATGATTGTTTCTTGATATCTGAAGCTTTCGTATTTTCCTCCATAGATTTTATGACCAAAGTGTTTTTTTTTTTATTTCAACCTACTTGCATATATGATCTTGGTCACATTCTCTTGCTCATATTCCGTAAGTTTCTCTTTCAGCTTAACAATTTCTTGATACATATTGGTGTATTGAGCAGTTATCATATCCATAATACCAGACATCTGTCGTTGTACATTTACCTTCATCTGTTCCATGTTGATGCTTAGTTTCGTAATGTTTTCTCATGAATGCCTGACCCATGAACAATTGGGATTTGCTGTCGGAACACATCTTGAACATTTATAAATGATGTTCCTGCTTTGAAAAATATCACTTGTGCCATCTTTTAAATCTGAGCAAGCTGCTTTATCGTGGTACCATCTCCGGCATTCATAGCATTGTATCCCATATTCGATATAGACCTCACAATGCCCACACCTGCCCTGATTGCCTCCGTCATCACATTCTTCATCAGCGACGTTCACTTGCATATTAGTTGCTGCCATTTTCTTTCCCTCCTTCCCTTGGAGTACCGTGTCAATTTCATTCATAAATAGATCGAGATCTTTCACGGGACTAAGTTTTTCTTTTCATTTTCTAAGGATGGGCATATTGAATCATTTTTCAATGACTTTCCAAGTAGCCCCACCCTAACACAAAAATGCTGGGTCAGGCCTTTCGCCACAGACCTCACATACAAAGGAAACCACCGATTTTTAACAATCGATTTCACTAATATCAACACTAGTAAACACCCACAAAAGTTTTTTTCATAGTATAAACAACGAGATACACAATGATTCCCGCTTTAAGCCAGTTTCGATACAGAGCATTAACACACACGTCCACACCCGCGGACTTGATAAGTAAAAGAAAAAGTTACTAGGTAAAGATAGAAACCACATATGCACGGGTCGTTGTGATAGGAGGAGACAAAGTAAGAAAATAACCTTAAACCTAATTAATTCACACAGTTAAATATCAATAAACATACATTGTGATTACTGAAAATAAACATCACCCAGCTAATATCAAATAACTATTCTTGCAAATATCCTATTCCTTTAGCAACACGTCACGTAGTTTCATCTCCAACCGTAAATTTCAGCAGTGCCACAAAGTAAGAGACACTCAACATAAGTCGTCTATGGGTAGGAATGGTCAGACAAATCACACAGGGTCTCCGCCACTGGGAGGCCCCTTAACGACTCCAGAGGTTCATTAAGCAAGGAAGGGCATCACACGTCCCCTTACACGAACTGAAGAGACGTCAGCAAAATACAGTTTATAGGGGATGGCAAGGAACACCTCCAATATGCCACTAGCTGCAAAAACATCGAGGACATCTTCAGAATATTTCATCAAACTTACCACAAGTCGTCAGGAAATATGGGAGCTGAAAACCTCTCTATATGGAGCCGCTAACTGCCGTTTTTTTCACTCCAAAGGGCCCCACATCACCAGCGGAGATAAAAACAAAACAGGCGACAAACAGCCGAAAGACCATCAATATGAAAGGATAAAAACACTTACATGGGTGACGTACCAATTTAAAACTACAGCTACCCTTTGAGGGGAAGAAAACATCCCAAGTTCAGCATTCAAAAGACATATAAACGAAACGGGACAAAAACAAGCAAAAATCTACTTTAAAGCGCGAAATCAAATGCACAGCAAAAGTAAAAAATAAATTAAATACGTTGACTCCATTACAATATATACTGTATATATATATGTATATATATATATATATATATATATATATATATATATATATATATATATATATATATATATATATATACTATATATAAAAAGATAGATAGATATATAGTATATACGTTTATAGATCTTTTGTTGTTAGTGGATACTTATAAGGTGAATTCAAAATTTAAATATTTTAATGTACTTCATGAAAGGTATGATTTGCAGATCATATAGAATTTGTAATGTTTTTTTTTTTTATTTGCACGTCTTTTCTAATTCACTACGTCTGAAAATTTAGGGATGGCTTTTCCATAAAGAAATCGCAATACAGCATCTTGTGTTGAAAAAGTCACGTTGATATGTAGTAATTTCCCGCTTCCTTCCCTCCATCTTGGTGTCTAAGTTCTCAGCTTTATTTGAACAGTCGCTGGTTATGTACACACAACACTAGAGGTGTTTTATGTCATTAAATCTCCAGCACAGTCGATTACATGGGCTGGTGTTTTAAAATGTTTGCTACGCTAGGCTACAAGCATGTTTTTATCACTTATAAGAATGGTCATTTAGGTGTTTGGATTACAAATAATCTTTGAGTGTAACGAGAAACTGTAATGGAATTAATGATTTGGAGTCTTATTTACAGTAAATCGAAAACGATAGCTGTTATACTAATTTTACACAAAATGAAGTAGGCGAGATAAACCATAATCTAAGATAAGAAATCAGAAGGAAGTACATCTATTGGTAGCAGTTACAGTTATGTTGAACTGAGTGTGTATCGAATTAGGGTTCAGTACAATTGATCCTGTGCGTAAATGATTATGAATTCAATGAAATAAGCTAAAGAGACATGTTTCTTAAACTGGCACCTTTTGAATCTGAAAGCAAATGTCTCGTTACAAATTGTAACTTGTATAATATGTAATTATATAAACTAACGTACAAAGATCCATACAAACATGCGCACACTTATATAAATATATATAGATATAAATGAATATATATATATATATATATATATATATATATATATATATATATATATATATATATATATATATATGTGTGTGTGTGTGTGTGTGTGTGTGTGTGTCCTACTTATAACTGTAATCGAACAGTTTAACATGTTTTTTTTTCGAAAAGGCCCATAAAAGAAACACAGGAAGTATATAAATAAATCACTATATTTTGGCCAATAAACATTGGCCCTCTTCAGGATGTAAAATAAAAATGAGGAATACAGTGGAGAGTGACGGTTTAAATAGGAAAGCAGAAGGGTGCTTCCAATTGTTCTACACTTGTTTTAAGTGCTGGAAGGCTTAGCCAAATTTAATTACATCCAGGTGCGTCTTCGTATTGTTGAGGCGCTTGGAGGATGTCTTGACCTCCGATGCATATCTGGTGGTCGGTCTCCGTGGATTATCTTCTTAATGATAGGGTTGAGAAGAGTATTGTCCACTGTGTCAGCTTTCCATTGGTCGCCAGATAGGTTCATTGTGTTTTATTGATTTATGATGGCTGATTACGGGATTTTCCTTCTGTACGGACAGAAAACTCTTAAAAAGCAAAGACGACTCACTCCAGTTAATCTGGTGCCCTAAATCTCTAAAGTGAACGAAAATCCCTGAGTTTTTATAGCCATACCTAACCGATCTTTTGTGTTCGGATAATCTTTGACTTTTTCACAATCCCCACATGGTACTTTATAAACACCGGATTCTATATCTCTTTTATTTTGATAAACATTAATAAGGGCACTTCCTATGGTCTTGGGATATGAAAAAACAAAGGGGTTCTCAGTTTTGATTTTATTTGGTATAATTTTAATACCTTCTATATATGGGAGTTTTATCTTGTTTTTAAAATATCTTTGGTTAGTAACATCATAATCTTTAAATCGTGCTGGCTTTGTTGATGGCCTTTTCTATGACGTACGTCGGGTAGAATAGCTGGGCGAGTTGTTTATGAATGATTTCAAATTCTTTACTTAGTTAGGCTTGTGAACAGATTCTCAAACCTCTAAGAAATAGATTACAAGCTACTCCAATTTTTACAGAAATGTTGTGATAACTAAAGAAATGAATGTAGGAAATAGAGAAAGTTGGTTTTCTATACACAGTGGAATTGTACTCTGACGATTCCCTTATAATTAGTATGTCCAAAAAATCTGATTTTCCATCTTTTTCCCATTCGGGTTTAAATTTTATGCTGGGGACTAAGGAATTTAGATTATTGAAAAATACATTAAAATCTCCCCAGCTATCATCCTAATATGTGAAAATGTCATCAACATAGCGTTGCCAAACCATGTTCGTAGGTTTAATTGTTGTTAAAATTTTCGTTTCAAAGGATTCCATGTAGATATTGGCTAAAATTGGAGATAACGGGCTGCCCATACTACAACCAAATTCTTGTTTGTAAAAATTTCCATTGAAAGAGAATACGTATTAGACACACTTAGTTTAATTAACTTAATTATTTTTTCAATATCGAGGGGGAAGTGATCTTCATAGGGGATTAATTTTTCCCTCAAGAAACCTAGTACATCATTGATCGGACCTTTGTAAATAGAGATTCTACGTCGAGACTCAAGAGTTTTACATTGTTTACCGGGATATTTAATCTATTAAATTTCTGGATAAAGTCTTCTGCATGCTTGATATGAGCGGAAGAAAAACTTGCTAGAAAGGGAGACAGCAAGTCTGCTAACCATTTTGATATATTATATATAAATGACCCTTTGCATGAGACAATTGGGTGCAAGGGAATGCCGTCCTTGTAAGTTTTTGGGAGCCCGTAAAAATATAGCAATGAAGGGTTCATAACTTTGAATTTTTCTAAGACCTCGATGTCTTTTTTATTGTTTCCGATTTTTCTTACGCATTTGAAAAACTCCGGAGCAATAGATTTACGGGGGTCTTTTGTTAGCCTTTCATTTGTAGTGTGGTCGTTTAAGAGCTGTTGAAATTTGTTGACATACGTTTCTTTATCGAGAATTACTATTTTGCCGTCTTTATCCGATTCTGTGATGATTATATTATCGGTTTTGTGTAATGAAAAAATTGCTTTATGAAACCTGCGAAGCGGATTTTTACTGTTATTTTGTTCTGATGCATTTAATAAGATTCCTTTCAGACAAATTTATTCTTTTTCAAAATTATTTTTAGAGAAATATTTAGCAAAAGCCACCACATGATCAAAATTATTTTCCCGTCTGGGTTTCATAGCAAAAGAGATAGCTGTTAGGATAAAGGATGGCTCGGTAAGATTGTGTTGATTATAGGAAGTTGAATGCAGTCACTAAGGATATTGCATTTCCATTGCCCTCGATCGAAGAATTACTTATGAAAGTACGGGATAGTAAATATGTTACAACTGTTGATTTAAAATCTGGATATTATCAAATACCCATTCAGGAAGACAGCAAATGTAAAATGGCATTTATAGCTAATGATCAACTATTTCAGTTTAATTTTCTTCCTTTCGGTGTTAAAAATGCTCCAAGTTATTTCTTTATAGTAATGATGGCAGTTTTTTCTCCCTTGATTGGCCATAAGATTCTTGTTTATTTAGACGATATCATAATTACAGAGAAAACGGCCGAAAAACATAATAATAATATTCGTAAAGTTTTAGAAGCATTGCGACGTAATGGTATGAAAATAAATTTGTTAAAGTGCAGTTTTTCTGTAAACAGGTCGAATTTTTATGTCATATAGTAACCCCAGAAGGTATCCAACCTTGCCCCAGTAAAGTAGCGGCTATTAGAGATTTACCCAGGCCACGTACCTTCAAGGAAGTACATGGGTTCCTTGGGCTCGCTGGGTATTACCGTAAATTCATAAGAGGTTTTGGAGAGATAGCGAGACCCGTAGAAACTTTAAAGAAACAAAAAGTAATGAATTGGGGAGGAGAAGAAGAAAGAGCCTTTAACCATTTGAAAGCTGCCTTAACTAGCAATGAATTACTCGCATATCCTAAATTTGATCGCCCGTTTTTAGTGACAACAGATGCGAGTAGTGTAGCTATTGGTGGCGTAGTTTCTCAACGAGATGATAAAGGTAGAGAGCGACCTATTTGGTTTGCTACCTGGGCATTAAAAGGGGCAGAAAAGAGTTATAGTACATTTGATCTAGAGGCTATGGCTATTCTATGGGTTCTAGAGAGGTATCGGTTCTTTTTATTAGGTCAGTCGATTGAGTTGCAAAGTAATCATCTCCCCTTACGTGATTTGTATTATAAAAGTGATTTGACCTCTCGAACAAGCGAGATGGATTTAGAGATTGTTAGGGTTTAATATAAAGAGTTATCACCACATAGAAGGTAAAGCTAACAAGGTAGCTGATGCTCTATCTAGAGGTGCAGTAATAGGAGTAACAACTAGGGCACAGAAGAGGAATGAAGAGTGTAACCAAAATATTGAAGACCCCATCAAAATAGAGAAGATAGAGAACGGGATGTGAATTTTCCCGAGGAACAAACGGAATACGGTAGCGGAGAGAGAGAGGTGGAGAGAGTTGCAGATATTAGGGAGAAAAAGAGAGATATGAGCATTGAAGGTGAATGTATGTGGGTGGCCGAGGACATGACCAGGGATGTCCAGAATGAATGCCCTGATGATGCAGGTTTGATTGACTTGGGAGGTTGGGACATAGAAGAAGTCCGAAAGGGACAGAAAAAAGAGGAATGGATGGAAAGAGTACGAGCAGTAATTAAAAGGGAATCAGAGAGTTATCCATCATTTCTGAATGTGCCTCATGAGAATTTTGTTTTATAGAAAATGATATCTTATATTGTGCTTACGAAATGAGGGGAGGGGGATTTTGTGCACGGGTAGTTCTTCCTCCCTCTTTGATTAATTGAGCCATCCACATTGTAGATGCAAGTCTGTATGCAGGGCATTTAGGGATTGATAGAACATTGAGGAGAACACGTGAATCCATCTTTTGGTTAGGAATGAAAAAATCTATAGAGAATTATATAAAAGGTTGTCATGCTTGTAACTGTTTCAAAGAACATAAAAACACTGTACCAGAAGCCCGAAAGTAGACTGTGATTTCTATCAAATTTTATAGAGTGCTTATGGATGTAGTAGGACCACTTGCTACTGGTTTAACACGACAAAAGTATATATGTGTATTTGTGGATGCATTTACTCTGTACACTGATACTTACGCAATGTTGGATAAATCAGCAGATTCATTAGCCCAGGCGCTGTACTCTTTCATTACTAGGTTTGGTTGCCCAAAAATTTTGATAAGTGATAATGGTCTCGAGTTTTTAAGTAAGGTGGTGAAATCGGTCACGGACTTGATGAAAATTGAACACTTTTCAGTGACTGCATATAGGCCTTCAGCCAATAGCTTAGAGGAATCGCATAATAGTGATGTAGTGCAAATTTTCCGTTACTTAGTGGCTGATGACCCCCTTCATTGTCCCGCCATGCTTCCTACAGCTGAGCTAGCTTTAAACATTGGATATAATGCTTCACTCTGGGACACGACTTTCTTTTTAGTGTATGGACAGGATCCTGTGTTACCATATACGGTACTCATTAATTCACAACAGTTGCCAAATTATTCAACTGAGCAATACCGTGTATATCTATTAAATCTATTGAGGAAAGTAATGAAGAACATTGATAGGTTTTTAAAAAGAGCTAATGAAAAACAACCTAATAAACACAAACTAGAGCCAGCGTATTTGGGTCTGTATCGAGTAAAGATGGTTAAATCTAACACAGTTGTGATACATAGCATTTTTAATGGCGCAGTGTCTGAGCATCATCAGACCCACACACATGTGGTGCCTGAAGAGGTAGTTTTCAAAAGCGTTCCTCCAAAACCCTGCATACATGACATTCCTCGAGTTGATGAGTAGAATTTTTTTTTTCTCTTTGCTGTTGTTGCTGTTTGAACAGACCTCATTTCCTCTTTTGACGTGTTTTAAATAAACTTGATGACACCAATGTGTTCTTATGTTGATGCTTAATGTATATGTAAAATGTTGTGGTAATTTTGCTGAGTGTGGAAATACGTAAAACATTGCTGAGTGAACCTAAAAACAATCAGAGGTTAAATTGGTCTGGCAGATGATGTATTATTCATGTATTTATATAATTCCTGGTTGTTGGGGCTGGGTCGGTTCCCGAATGGCAAGTGGCTGCAGGATTAAAGTTCAGCCTTGAGGATAGGTAGTGTTGGAGAATGTGTAGATGTGAATAACTTATACTTATTGTTATAAGAGAAGGGCGGGAAGATGAATGATTTTCTCGTGAAAACGGCTAGTGGCCACCGGTTGATAATTGCAAATGTATGTGTAGTAGTGATTTGAATAAATGGAAAACGGTGGTGGTGAGTTGTGTTGTGAAATTGTGCCGTAAACCAGGTCAAGTAAAATCGCCCCCAAAAAAACTTATTGCCCGCAACCAGGGGGAGGTTATTGATGAGGTTGTGTAAGACTGATGTTATGAATTTTTTTCACTTTGGGAATTCTGTATTTTAGTTGCAGAGGTCTTAAAAAGAAATGAGTGGAATTATCTATATTGTATTGTGTACATTTTTACATGCAATATTTCATTTTTAATTTTTATTTTGTGGAAGATGTGTTATTTTTGGGGGGTGATTTCTATATATAAAGTATATTTTATGTTGCATTTCTGTTTAGTACATGCCATGCCTATTCCGGGTCGGAGTGTCCTCCATATATCATAGACTAGTGAGGGCGAGTGCGCACCTCCTTCCGGAGTGAGGAGCTTGTGGGGGGAGTAATGTCCTAATTCTTGTATGTAGATATGTGTTGTACGTCAAGGTAAATGAACTCTTTAATCATGAAAATTCCACAAAAACCTATAACTTAGCATGTTGTTGTAGCAAGATTGCATTTTGATAGCGAGGGGAGATTAGTTACCTTTGTGCTCTCAAGTAGGCAAGGCTCTCGTACCTGAGAGAGTGATAGCTGTTTACAGTAGCATATAGTGTGTACTTACAAACCTTTAGTAGTAAATGAAGAAAACCCATATTCCGACATCTCATTATCCGTCTACATGGGAAATATATATATATATATATATATATATATATATATATATATATATATATATATATATATATATATATTTATATATATATATATATATATATATATATATATATATACATTTATATATATACATATATATATATATATATATATATATATATATATATATATATATATATATTATATATATATATATATACATATATATATATATATATATATATATATATATATATATGTATATATACATATATATATATATATATATATATATATATATATATATATATATATATGTATGTATATATACATATATATATATATATATATATATATATATATATATATATATATATATATATATATATATATATATATATATATATATATATATATATATATACATATATATATATATATATATATATATATATATATATATATATATATATGTATATATATATATATATATATATATATATATATATATTGAAAATTATTCAAAAACAATTAATCGAAAACAATTTTTCGAAAACTATTATTCGAAAAACAGCTATAGTCGAATGGAAAATGGTTCGAAAGAAAGTTATTCGAAAGGACAATTATACGAAATGATAAATATTCGTAATGTTTTTTTAACCTTACGCTAATAGGCAATTGTTCAAATAGGCAATTATTCAAATAGGCAATTATTCAAATAGGCAATTGTTCAAATAGGCAATTTTTCAAATAACTGTTTGAACGTTATCCGATTTTTTAGTGGTAATAAATGGTGTGAAGGACATCAAGAACCAAGAACTTCATTTCTTCGGAATATTGCAGCCCTTCAGTGATGGCCGAATACATTTCAAGTGAAAAAGGCAAGCCTATGCTTAAAATCAATGGTTTCATATTCGTGAAAGACAAACAAGTTGGTAACAAGATATATTGGAAATGCAATAAGTTTATGTATTGGTCGTCCTTCAAGACGACATCGACGTAGTCCTATGTTTTGCCTAGGACTAACAACGCACGTGAAGGATGGCACAGAGCTCTTTTTACAACAAATGTCATCTCATCATCCAACAATATGGAAGTTCCTTGATGTTCTAAAAGGAGAGCAGGATTTACAAGAATTCACATTGTGAAATTAAGAGCAGGAAGCACAAATATGAAGAGTTCCAAAAAATCTCGTTACTTGAATTAAAGGATAAAAATATTAGTGGCAACCTTATAGTATTTGCACGCTGTAGTGCATAACTTGCATTAATAAGTAAATCTGTTTCATCATTAAATTATTTTAAAAGTTT
Organism: Palaemon carinicauda; assembly: GCF_036898095.1. NCBI lineage: Eukaryota > Metazoa > Arthropoda > Malacostraca > Decapoda > Palaemonidae > Palaemon > Palaemon carinicauda. The sequence goes on along the minus strand of NC_090732.1, from coordinate 76,877,727 downwards.
TAATTATGACATACATATTTAAAAGATTTCATCCTTTTTGGTATTTTTACACTTTTGTTTAAATAAAGAATTTTACATTTCAGATGATTTTCATTTCGTATAATTGTCTTTTCGAATAACTTTCTTTCGAACAATTTTCCATTCGAATAATTGTTTTGAATAGTTGTTTTCGAATATTTTTTTTCAATTAATTGTTTTCGAACAATATATATATATATATATATATATATATATATATATATATATATATATATATATATATATATATATATATATATGTGTGTGTGTGTGTGTGTGTGTGTGTGTGTTTTATACATGTCTGTAGCATGATGCTCCTAAATGCTCCCGGAAAGGGATGACACTAGATGGGTATAGCCTGCCAGCTTTTCAGCATGTTTTTATGGGTGGGATTGCTAGCCATACACTTTACCTTGACCCCTAGCAAAGTTTGGTATCTATTTACTGTTAGGTTATCCACAATGAAATGTAGAAAAAGAAAAAAATTACTGAATTTTTTTGGCTTAGGTTTTGCCAATAACTAAGAATAGAGTGAGCGCACATGGCAAAAGCAAAGGTTTGTTACCTAAATGGTTGTTTTTAACAACTAGGTAAGTAAATGGCAAATTCAGAGTTTATATTGCTAATACAAGGGAAAAACATTTAGGAAATCCTTTTCCTAATTTATTGTGTATTTTATTTATTTCTCTTAGAAATGTTGAGACTGCGTATATTGCTCCCTTAGATGTAATGTTATTAGAAACACTTAGCAATGAGTAAACATAAATCGATAAACCAATGTTTAGAAACAAAATCACCCCAGGTTTAGCTACAAAAACTTTGCTAAAGATTATTAAAAAAAAAAAAAAAGGACTGTACAGTAACTGGACGATGCTGTTTTTTTGTTGCACAAGGAACCCGTTGTTGTCTTGAATAGAAATTCAGAACGAGTTTGCATTCAATGCAAAACATTGATTTTGGCTTGACGTCGACTATAGAGAATCTAAAAATTGGTTTCCAGTTTATATTTCATCTTTCACAAGTAGTACTGCACTTCACTGTTATGCTTATCTGGTATATACTGCCCATTTCAGTGCAACAGCTGCACAAGGAATTCTTGCGAGCTGGTAGCGACGTCATGCAGACATTCACCTTCTTCTCTACCGATGACACCTTGCAAGTGAAGCACCCTGGTGAGGAGGGGTATTCCTATAAGGTTAGACGATATTCTTTTTATTTCGGTGGTCTTATCTGTTCCTTTTCCACCAATGAACATGGGAACTAGCTTTCTGCTTCTGTTTTTCTCTGATGTCATAGAGATCGTAGGGGGTCAAGCAAAAATCTAATTTGTTGTTTTTATTGCTTTCTTATGACATCGGCTAGATAAAAGCACTGGGATGTCCATCCAACTGAATATTTGTTGCGAATAAACTACTTGCGAATGATAACAGTCTAATTTTGTCTTGAATATTTCATATAAAGAGGCCAGTGACATGAGCATCCTCATAGTCTTATCTAGCCCATCCCAGAAAAGGATAAGAAAATAAGAGTGAATGGAATATAGGTTATAACGAAACTCCTTCTCATCCATCTATATTGGGGGAATATAAAAGGACTTACAATAAAATATGAATGAGTTATTCTAATTGCAATGTTTATAATGTCTAAAAGAAGGATAACCTTGTAGAATAAAGAAGTCCTGGTCTGCCATACAAATTTGCTAAAGTCTGAATAAATGGGATGAGAGGAAGCTAGGTTACAAAGATGTTTTCTTATGACAAATAGAACAGATGGGTGAATAAGTGACTTGAAGCTCTATTGAGCTATGAAGGCATATGAGAGTTTAATGTAACGTAAAGAGAAGTTGATCAGTTATATGAAGGTTATGGTATAATGAAAGAGGTTATATCGAAGATTTAGAATATGTGATTAATAAAGATTGTCTTATCTTTGTGTTGTATAGTTCTGCGTAGAAGAGAGATTAAGGTACTACGATAAGGGATCATTATACAAAATTAATTTGAAATTTAGGTTTTGGATTGACTAGAGGAGGTGAAATAGATTGACTGAATTACAATTGAGATAATTAAAAGTTGGAAATGATGAACTGAAGACGAAAGAGTTGGACTGGTCATGTTGATTCATGGTTAAATGAAGTATGAAACTGGTATAAGATATTAAAAGAAAAAGTCCATAGATAAAGAAAAATTCCTCAGAGCGAGGTGTGCCAGGAGTTCCTGTGTCCAACTGCACATACATGACTCGAATGGTCTACAGAATTTTTTTCCCAAGTTTTCTCCGCTCGTTTGGATATCTAGGTCAGCTATTTGAAGCATACCTCCAGACTTGAGATAAACCTATTTTCAACCTTATACTCTACATCTGTTCCCACTTTTTGTCTTCCAATTTGCTGTCCAACTTCTTAATTTTTTTTCGTAATACATTCATATCTCATTGCTTAATAGCCTCCACAGCCCAAACGCTGGACCATATAGCCAAAATCTTATGAATCCAATGTAATCCAATCTCTAACAGAGAGTGAGATGAAGTTCCTTGCCTGCCTTTGTTACATCAGTGACTAGAATATAGAAACTTAACATTATAATGTTCCTTTCGTTAATTTCTATACATCTTATCAGTGTTCAGACCTGAACAACGCTGCCTGTAAATTGGCCCATGAAGTGGCTCGTGAAGGAGATGCCCTTGTAGCCGGAGGGGTAACTCAGACCACTTCTTACACTGCAGGGAAAGGGAAGGCATTTGTACAAGCTAACATTAAGGACCAAGTCAAGACCTTTATGGTGAACAAAGTAGACTTCATCATCTGCGAAGTAAGTCCTAAGAAATTTTTCTTTTAACATCCAAATCTCCATTTTTTTACCTAAGTTAGAAGAGGGTTAGGATTTTGTCATGCTCATCTCAACCACGTTATTGCTTCTAATAGTAATTTCCACACCCATATGTGCAAAGTACTTGCTAGTTACTTGAGGCTCAGATCATCTAGAGGCATTTCATTTTATTTCTAGATTCACAGTACAAAGCCACATTTTTCATTCACCTGTGAAGTTATATGATCAGAAATTTATGGAAATTCATCCTGCTAAAGGGGTCACAAGTTTAATATTATGATTTCAAACTTGGGCCTCAAGCTGAATATTATGATTTCAAACTTGGGCCTCAAGCTGAATATTATGATTTCAAACTTGGGCCTCAAGCTGAATATTATGATTTCAAACTTGGGCCCCAAGCTAAATATTTTTATTTCAAATTTAGGTCTCGAGATCAGTACTTTGATTTTGAACTTGGGCCCAGAGATCAATATTTGCAATTTGAACTTGGGCCTCGAGCTGAAAATTCTGAATTTTTACTTGGGCCACTATCTCAATATTTTGAATTTGAACTTGGGCCTCAAGCTGGAAATTCTGATTTTTTACTTGGGCCACAATCTCAATATTTCGGCCTTGAAGTTGATATTTTGATTTTGAACATTAGAATCAAGTTCAATGTTTAGATTATTAACTTGTGCCTAGATCTCAATATTTTGATTATGAACTTGGGCCACGAGCTTAATATACTGATTTTGAACTTGGGCCACGAGCTTAATATATTGATTTTGAACTTGGGCTTCAATCTCAATATTTTGATTTTCAACTTTGGCATCAAGCTCAATATTTTTATTTTGAACTTAGGTATCAATCTCAATATTTTGATTTTGAACTTTGGCCTCAAGCTTGATATTTTTATTTTGAACTTTGGCCTTGTGATCATTATTCTTATTTTGAACTTTTACCTCGAACTCACTATTTTTATTTTGAACTTGGGCCTCAAGATCAATATTGTTATTTAGAACTGAGGCCTCGAGATCGATATTTTATTGCTGATTTTTGGCTCAAGATCAATATCTTTATTTTGAACTTGGGCCTCTATCTCAATATTTTGATTTTGAACTTTCACCTTGACCTCAATATTTTGATTTTGAACTTTCACCTTGACCTCAATATTTTGTTTTTGAGATTTTGTCTCGAGCTCATTATTTCTATTTTGAACTCGGGCCTCGAGAACAATATTTTGATTTTAAATATGTCTTGAGCTCAATATTTTGATCTTGAACTTTGGCCTTAAGCTAAATATTTTGAAACTGGGTCTCAAAAACGATATTTTTTATTTTGAACTTTGGCCTTGATCTCATTATATTGATTTTTAACTTTGGTCTCAAGCTCAATATTTTGATTTTGAAACTGGGTCTCAAGCTCATTATGTTTATTTCAAACTTTGGCCTCGAGTTCGATATTTTGATTTATGGACCTTTGACTCAATCTTAATATTTTGATTTTAAACTTTGCCCTCTAGCTTAATATTTTGATTTTGAAGTTAGGTCTCAAGCTAAAGATTTTCAATTTGAACTTTGGCCTCAAGTTCAATATTTTGATTACGAACTTTGACCTTGATCTCAATATTTTGATTTTGAACTTTGATCTTGATCTCAGTATTATGATTTTGAAATTGTGTCTCACGCTAAATATTTTGATTTTTAACTCTGGGCTTGAGGCCAATGTTTTGATTTTGAACTTATGCCTCAATCTCAATAACTTGATTTTGAACTTTTGCATAGAGCTGAATAATTTGACTTTGAAATTTTGTCTACAGCTTAATATTTTGATTAGAACTTTGGCCTTGAGCTCAATATTTTGATCTAGCATTTGGGCCTCGATCTTGATATTCTGATTTTGAAATTGGATCACAAGCTCAATATTCTTATTTTGAACTTTGGCCTCGAACTCAATATTTTGATTTTGAACTTGGGCCTTGAGCTCAATGTTTTGATTTTGAAATTGGATCTTAAGCTTGATATTTTGATTTCGAACTTTGGCATCAAGCTCAATATTTTGATTTTGAACTTGGGCCTCAATCTCAATATTTTGATTTTTAACTTTGACCTTGAAGTCAATATTTTGATTTTTAAATTAGGTCTCAAGCTCATTATTTTTATTTCGAACTTTGGCCTCGATCTCAATGTTTTGATTTTGAGCCTGGGTATCAATATCAATATTTTGATGTTCAACATTGGCACCAAGCTCAATATTTTTACTCGAACTTGGGTATCAATCTCATTGTTTTGATTTTGAACTTTGGCCTCAAGCTCAATATTTTTACTTTGAACTTGGCCTCGAGATTGATATTCTTAATTTGAACTATGGCCTCAAACTCAATATTTTTGCTTTGAACTTAGACCTCGAGATCAATATTTTTAATTTAGAACTGGAGACTTGAAATCGATATTTAGATGATGATTTTGGGCCTCAAGATAAATATCTTTATTTTGAACTTTGGCCTCGAGCTCAATATTTTGATTTTGAGCTTCGACCTCAATCTCAATATTTTGATTTAGAACTTTGGCCTGGAGCTCAATATTTTCATTTTGAACCTTTGCCTCGATCTCAATATTTTGATTAGGAACTTCGTCTCGAGCTCATTATATTTATTTTAAATTTGGGCATTGAGAACAATATTTCGCTTTTGAATTTATGTCTTCAGGTCAATATTTTGATCTTGAACTTTGACCTCAAGCTCAATATTTTGATTTTGAAATTGGGTCTCAATAACGATATTTTTATTTTGAACTTTTGCCTTCATCGCAATATATTGATTTTGAACTTTGGCCCCGAGCTCAATATTTTGATTTGAAACTGGGTCCTAAGCACAATATATTTTTTTCAAACTTTGACCTCGAGCTCGATATTTTGATTTATGAACCTGGGCTTCGATCTCAACATTTTTATTTTGAACTTTGCCCTCTGGCTCAATATTTCTATTTTAAAGTTAGGTCTCAAGCTAAAGAATTTTAATTCGAACTATAGCCTCAAGTTCAATATTCTGATTATGAACTTTGGCCTTGAGCTGAATATTTCGATTTTGAACTTTGATCTTGAGCTCAATATTTTGATATTTAAATTGGGTCTAAAGCTAAATATTTTGATTTTTAACTTTGGCCTTGAGGACAATGTTTTGATTTTGAACTTAGGCCTCAATCTCAATATCGTGATTTTGAACTTTGGCATCGAACTCAATATGTTGATTTTGAACTTGGGTCTCAAGCTCAAATATATCTATTTTGAACTTTGGCATCGAGCTCAATATCCTGATTTTGAAACTGGGCCTCAATATCAATATGCTGATTTTGAACTTCCGTCTCAAGTTCAATATCTTGATTTTGTAATTGGGCCTCAAGCTCAATGGTTTGATTTTAAACTTTGGCCTCACGGTAAATATTTTGATTTTGAACATGTTATTCAATCTTCATAATTTGCTCTTCATCCTGGGCCCCAAGCTCAACATCTCTACTATTAACTCTAGTAGCTTAATATTTTAATTTTGAATTTGGGCCACGATCGGAATATTTTGATTTTAAACTTCGGCCTTGAGTTCACTATTTTTTGTATTAGGCTTTCGCCTCATGCTCACTATTTTTAATTGGAACTTTGGCCTCGAGGTCAATATTTTTATTTTAAAATAGGGTCTCAAGCTCAATATTTCTATTTCAAACTTTGGCCTTGAGTTCAATATTTTGATTTTGAACTAAGACCTCAAGCTCAATATTTTGAAATTTGCCTCATTCTCAAAATTTTCATTATTAACTTCGGCCTCGAGCTAAATTTTTTTATTTTGAACCTTGGTCTCAAGCTTAATATTTAAATTTTGTAATCGGGTCTCAAGCTTAATATTTTCATTTTGAACTTTGGTCTCGAGCTCAATATTTTGATTTTGAACTTTGGCCACAAGGTTAATATTTTGATTTTGAAATAGGGTCTCAAGTTTAATATTATATTATTGAACTTGGCTTTAAGCTATATATTCTTATTTTGAACTTGGTCTTTGATCTCAATATTTTGATTTTGAACTTTGGCCTTAAGCTAAATATTTTGATTTTGCAATTGGGTTTCAGGATTAAGATTTTGATTTTGAAATTGGGTCTCAAGCACAATATCGTCACCCTCATAAACTAACTGCCTAAGTCATTTTCTCCACTTCTTGGGAAATCGAAAAAACCTTCTCATTTCCTAATTCTTTATATCATTGTGTTGAGCTTCAATTAACAAATTCTATTTCACAAATTTTTCTGTTAAGAATTTGTGAATTGAAACTTAAGACAATGATATAAAGAATTAGGAAATAATAAGGTTTTTTTTTTTTATTTCCCAACAAGTGGAGAAAATGACTAAGGCAGTTAGTTTATAAGGGTGACGATGTTCTTATTTTGAACATTATCATTGAACTTAATATTTTGATTTTGAACTTCGGCCTCGATATCAATATTTTGAATTTGGACTTTGGTCTTGAGATTAATATTTTTATTTCTAAAATGTGCCTTTAGCCCATTATTTTGATTTTGAAATTGGGCATCAATCACAATATTTTGATTTTGAACTTTGGCCTTAAGCTCAATATTTTGATTTTAAAATTGGATCTCAAGCTCTATATTCTTATTTCGAATCTTGGCCTTGGAGCTCAATATTTCAATTTTGAACTTGCAATTCAATATCTTTTTTCTATTTTATTTTTAACTTATAGCCTTGAGCTCAATATTTTTATTTTTAAATTGGGTCTAAAGCTCAATATTTCTATTTCAAAATTTGACCTCGAGGTCAATATTATGATTTTGAAATTTTGGCTCAACTTTGATAATTTGATTTCGAACTTTGGCCTCGAGCTCCATATATTTGATTTAAAATTGGCCCTCGAGATCAATATTTTGATTTTGAAATTAGGCCTTGATCTCAATATTTTAATTTTGAACTTTGGCCTCGAGCTCAATATTTTGATTTATTAAATTTGGTCTGAACCTCAATATTTTGATTTCTTAAATTTGGTCTGAACCTCAACATTTTGATTTTGAACTTTGGCATTGAGTTTAATATTTTGATTTTAAAATTTTGTTTCACAGTTAATAATTTGAATCTGATTTTAATTGTGAACTTGGGCCTTAAGCTAAATATTTTGATTTTGCAATTGGGTTTCAGGATTAAGATTTTGATTTTGAAATTGGGTCTCAAGCACAATATCGTCACCCTCATAAACTAACTGCCTAAGTCATTTTCTCCACTTCTTGGGAAATCGAAAAAACCTTCTCATTTCCTAATTCTTTATATCATTGTGTTGAGCTTCAATTAACAAATTCTATTTCACAAATTTTTCTGTTAAGAATTTGTGAATTGAAACTCAAGACAATGATATAAAGAATTAGGAAATAAGAAGGTTTTTTTTTTTTATTTCCCAACAAGTGGAGAAAATGACTAAGGCAGTTAGTTTATAAGGGTGACAATGTTCTTATTTTGAACATTATCATTGAACTTCATATTTTGATTTTGAACTTCGGCCTCGATACCAATATTTTGAATTTGGACTTTGGTCTTGAGATTAATATTTTTATTTCTAAAATGTGCCTTTAGCCCATTATTTTGATTTTGAAATTGGGCATCAATCACAATATTTTGATTTTGAACTTTGGCCTTAAGCTCAATATTTTGATTTTAAAATTGGATCTCAAGCTCTATATTCTTATTTCGAATCTTGGCCTTGGAGCTCAATATTTCAATTTTGAACTTGCAATTCAATATCTTTTTTCTATTTTATTTTTAACTTATAGCCTTGAGCTCAATATTTTTATTTTTAAATTGGGTCTAAAGCTCAATATTTCTATTTCAAAATTTGACCTCGAGGTCAATATTATGATTTTGAAATTTTGGCTAACTTTGATATTTTGATTTCGAACTTTGGCCTCGAGCTCCATATATTTGATTTAAAATTGGCCCTCAAGATCAATATTTTGATTTTGAAATTAGGCCTTGATCTCAATATTTTAATTTTGAACTTTGGCCTCGAGCTCAATATTTTGATTTATTAAATTTGGTCTGAACCTCAATATTTTGATTTCTTAAATTTGGTCTGAACCTCAACATTTTGATTTTGAACTTTGGCATTGAGTTTAATATTTTGATTTTAAAATTTTGTTTCACAGTTAATAATTTGAATCTGATTTTAATTGTGAACTTGGGCCTTGATCTCAATATTTAGATTTTGATCTTTGGCCTAGTGTTCAATATTTTGATTTTGAAACTGGGTCTCAAGGACAATTTTTTTATTTCGAATTTTGGGCTTCATCCCAATATTTTGATTTTTAAACTTGGCCTCAATTTCAATCATTTGATTTAGAACTTTGGCGGGAAGCTAAATATTTTGATTTTGAAATTGGGTCTCAAACTTGATATTTTGATTTTTAACTTCGGTCTCAAGGTCAAGTTTTTGATTTTGAACTTTGGATTCAATCTCCATATTTTGATTTTGAACTTTGACCTCGAGCATAATATCTCTATTTTGAACTTGGGAATCAATCTCCATATTTTGATTTTCAACTTGGGCCTTAAATTCAATATTTTTATTTGAAACTTGAGCCTTAAGCTCAACATTTTCATTTTGAATTTGGTCCTCGGTCTTAATATTTTGATATACTTTGGCTTTGAGTTCTTTATTTTGATTTTGATTAGGGTCTCATGGTTACTATTTTTATATTGATCGTTGACTTCGAGCTTAGCATTGTGATTTTGAAGTTTGGCCTCTAGCTCAATATGGTGGTTTTGAAATTGGATCTGAAGCACAATATTTTTATTCAAAACTTTGGCCTCGAGCTCAATATTATGATTTTGAACTTGCCCTCGACTTTAATAATTTGAATTTGAACTTTGACCTTGGGCTTAATATTTTGATTTTAAATTTTTGATTTCAAAATTTGGCCTCGAGCTTGATATTTTGATTTTGAACTTGGGCCTCGATCTCAATATTCTGATTTTGGACTTTGGCCTTGAGCTCAATATTTTGATATTTGCCGCAATCTCAAAAATTTCATAATGAACTTTAGCCTAGGGTTCAATATTTGGATTTTGAACTGTGGTCTCAAGCTCGATATTTCAAGTTTGTAATTAGGTCTCAAGCTCAATATTTTTACTTTGAACTTTGATTTTTAACTCAATATTTTGATTTTGAAATTTGGCCTAGATCTCAATATTTTGATTTTGAACTTGGGCCTCAATCTTAATATTTTGATTTTGAAATTGGGCCTCAAGCTTAATATTTTAATTTCGAACTTTGGCATAGAGCTCAATATTTTGAATTCGAACTTGGGCATCGATCTCATAATTTAGATTTTCAACTTTGGCATTGAGCTCAATATTTTGATTTCGGTATTGGGTCTCCAGCTCAATATTTTTATTTTGAACTTGGGCCGTAAGTTTGATATTTTGATTTTCAACTGGGGCCTCAATATTAATATTTTGATTATGTACTCTGGCCTTGAGCTCAATATTTTAATTTTGAGCTTTGACATCGAGCTAAATAATATGATTTTTAAATTGATTCTCAAGCTCATTTTTCTTTTATTTTGAACTCTGGCTTTGATCCCAAAATTTTCATTATAGAAATTTGGTCTAAATTTCAATAATATGATTTGGAACTTTGCTTTCAAGCTAAAAATTTTGATTTTGAAATTGGGTATCAAGCTCGATATTTTTATTTTGAACTTTGGCCTTGAGTTCAATATTTCGATTTTGAACTTGGGATTCAATCTGCATTTTTTAAACTTTGGCCTCAAGCTTAATATCTCTATTTTGAACTTGTGATTTTTAACTTGGGCCTTAAGTTCAATATTAATATTTGAAACTTGGGCCTAAGCTTGATATTTTAATTTTGAATTTGGGCCTCAATCTCAATGGTTTGAATTTTGTACTTTAGTCTCGAGCCCTTTATTTTCATTTTGAAAATGGTTCTCAATCTCAAATTCTTTTTATTTCAAACTTTGTCCTTCAGCTCAAAATTTTGATTTTGAACTTGAACCTTGATCTCAATATGTTGATTTTGAACTTTGACCTCGAGCTCAATATTTTGAAATCAGGTCTCAAACTCAAAATTTTTATTTTGAACTTGAACACCGAGCTCAATATTTGAAGTGTGCCTGCCGGCTAATGCCGTTTTTTGAGGACAGGACTATGACATTCATACCACCTAATATTGTGACTTAGAACATCTCCAAACTGCATAGAATATTTGCCTGTGACCTTCAGTTTTGCGACACCAGGGCAAATTATCCTGAAAACCAGTGATTTTCAAATTCTATCTTCTCCCTTGATAATTAATATTAAGACCTGGGATTACTACCCTATATACCTGATGTAGATCTTCAATAATATGAGTAGTTCTTTTCTAACAGTAATTTTTTTTTGCTAGATATGTTTTTTTTTTCATTATGGCAAAAAAATAAACCCCCCAAAACAGGGAAAAATAAAGAAAAAATATGAAGAATAAATTGGATAAAAGGGCAACATTTTATTGTATTATAATGTCTATGTTATATACCAAATTTCAATGCTATATCTTTAAAACTAAGGGAGAAGATAGAGGTCAATAATTATAGTTTTGAGATACTGGCATTCAAAGCTTTTCTTTGTATGTTTTAAAGACAGTATCAATAAATCCTCATTATCACGAATTTTATGTTCTTTTTGCGGTATTTATAAATGAAAACAATGTTATTTATCATAATTTCATCATAAATTAATATCCTTTTGCTCATTATTTTGCTTCTTGTGGCTTCTGTTAGGCAAGGCAGTCGCTCCTTTGTCCACATCACTCTCTTTCTCTCTGCACTACCGATATTACCCTCTTCTGAACTCTTAATAGAACGAAATTTCTTCTTCCTTATGTTAGCAAGTTGTTGAAATTGTCTTTTCCTCTTTGAAATGATAAAATTCTTACCGAAAGCGAGGAAAAAAACGTAAAAATGAGCTTTGGGCTCGTGTCAGGCAAGGCCTTCACTCCTTTATTCACATCTCTCTCTCTCTCTCTCTCTCTCTCTCTCTCTCTCTCTCTCTCTCTCTCTCTCTCTCTCTCTCTTATTGTATTACCGATATTACCCTATTCTGAACTCTTATTAAGGCGAGTTTTCTTCTTCCATATGTTAGCAAGATGTTGAAATTTTCTTTTCCTCCTTGAAATAATCAAATTCTTGCCGAAAACGAGAATAAAAACGCGGAAATGAGTGAATGTCAGAGGTCAAACTCATGCATATACTCTCTCTGAGGTTTGTGGTAAGGCTGAAGGGTGAAGGGTGTAATTTGCCGTGTAATACATCGTCTTGTGACTCGCGGAAGCTATACAGGTGTCATTATTCCCAATTTCTTTTACATCAAAATGTAATAATTATCAAATTTTACGATAATAGAAGGAATACCACATTTTCTTGTAGGGAACAATGTTTATAGTTTATGGAGTTACTTTCACTAATTACCTTGTTACTATGAAAGTAAGAGGAATTTTGACAAAATATTTTGTATAAGCATTCTCCATTGCCATACGAAGTTAAGTGAATTTTTTTCAGGATTTTGTGTTTTTTTTTCCTTATACCCCCATATATTGGCATTCCAGCCGGGCCCCTTAATTTATGAAATTTGGCCTCGAGATTAATATTCTAATTTGAAAATTAGGTGTCAAACTCAATATATTTTATTTCAATCTTTTGCCTCGATCTCCATATTTTGATTTTGAACTTGGGCCTCGATCTCAATATTTTGATTTGGAAGTTTGGTCTTGAGCTCAATATTTTGATTTTGAAATTGGATTTCAAGATCAACTTTGCCTCTAGCTCAATATTTTGATTTGGAACTTGGTCCTCGATCTCATTATTCTAATTTTGAACTATGGCTTTGAACTCAATACTTTGTTTTTTAAATTGTGTTTCAAGCCTAATATTTTGATTTTGTAATTATGTAATTTTAACTTTAAAATTGGGTCTAGAGCTCATTATTTTGATGTTCAACTTGGGCCTCGAGTTTAATAATTTGAATTTGAAATTGGATCTTGAGCTCAATATTTTTATATTGAACTCAGCCACGAGCTCAATATTTTGATTTGGAAATTAATCCCCAATCTCAATATTCTGATTTTGAACTTTGGCCTGAAACTCATTACTTTGATTTTGAAATTGGGTTTCAAGCTCAATATTTGGATTTGGAAATGTGGTCTCAGGTCATTATTTTTATTCCAAATTTTGGTCTCGAGCTCAATATTTTCATTTTCAGCTTGGGCCTCGATCTCAATGGTTTCATTTTGAAATTTGGCCTTAAGCTCAATATTTTAAGATCTAAAAATTGGGTCTGAAGCTCAATGTTTTCATTTTGAACTTTGACGTTGAGGTCAATATTTCGATTTCGAACTTGGGATTATATCTCCATTTTTTATTTTGAACTTGGGCCTTAGGCTCAATGTTTTTATTGTAAACTTTGACCTCAATATCAATATTTTTATTTTGAATTTGGCCTTCAATCTCAATATTTTGATTTTAAATTTCAGCCTCGAGCTCAATATTTTCATTTTGAAATAGGGTTTCAAGTTTGATACTTTTATTTTCAATTTTGCCTTCGAGCTCAATATTCTAATTTTCAACTTTGGCTTTGAGCTCAATATTTGTATTTTCAAAATGGGCTCAATCACAAGATATCTTTTTGAAACTCCGGCCTCGATCTCCATCTTTTGATTTTGAACTTTGACCTGAAGCTCAATGTCATGAAATTGATCTGTCTCATTTTTTTTTTATTTTGAACTTCATCCTCAAGCTCAATGTTCTTTTTCAAAACTTTGGCATCAAGCTTAATGTTTTAATTTTGAAATTGGGTCTTAAGCTCCATTTTCTTTATTTTGAACTTTGGCCTGAAGCTCAATGTTTTGATTTTGAAGTTTGGCCTTGATCTCAATATTTTTATTTTTATCTTTGGCCTCAGGCTCGATATTTTTTGTTTTCAACTTGGCCTCGAGCTCAATATTTGGATTTTGAATTGGGTCCTTGATCTCAATATTCTGATTTTGAAGTTGAGTTTCAACCTCAATATTTTGATTTTGGGATTTAGTCTCAAGCTCATAATTTTTATTGCAAACTTTGTCCTCGATTTTGAAATTTTGATTTTGAAATTCGGTCTCTCAATATTTTCATTTTGAACTTTGGCCTCGAGCTTAATATTTTTATTTTGAAACTGGACCTGGAGCTCGATATTTTGATTTTGAACTTTGGTCTCGAGCTCAATATTTTGATTTTAAAATTGGGTCTTAACCTCATTATTCTTATTTGAACTTTGGCTCGAGGTCAATATTTTGGTTTTGGAATTTGGTCTCAATCTCGATATTTTTATTTTAAACTTTGGCATCAAGCTCAACATTTGGATTTTGAAATTTAGTTCCATGGTCAATAATTTGAGTTTGAACTTTGGCCTCGAACTCAGAATTTTGATTTTGAAATTGTGTCTCAAGCTCAATATTATTGTTTAAAATTTTAGCCTAGTGCTCAATATTTTATTTGGAAATTGAGTCTCAAGATCAATATTTTTTATTGGACTTTGGCTTAAAACTATTTAAATGTTGAACATGGGCCTCGATCTCAATATTTTGATTTATAACTTTGGCCTCAAGATCAGTATCTTGATATTGAAATAGGGTCTCAAGCTCAAAATTTTTATATTAATCTTGGCCTTGAGCTCAATATCTTGATTTTGAGTATTGGTCTTGGGCTCAATATTTTTATTTTAAACTTGGGATTCAAGCTCAATTTAAGGAATTTGAAACTAGGACTTAAGCTCAATGCTTTTACTAGAAACTTTGGTCATAGGCTCTATATTTTGATTTTGAAAGAGGTCTCAAGCTCAATATTTTGATTTTGAGCTTGGGCCATGAGATCCATATTTTGATGAACTTGTGCCTTGATCTATATATTTTTATTGTAAACTTTGGCCTTGAGCTCTATATTTTGATTTTCAAATTGGATCTTAATATGAATATTTTCATTTTGAATTTGGGTCTCAAGTTCAGTATTTTGAATTGAACTTGGGCCTTAACCCCAATATTTTGATGTGTAACTTTGGCCTCAATCTCAATATTTGGTTTCTAAAATTTGCCCTATTTTGATTTTCAAAATGGGTCTCTATCTCAATATTTTGATTTTGAACCTGGCTGTGAGCTCAATATTGTTTTGAGCTTTGGCCATAAGCTCATTATTTTTATTTTGAATTTTAGTCTTGAAGTCAATATTTTGATTTTGAACTCTGGCCTCAATCTTAATATTTTGATTTTCAACTTTGGCTCAAACCTCAATATTTTGATTTTGAAATTGGGTCTCAAACTCAATATTTTTATTTTAAACTTTGGCCTCAAGCTCAGTATTTTTATTTTGAACTTGATCCTTGAGCTCAATATTTGGATTTGGAAATTGGGTCTCAAGCTCAATATTTTCATTTCTAACTTTGGCCTAGAGCTCAATATTTTGATTTCGGAACTTGAGCCTTAATATCAATATTTTAATTTTGAACTTTGGCCTCGAGCTCAATATTTTGATTTTGAATCCGGTCTCAAGCTCCATATTTTTATTTCGAACTTCAGCCTCATGTTCAAATTTTTGTTTTTGAGCTTGGACCTCGATCTCAATATTTTGATTTTGAAATTTTGTCTCAAGCTCAATGTTTTTATTCCTAAGGTGGGTGGCAAGGTGAATAATTTTATTTTGAACTCAGGCCTTAAGCTCACTATTTCGATTTTTAACTTGGGCCTTGGTCTCCATATTTTAATTTTGTACTTTGGCCTCGAGCTCATTATTTGGTGTTTTATAAATTGGGGATTTAGCTCAATATTTTTATTTTGAATATGGCCTCGAGCTCAATATTTTGATTATGAAATCGGGGCTCAAGCTCAATGTTTTCAATTCAAACTTTGGCCTCGAGCTCAATATTTGAAATTTTCAATTGGGCCTCGAGTTTATTATTTTGATCCTGAACTTGGGCCTCGATCTCAACATTTTGATTTTTACATTGGCCTTGAGCTCAATGTTTTTATTTTGAAATTGGGTCTCAATCTCAATTTTTTCATTCTGAATTTCAGCCTCGAGCTTGATATTTTGATTTCAATATTGGGTCTCAAACTCAATATTTTGATTTTGAACTTTAGCCTCAAGCTGGATATTTTCATTTTGAAATTCTGTCTCATGGTCAATAATTTGAATTCAAACCTTGGCCTCGAGCTCAATATTTTGATTTTTAAATAGGGTCTCCAGCTCAATATTTTCAATTCAGACTTAGGCCTCCAACTCAATATATTGATTTGGAAATTGTGTATCAAGCTCAATATTTTGATTTTGAGCTTTGGGCTTGATCTAAACATTTTGCTTTTGAAATTTGTTATCGAGCTCAATAATTTTAATTTGAACTTTGGCCTCTAGCTCAATATTTTAGTATTTGAAATTGTCTTATTGTAAATAATTGGAATTTGAACTTTTGTCTCGAACTCAATATTTTTGGTTTTGTTGTTTGGCCTCGAGTTCAATATTTTAGTTTTGAAATAGGGTTTCAAGGTCAATAATTGTATTTTGAAATTAGGTGTCAAGCTCAATATTTCCATTTTTATCTTTGGCCATGAGCTTAATATTTTTATTTTAAACTTTGGCGTTGTGCTCAATATTTTCATTTTGAAATTGGGTCTCAAGCTCAATATTTCTATTTTGAGCTTTGGTCTTGAGCTCAATATTTTGATTTTGAAATTGGATCTCAAGCTAAACATTTTTATTTTTAACTTTGGTCTTGAGCTGAATATTTTGATTTTCAAATAGGGGCTCAAGCTCAATTTTGTATTTCAAACTTTGGTCTCGAGCTCAATATCTGGATTTTGAAAGAAAGTATCAATCTTAATATTTTCTTTTAGAACTATGACCTCGAGCTCAATATTATAATTTTGAAATTGGGTCTCAAGTTCAATATGTTTATTTCGAACTTTGGCCTCATGCTCAATGTTTTTATTTTGACTTTGGACCTCGATCTGAATATTTTTATTCTAAACTTTGGCCTTGAGCTGAATATTTTGTTTTGAAATTAGGTCTCAAACTCAATATTTTTATATTGAACTTGCCCTCGAGCTCAAGATTTTGATTTTGAACTTGGTAATTGATCTCAATATTTTGATTTTGAGTATTGGCCTTAAGCTCAATATTTTGATTTGGAAATTAGGTTTCAAGCTTAATATTTCAATTTTTAGGTTTGGCCATGAGCTCAATAAACGGATTTTGAGCGAAGTGAAAAATCTATTTTTGGGTGAGGTAGCCATGTCGTCCTGATGGAAGTTCCTATTAGGTAGCTTTCTAGGGTATATTTGACTACAGTGATGTTCCCAGAGAATTTTACCTTAAGGTATCCAGAATTCTAACTCCTGGAGCGAATATCCCTAAATAATCTCACAGGGATATCGCATAATATCAGAGGACATATTCTTGACACGTCACATAGCTATCTTCACCCCGAACAGTATTAACGCTGTACTATAGGGAGGGGTCAACAGGCCCTTTTACAATAAAAGTAAGGGCGGGTCCATCAGGACGACATGGCTACCTCACCCAAAAATAGATTTTTCGCTTCGCTCAAAATCCATTTTTTGGGCTCAGGCCATGTCGTCCTGATGGAAGTTTACCAGAGCATTACTGTATCTGTGGATTCTCAATCAGTGCCGTACTCTCAAGAAAGTATTTTCTTGGTCCGTCTAGACCTAGAGACCTATGCTGCTACCGTCATACATCATTTCATCTAAGCATGAACTATGTTAGTGCTTCCTGTCCCCAACAGGGAAGAGTCGTACTAGACTCTGGAAAAAGTCTCGAGGAGTACATAAAAATTTAAGGATGACAAAATAACAAGCTTGTATAGTGGTCTCGCCCTATAAAATATAAAGCAAAGTTTGTATACGAGTCACCAATGTCAGTATGAATTTGTGACACCTTCCCCAATGTGACTACTCTTATAAACTATTGGATAATGGTTGTATCCGCATAGGAAAAAATTTTGCCTCTTTGCCACTAACTCGTTAGGGTACCACGTCAACCCTTCCAAGGAAGGGTTAGAGTGGACTTTTGCTTGAATCAGGGAACAGTCTTGAAAGACATACCATGATAAAAATATCCATATTTTAATCTTAATGCTCAGTACATTTCTAATAAAATGAGTGTGTGCGAATAAGACGCAGGGTTCACTATGAACTAGTTTATTAGAATTTAATAAACGTACATATCAGATCAACATTTATAAAATTTATAAAATGTGGATAATGTGAGTTAAAGCATAAAGAAAAACAGTCAACAGAAAATATTGTTTCATCTATTAGGAAACAGATTTGCCACTTCAATCGAATTATTAATAATAATGATATAGTCTGTATACTGTTTATATACACTAGCGTAAAAAATGCTTGGCACAAGTGTCCGTATTATGCTATAGATTACCGACGTCAATGGAACAGTTCGTAAGGACACTTTCGTGGCCTATCGTACAGCGTGTAGTAACAGACAGTGACTACACGCGCACCCTCTTAATTAATCGTCCCAAATTAATTACACTGTTCCTCGCAGACTTAAAACAGAAGGTTAAAGAATTCTACCTGCTGCTACCACAGATCTCATAAGTTGCTCCACTTGCTACGCATAGTGCATAAAGAACGCCTTAGATGACTATCAGCCGGTGTGTAAACAAGGATGTTCAAAGTCCATATTATTAAAAAAAATTTTATGGAAGAGGCAACTTTGCTCGGATCATGACTAACGGGTGTACTGTCTGGATCCGTTCTGCGAATAACATGGGTGAATTTCGCCCTTAGTTATTGATAACTTTGAACCCAGGGTTTCTCTTCTGAACAGCTGTCCTCCCATAAAGTCTGAAGTTCTATGAAGATAGACCTTTAGGCACTCCACTGGACATAGAGATGCATCTTCCTTCAGAGGGCAGATTCTCTAGGGACCCCACCTGTTGGTGGGTAGCTTGTTCCTGGTAAGAAACGTTGGGTCTGGAAATAGATTCAGTTCTCCCTCCAAGAACTGGACGTGGCCTTCCTCTCTAGAGAGAGCCACTATTTCACTAACTTTGGCCCCCAAAGCGAGTACAAACAGAAATATAACTTAAATTCAAAACCTTCTAAGTACATTCCTCATTGTTCATTATTTATACACAATGAGGAATCATATCTAATGACCAAGCAAAGGGTCTTTGGGAGAGCTGATGGGCTAGTTCATTAAGAACGTCGTTAGAAAGGTCGACCTGTAAGGCATATGGTATCTGACTTGTCAAGGCAGGCTTGAACAATAGAATTGTGTTGGCTGCTAAACCTTGCTCATGAAGGTGAATGAAGAATGATAAACAGGAATCTGTCGGGATTTCTTTCGGTTTCTTCGCCTTGATAAAGAATAGCTATTTCTTCCCTGAAGCCTCATAATGTCTTCTGGTTTCCTCCAAAAGTCTAAACTGACTTTTAAACACCGAATCTTTTTCTCATCGTTAAGGAGAGAAAATCATGAGATGTAGGTTCCGTGTTTTCTGTGATGGAGCAGACAGTCGACTTCTGTACTCGCTGAGACAGGGATGGATCCGGTAGCGGTATGAATTTTAGTCGTAGTTCCAATGCCAGAGGGAACCACATGCTATTTGGCCACTTGTGGGCCACTATTGCTGCTTTCCCTTTGAAGGATCTCAGCTTATCGAGGACCTTCAAAAGGAGGTTGTGCGGAGGGAACAGATAGATACTGGACCATCGGTTCCAGTCCAGGGACATAGCGTCCACTGCCTCCACTAACGGATCCTCGTAAGGGGACACGTAACGATCTATTTTCTTGTTGTCTTTCGTCGCAAAGAGGTCTATCTGCAGCTCTGGGACTTGACTCGAGGTGAAGGAGAACGATCCTGCGTCAAGAGACCATTCTGACTCTATAGGTGTAAACCTAGATGGAGCGTCCGCTGTCACATTGCGGAACCCTTGAATGTGAACTGCTGACAGGTGCTATTTCTTCCTTTCCGCCAAACAGAATATGGCCAGCATCACTTGGTTGATTTGAGGTGACCTCGACCCTTATCGATTCAGGCATCTCACTACCACCTTGCTGTCTAGAACCAGTCTTATGTGGGTCGAGTGGCGAGGAAAAACTTTCTTCAGTGTCAGAAGTACTGTCATGGCCTCTAGAAAGTTGATGTGAAATAACTTGAAAAGATTGGACCAAGCTCCTTGGACTCTCATCTGATGAGAGTGGCCTCCCCAGCCTTCCTTTGAAGCGTCTATGTGGATAGTTACTGACGGGGGAGGATGTTGAAGAAGTATTGATTTCTTCAATTGCTTGGCATTGGACCACGGCTTGAGAAGCGTTCACAGTCAAGTCGGTAGTGGTCTTATTAGATCTCTTCGCGCGTTTAATGCGTATTTTCTCCAGACTCCTGTTGCATCCTTAAGCTGTGCTCTTAGCACCGGATCTGTTATCGAAGCAAACTGTAGAGAGCCCAGCACTCTCTCCTGTTCGCCTCTTGATATCTGTTTGGATTTAAATAGTCTCCTGACAGATCCTGCTATTTCTTTCCTCTTCTTACTAGGAATGGAAATCCCATGTGACTCCAAATTCTGGTGGATTCCCAACCACTGAAATTTTTGAACTGGAGAAAGACGAGACTTTTTGATGTTGATCTTGAATCCCAGATGTTCCAGGAACTGGATCACTATCTTAGAAGCTTGCATGCATTCTGTCCTGGATGCTGCCCACACCAGCCAGTCGTCCAAGTAGGCTACTACTTGGACCCCCTTTAGGCGTAATTGATGGACGGCTGCGTTCGTGAGCTTCGTGAAAATCCTTGGGGCTATGTTTAGCCCGAAAGGCATGGCTCTGAAGGCATAAAGTTTTCTATGAAACTTGAAGCCTAGGTAGGAGGAGAGGTGACGATTAATTGGAACGTGCCAATAAGCGTCAGACAAGTCTATAGAGACAGTATATGCCCTTCTAGGCAGTAGGGTCCTTATGTGCTGAAGCGTGAGCATTCTGAACTTGTAGTTCACTATGAAATTGTTGAGTGGCGACAAGTCTAGAATAACTCTGAGTTTTTTGAGTCCTTCTTTGGAACACAAAACAGCCTTCCATGGAATTTTATGGACTTAACTTTCCGGATTACTCTTTTGTCTAAGAGTTCTCGGACGTATTCTTCCAGAACGGGGGATGAGTGTTGGAAGAATTGAGGAAATTGAGGTAATTGAGGTGGAGGACTGCTCCAGCTCTAACCTAGTCCATTTTTAATTAGGCTGTGGGCCCAGGGATCGAAGGTCCAGCGATCCGTAAATAGCTGTAGTCTCCCTCCTACTGGAAGTATCTTACTTCTGCTGTTGTGGACCTGAGGCCTTGCCTCCTTGACCGCGTCCTCCCCTGTATCCCCTTCCTCTTGAAGGGCGTCTAGATGAACCTCTGGCTATTCCTCTAGCTCTCGAACGAAAGGAAGAAGTCTGCCTTTCGAAGGCTGGGTTAAAAACTCCGCGGTCACAGGAAGTTGTTGTTGTTGCTGTCGGTAGGGTTTAGCCGGCCAAGAGGATGGCCTAAGCCTTTTTGTCTTCCTCTTGGGTCGGGGATCCTCATCCAGAGAAGACTTTCTCTTAAGATCTAAGCCCCACTTTTTGAGAAGGTTCCTATTCTCTGTGGCGGCATTGTCTATTACCTCTTTAACCACTCTATTGGGAAAGAGGTCTTTACCCCAAATATGAGAGGAGATCAGTTTCCTCGGTTCGTGCCTCACCGCAGCCGAGGCGAACACGAACTCTCTACAGGCTCTCCTAGCTTTAATAAAGCTATAGAGATCCTTCGTAACTGTGGCCAGATGGGTTTTAGCCACAACCATGAACATGTCCTGGATCTTGGGGTCACTTGCCATCGTTTCTAGTGTCGTTTGCAATGACATCGAAGCCGCAAGTATTTCCTTTGTCTCTTCCTCTCTACGCAAGAGAACCTCCGACAGTTTTGGAAGTGCCTCACCGAACTGGCGTTCAGCAATATCAGATTCCAGCTTCCCGACTGAGAAGGTAAGGTGTACGTCCTTCCAGTCTTCTTGGTCCAAGGGCAAGGTCAGAGATAACGGCTTGCACTCCTCCAAGGAGGGGCATGGTTTCCCTGCCTCCATCGCCTTTAAGGCTGCCTTATATCCCTTTTCCAAGGAGGGAAAGGCTCTGGTAGGAGAGGCCACAAAGGAGGAAGCTTCTTACTCAAGGCTGGCACCTTTGAGTTAGTGAAGCCCCTCTCTTTCATCGAGCTGGCTAGTAACGTCTGAGCTTTACTATGGTCAAAAACTATGACCTCCTTCGGCTCCGTCTCCTCCTTTGAGGCTGGCTCCTTCCTAAGACGGACATAGCAGTCCGGATAAGAGTCTTTGTTGGGCCAAAATTCCACTTCTTCCAGGGGAATTGCTCCCAACTTTTCTGAGATCACGATCTTCCCGGTTGTCATTGGCATGTGTTCGGCATACCTCCAAGGATTGGTATCCGGGGACAAAGGAAGATCCTTCACGCTGAGCCGCTTCTGGGGCCCACGTGATGCTGCAAGTCTACGTATCTCCAGTTTCATTGCAGCTTCCTTCTCATCATTCTTCCTTTGAATTTGTTGGATCATCTCAACAATGGAAGAAAGAGTCCTTCCCAGTTCATCTGGGATAGCAGACGATGTAGACGGAATAGGTTCTGGGTCCGGAACCGATGTAACCGACACTTCGTCGATTTCTTCCTCTTCTACTTGAGGAGCCTGGAACAGCTCCTCCTCCTGACCTTCTCCTAGAAGGTCCTTCTCAGTAGAATGCGACACCTCGGACATCCTATCGTACAATTGGATGTCTTGAGGGGCGGCTGAGACTTTAGAATCTACCGGATTCTGGGCAGCTGGTATCTCCACCCGAGGCTGGGGGATAATTGCATCAGCCGATGCTTTAGGGAAAAGGTAGGCCCTCATCTTCTCCTTTGGAAGGTAGGGGCCTGAGGTGTTTTTCTGAAAACCCCTCACCCAGGATTGTAACGTTTCCCTGGCAGCATCCCTTGACTCCGTTGACTTAGGGTCGTCAAAAGCCTCGGTAATCAGGTTAGAACAAACTGCACAAACCTGAAGGTCCCAATAGCGGAGATCACCTCTGGAGGCTGCGCATGCTGCGTACCTCCTGCAATATTGATGTCCACAGAAGTTCATACTGCGAACATTACAGAACACACTCCTGCACTTCGGATGGTCCTCCTGTAAAGAGAAGAAAAATCCATGAGTATCAAGTGAAGGCTTTCACATATATTGAGACATTTAGCTTATATAGAAAAGCTATAAAAGAAAGAAGGAAAGACACATACTTGTATTTTCTGTCCAGTCAATTGCTGAAACCTCCCGAGATATTAAAACTAAGGTTAATTCTATTCTAGAATACCTTATGTAATTTCCTAAACGGAAATTTAAGATGTAGTTCACACCTTGAGATAAAGTTTTAATATACGGGATAGAAAGAATACAGAAAGAACTTACTTTCTATATATTGTACGGTCTCAACAAAAGGCTGTACAAGATAACATTAAGTATGATGAAGAACTTTAGTGTTATCACAAGCTCTGTACAGCAGTTTCTGCTAATGCAGTGTGTACTACACTACGAATACAGCAACTACTGTACATCACATGCTGTTGTGCCGGCTAGCACGCGCCGGTACGTGCCGGCGTGCGCCTGCACGTGCCGGCCGGCATCTACCCCTGTATAGTTCAAAGATATACTATCTTTAACTAATACACGGCAGCCCACTGATTTGCGACTGTGTGCCGGCCGGCAATCATTGCCAGCCGACGGCTGAAAACACTAATACCCGGCTGCCGGCCGCTAATCGTAGTGGCCAGCAGATTTGGGCTGTGTTTCCACTGCCGGCAGGCAAAAGTAATAAAACCCATGCCCGCCGACAGTAGCCAAGAACCAGAGAACCTCCACCTGCCCGGCTGTCGGCTGTTAAGCCAGCAGCCGGATTAGGGGTGCAACACAATAGTCAGAGAAACAGTATGGATATAAGGTTATAAGGCGGCATTGCCATACGACCTTCCATCCAGAAAGAGTGAACTTATGGAAGGGGAGAATGTAGCATTCAGGCTTCCAAAGAATCCATAGCCTGCCAGGCTCTACCATCAGACATGGAAGGGAGACCAAGGGAAGTCTGGGGTTCACTCTGCAAAGAATAAAGGGTCTCTGCCGGCCGACACGTAGTGCCAGCCGGCAGAGAGCTGAGCCTGTCCTCCATCCTAACCTATACTAGGTACGGAAGTAGGACTGCGGCCAAAAGAAAATAAAAGAAAGAGAGGTGGGGAAGGGATAAGGGTCCTATAGACTTCGTTCTAGCAGGAGACACATTCAGCCGTTAGGGAAGCTCATCCTAACCAAGAGTTGTCTATTAGGGAGGAAGACTGGCAATACTTGCTATCCTCCTCCCAACCAGAACAAAGTTAGGTGAAGTTATTTCGCCGGGCAAAGAGAAAACTCATTCTCCAGCCCGAGAAAAACAACACAGGACAGTCTTCTAGGCCACTAGAGGAAGGAATCATCTCTTACAGAATCCTTCCAACATGGACTAGGGAAGCAAAGCTTCCTGTGTCCGCCCCTAACCTAGCAAAGGAGACTCATTCTCTATGCTAGGAAGAAGCAGACCACAGACTAGAAACTCTGATGTTCTGCCCAACTCAAAAAACCAGTCACTCTGGTTATCAGGTCAGGACAGACATATCCTAGAATAGTTATACCTGAATTATTATACAGATAGAACCACTAGGATTAAGCCGAAGGCTTACAGAGGGAGAGAGGGATTGAACTTAGCCTCCAGAGGAGAAAAGAACAATCGGGGTTATGCGAAAGTATACTACTGTACCTAGAATACTAGACTAGGTAAGATGAGAATCGATTACCTAAATCACCGAAACTCTCTCATATACAATCTTGGAAAAAACATTCAACAATATCTTACATGTATAAAATATTTGCCTATAGCTTCAATAATATAACACTCGGAAAAACTTATATCATGCATGAAAGTACTAGTGCCAGACGTCTAGGCTACGAAGCCTCGCGAAGGGCAAGATCGGTACCTCGACCCGTGTCGAAATCACCGAACTAAAAACTGACGGTATAATATAAGCATTCCTAGAGGAGGTAAATAGCTAAAGTATTAAAGCGTAACAAACCGGGAACATCGCTCCAGCTAACTAAATGACCCATAAGAGCGAGCAATAGCATCTAGGATGCCTCCGGTAGGCAACAGCTCTTGTTTATGTTAAAATCACTTTTGATTTAATTCAAAACAACAAGAGCTTACATTTATACATAGTAAAGATAATACTCAACTTCCTAGAGGCAGAAGAGGCCGGAGAAGTCATCAAAATGTCGAATTAAATCCAAAATAACGAGAGAACACAAAGGAAAACACCGAGTAGTAGAGCTACACGAAAAGGAATAAAGAGGGGGCTACCGCCTTCATCAGATACACACTGGAAACGGAATAGGAGAGATGCCTTATAAGCGGCTCTCTTTTCATTCTCGTTTCAGATTCTTGTCACTATACCCCCTCGAAGCGTTAATACTGTTCGGGGTGAAGATAGCTATGGGACGTGTCAAGAATATGTCCTCTGATATTATGCGATATCCCTGTGAGATTATTTAGGGATATTCGCTCCAAGAGTTAGAATTATGGATACCTTAAGGTAAAATTCTCTGGGAATATCACTGTAGTCAAATATACCCTAGAAAGCTACCTAATAGGAACTTCCATCAGGATGACATGGCCTGAGCCCAAAAATTAGATTTTGAAGTTGTGCCTCGTTCTCAAGATTTTGATATTGATATTGAGCCTCTAGCTTAATATTTTTATTTTTTATCTTTGGCCTTGAGCCCAGTATTTTGATTTTGAAATTAGGCCCCAATCTCAATATTTTGATTTTGAACTTTGGTCTTGATCTCAATATTCTGATTCTGAAATTTTACCTCAAGCTAAATATTTTGTTTTGAACTTCGTCCTTGTAGGCATTATTTGGATTTTGAACTTGTGATTCAATCTCCATATTTTGATTCTGAACTTGGGATTCAATCCCCATATTTCGATTTTGAACTTTGGCCTAGAGCTCAATATTTTAATTACGAGATTTGCTCTCAAACTCAATATTTTTTTTCAAGCTTTGGCTTCAAGCTCCGTTTTTTTGTTTTGAAATTGTGGCTCAACCTCAATATTTTGATTTTGATCTATGATCCAGAGATCAACATCTTGATTTGGAAATTTGTCCTCAAGCTCAATATTTTGATTTTGAGCTTGGGCTTTGATTAGCATATTTTGGATTTGAACTTTGTCCTCAAGCTCAATATTTTTATTCTGAGAGTGGGTCTCAACCTCAATATTTTGATTTTGAACTTTGGCCTCGAGCTCAATATTTTGATTTTAAATTTGGTGCACAAGTTTAATATTTTGATTTTGAACTTTGGCCCAAACCTCATTATTCTGATTGCCAAACTTTGTTCCATGGTCAATAATGGGAATTCAAACTTTGGACTCCAGGTCAATATCTTGATTTTAAATAGGGTTTAAATCTCAATACTTTTATTTCAAACTTTGGTTTCGATCTCAATATTTTGATTTTGAGCTGTGGCCTCGAGCTCAAAATTTTGATTTGTAATTTTGGCCTTGAGCTCAATTTTAATGATTTGAATTTGAACTTCGGCTTCAAGCTCAATATTTTGAACTTTACATGAGTTTGGTCTCAAGAACAATAATTTGAATTTGAACTTGGGCCTCAAGGTCGATTTTGATTTCAAATTTTTTTTTGTTTTGAAGTTTTTCCTCGTGCTCAATATTTTGATTTTGAACTTGGTCTTCAATAACAATATTTTACTTTGGAACTTTGCCTGGAGCTTAATACTTTTATTTTGATCTTTGGCCACAAACTAAATATTTTGATTTGGAACTTTTGCCTCGAGCTCAGTATTTTGATTTTGAAATATGGTCTCAAGCTTAATAATTTTATATAAAATTTTTGCCTCGAGCTCAATATTTTGACTTTGATCTCGGGCCTCAATCTAAAGAGCTTAATATTCTAGTTTTAAAATTGGATCTTAAGCTCTATATTTTCTTCCTACTCTGGCCTCGAGCTCAATACTTTGATTTTGAATTGTGTCCTAAGCTCTATTTTTTTTATTTTGAACTTTGGCCTCGAGCTCAATATTTTTATTTTGAAATTGGCTTTGATATCGATATTTTAATTTTGAACTCTGGCTCAGTGCTTTTATTGTGAAGTTTGGCCTCAAGCTCAATATATTTTTTTAGAACTTGGGCCTTGATCTCCATATTTTGATTTTGAACTTTGGCCTCTATTCAATATTTTGATTTTGAAATTGGAGCTTTGGTTCAATACATTTATTTTGAAATTTGGCCTTCCGCTCAATATTTTGATTTTAAAATTGAGGCTCAAGCTCAATATTTCTAATTCAAACTTTGGCTTCGAGCTCAATATTTTGA
The DNA here is from genome assembly GCF_036898095.1 of Palaemon carinicauda. Taxonomy (NCBI): domain Eukaryota; kingdom Metazoa; phylum Arthropoda; class Malacostraca; order Decapoda; family Palaemonidae; genus Palaemon; species Palaemon carinicauda. The sequence continues at coordinate 76,850,323 of NC_090732.1, read as the reverse complement.
TTTTCCAATAGGGCCTTGGGCTCAATATTTTTATTCAGAACTTGGGCCACAATGTCAATATCTTTATTTTGACCTTTGGCTTCAAGCTCAGTAGTTTGATTTCAAAATTGAGTCTCAAACTCAATATTTTGATTTTGAACTTTAGGCTTGATCTTAATATTTTGTTTTATGTAATTTTGTCTCATGGTTAATACTTTGAATTTAAACTTTGGCCTCGATCTCAATATTTTGATTTTGAGATTGGGTTTGAAAATCAATATTTCTTATTCAAACTTTAGCCTCCAACTCAATATTTTGATTTGGAAATTGTGGCTCAAGTTCAATATTTGGCTTTTGTACTTTGGCCTTAAAGTTAATATTTCCATTTTGAAAATTGGTCTGAGTGTCAATAATCTGAATTTGAACTTTTGCCTTGAACTTAATATTTTTATTTTGAAATTGGGTCTCAAGTTCATTATCTTTATTGCAAAGTTTGGCTGCGAGCTCAATATTTTGATTTTGAACTTACGACTTAAGCACTATATTTTAATTTCTAAATTTGAACTCGAGCTCAATATTTTTAAATTTTTTCTCTGTCAATACTTTGAATTTAAACTTTAGCCACGAGCTCAATATTTTGATTATGTACTTTGGCCTCGAGTTCAATATTTTACTTTTGAAATTTGGCTTTATGTTCTATAATCATAATTTGAACTTTGGCCTCCAGCTCAATATTTTGATTCTGAAATTCGGTCTCAGGCTCAATATTTCGATTCTGAACTTTGTCTTTAAGCTTAATATTTGGATTTTGGAATTGGGTCTCAAGCTCAATATTTTTGTTTCGAATTTTAGCCTCGAGCTCAATATTTTGATTTGCAACTTTGGCCTCAAGCTCAATATTCTTATTTTGAAATATGGTCTCAAGCTTATTCATTTTATTTCGAAAATATTCTTCGAGTTCAATATTTTGATTTTGATATTTGCCCTTAATCTCAATATTTTTATTTGGATTTTGAGACTGGAGCTCAATATTCTGATTTTAGAATTTGGTCTCAATCTCAATATTTTTTCTTTCCTAATTGAGCCTCAAGCTCAATATTTTTATTTTGAACTTGGCTGTTGATCTCAATATTTTACATATGAACTTTGGCCTCGAGCTCAATATTTTGATTTTGAATTGGGCCTCAAACTCGATATTTTTTTTCAAACTGTGCCTTTGAGTTCAATATATTTTTTTTGAACTTTGGCTTCGATTGCCAAAATTGAAAAAATTTTGTTTTAAGCTCAATATTTTGATTTCTAAACTAGGTCTCACGCTCAATAATTTTATTCAAACTTTGTACTCAAGCTCAATATTTTTATTTTGAACTCTGGCCTCGATCTATATATTTTGATTTTGAATTCTGGCCTCGATCTCAATATTTTCATTTGGAAATTGGGGCTCTAGCTCAATATTCATATTTTGAACTTAGGCCTCAATCTCAATATTTTTTATGCTGAAATTTTTGCTCAATCCCAATATTTTTATTTCAAATTTTGGCCTCGAACTCGATATTTTGATTTTGCAATAGGGCCTCGAGGTAGTTATTTTGATTCTAAACAAGGCCCTCAATTTCAATATTTTGTTTTTTAACTTTGACCTCAAGCTCAATAGTTTGATCTTGAAATTTGGTGTCAAGCTCAATATTTTGATTTTGAATTTTGCCTTAAAGCTCAATATTTTGGTTTAAAAATTGGGTCTCAAACCCAATTTTTTTATTTTAAACTTTATGCTCAAGCTCAATATTTTGATTTTGAAATTTTTTCTCATGATCAATAATTTGAATTTGAACTTTGGCCTCAAGCTTAATATATTGATTTTGAATTTGGGTCTGCAGCTCAATATTTCTAATTCAAATTTTGGCCTCCAGCTCAATATTTTGATATGGAAATTGCAGATCAGGCTCAATAATTTTATTTTGAACTTTAGCCTAGAAGCTAGTATTTCGATTTTGAACTTTGATTTTAAGCTCAATATTTTGAATTTGAACTTTGGCCATTAGCTCTATATTTTAATTTTAAAATTTTGTCTCAGTCAGTAATTTGAATTTTAACTCAAGCCTCCTACTTAACATTTTAATTTTGTACATCGGCCTCAAGCTCAATATTTGGATTTTGAAATTTGGTCTCACAGTCAATAATTGAAATTTGAACTTTGGCCTCCAGCTCAATATTTTGATTTGGAAATTGGGTTTGAAGCTCAATATTTTTAATTCATACTGTGGCATCCTGTTCAATATTTTCATTTAAAAATTGTGGATCAAGCTCAATATTTTGCTTTTGAACTTTGGCCTTGAAGTTTATATTTTCATTTTGAAATTTGGAACTTTTGCCTGGAGATTAATATTCTGCTTTTGAATTCTTGCCTTAAGGGGAACGTCCGGTATGTACTCCATTTTTTTCTAATTATTCAAAATGCACCATTTCTATATATGTTTTAGATATATATAATACCTTCATCAAATAAAAATTTCAAGTCATTTGATCGAAAACATTTTGATTTATTAGCAAATTATAATTAAAAAAAAAAAAACTATTATGACACAATTGTATTGAAAACCATACCATCAAAACTACTTTATAAATCGAATAATTCTGTGTAATAGATTTTTTCTTTTTTTCATTGAATTTTTCTTCTTAATTTTCTTTGTCTAGACATAAAATAATCAGGTAAAAAAGAGAAATAAGAAATTAAAAATTCTGTTACACAAAATCGTGGGATTTTTGTTCTTCTTATCAATGATACCTTTTTATCTAAAATTGAACAATAAATAAGTGAGAAAAATGTTCGTAAGTTTGGATAAGTATGTTTTTGAGTTATAAGCTCCCAAAGAATTGGTATAAATTTTCGCTTTTTTTGTTAAAAAAATCAAGATAACTTTATTGTGAAAACCTTATTTTGTACTTTTATTGTTTATTCCTACACGAAGTCTCCCTGAACGAGATATTTAAGCCCTAAGTTTACTAATACACTTGGTGTAAGGGTGTCATGAATTGCCAACAGCCTCTCATTGTTGCCAGAGTTTTAGTTAGAATGTTCCAGCTTTGTACTCTATTTCATGTTTTCCTCTCTTTTTGGTTCTTTGTTGTTGCTCTCTTTTTACTTTTTGTTCTTTCTTTGACATTAGGTAACATTTTCCTTGCTATAAAGTACACGAGGACGTTATGAAAACACAATATGCATACGAACTGCAAGTAAAAAAACACACATGCAGCGTAACTTCTATACGTCTTTGGAAACTCTGGCTGTTCTTCCTGTAGATTGTATTTTACTTTCGCCTACCTTCCACCAGTGCCTTCCATCTTTGCCAGACGTACGAGATTTCAGAATACAAGTGAAAAAAATCACTATATAAATGCAAAAAATAAACACAGAAAGACGATTCTGTCAAACTCAATCATCCAGACGACACAGTAAAGATGACGTCTTCATTTAAAGACCGCCTTATCTTCAATATTTGTAAAAATAATTTGCTGAAACATCTGGAGAGCATGTATGATATGTTTCTGCATACATAGAAACAATAAAAAGATTTTCGATTTTTTAAAGTTGTTAGGTCAAACACCATAGCGGATGGTTCCCTTAATCTTAATATCTTAATTTTGAACTTTGGCCTCAAGCTTAATAGTTTGAATTTGAAATTTGGTCTCATGCTTAATATTTTTATTTTGAAATATGGTCTCAAACTCAATCATTTGACTTTGAACTTTAGGCACGAGCTCAACATTTTGATTTTGAAATTTTGTCTCATGGTCAATAATTTTAATTTGAACTTTGGCCTCTTGCTCAATATATTGATTAAGAAATTGGGTCTCCAGCTCAATATTTTTAATCCAAACTTTGGCCTCCAGCTCAAATTTTTTATTATGAAATTGTGTATCAAACTCAATATTTTGATTTTGAAGTATGGCCTAGAATTTGATATTTCGATTTTGAAATTGGGTCTTGTGATCAATAATTTGAATTTCAACTGTAGCCTCTAGCTCAATATTTTGATCTTCATTTTTTTTCTCACAGTCAATAATTGGAATTCTAACTTCGGCCTCGAGCTCAATATTTTAATTTTGTACTTTGGTCTCGAACTTAATATTTTGATTCTGGAATTTAGTCTCATGGTCAATAAATGGATTTTGAGCGAAGCCAAAAATCTATTTTTGGGTGAGATGGCCATGTCGTCCTGATGGAAGGTTCCTAAGAGTAGCTTCCTAGGGATATTTGACTACAGTGATATTCCTAGAAAATTTACCTTTAAGTCTCCAGAATTCTAACTCCTGGCGCTAATATCCTTAAATTTCTCTCAAGGATGTCGCATAATATTGTCCTATATTCTTGACACGCCACATAACAATCTGCACCCCGAATAGCGTTTATGCTTCGAGGGGGAAAGTGGCAGAATTAGAAGGGGAGCCGTATCAGGTTATCCTAGTTCCCATACTACTATTGAGTACCACAACAGTGCCATATCCAATGTGGCAGACATTACATGTAGCATTGAGCATGGTGCTGCAGATACAGTAGTTCAGGAGGGATACTGTGAAGATCTTTTCTTCAGAAAAGAAGGGTGGGTCCATCAGGATAACAAGCCCTTCTCACCCAAAAATAGATTTTTCGCTTCGCTCAAAATCCGTTTTTTGGGCTCAAGCCATGTTGTCCTGATGGAAGCATACCAGAGAATTAATGTATCTGTGGATTTTCATCAGTGCCTTAACCTTGAGACAATATTTCTACGGTCTTTTTGACCATTTGAGACAAATGACGTTACCGTTATCCGTCATCATCACTAATCATAAACGATGTTAGTGCTTCCTGCCCACTACAGGGAAGAGTTATTCTAGACGGTAGAAAAGGGGCCTCAAGGTTAGCATATATTGTATGAACAAACATAAGTATACACTGAATATAAAAACAGTCTCATGGTTTGTATATATTGCCGAACCAATATCAGTGTCCATTATATTCATTGTTTGCAAGCATACAATGATATGAAATTTATTATATCCATTGTTTGCAAGCATACAATGATATGAAATATACTTACATTGGTAAGTCAAAGAACTCTAGCATCTTAAACATGCAATTGTCGGGCGAATTAGGACTCAATTACATTCTAATAGACATTTATTTCTAATAAATGACTAAATGAATTAACATGTAAAACGCATGCAGTATGATAAAGGAATTATACCTGTGACATATACAGAAATTATTTTTCCCCTTTTGAAAAGGAAGAAATGATGAGTGCCACTCTCAGACTGAAGAAAAGTTTTAATAATTTTCTCTTCATAATTTCCGTACCTGTTATATTCTATCAGCACTACGTACTACGTACACACGGCACCAGTGCTATCTGTATAATTCCACACCTGAGACATTGAACAGAGTTAGTGTCACCATAGTAACACTTATTAAAAGGGGATCACACTAAAAGTGCTGACCACATAATGCTCCAGTTTATGGACCTGCTTAGCATAGTGTTTGTAGAACACCCGGGAGGATTTCCATCCAGTATATGAGCGAAGACACTCAAAGTCCATATATTGAAAAAAGTTCAGTGATGAAGCAATTTTTCTCGGATCATGACCTGCCGGAGTACTGTCAGGATCCGCTCTGCGGATATAGTAGGTGAGCTTCACCCTTAGTTGTTTCAGGAACAAGTTTGATCCAGAAGTTTCACCTTTAAAGAGCTGTCCTCCCCTGAAGTCTGAAGTTCTACGAAGATAGACCTTTAGACACTCTACAGGACATAGAGAGACATCTTCCTTCAGAGGGCAGATTCTCTAGGGACCCCACATCTTAGTGGGTAGCTCGTTCTTATCGAGAAAGGTTGGATCAGGAAAGAGATTCAGTTCTCCCGCTTCTGTGAACTGAATGTGGCCCTCATCTCTGGATAGGGCCACTATTTCACTAACTCTAGCCCCGGAGGCTATAGCGAACAGAAAAATAACCTTTCGGATTAGATCCTTAAGGGAACAATCTTCATTGTTCACAGGTGATGCATAATGTAGGACCTTGTCCAAAGACCATGCGATGGGCTTTGGCGGTGCTGCACGCCTAAGCCTTGCACATGCCTTTGGAATCTTATTGAAGATTTCATTCGCCAAATCCACTTGAAAGGCATATAGAAGAGGTCTAGTCAAGGCTGACTTTCACGTAGTTATCGTATTGGCTGCTAGACCTTGATTATGAAGGTGGACAAAGAAGGACAGTCAGAAGTTCATTGAAATTTCTTTTGGCACTTTTGCTTTTACAAAAGAAACCCACTTCTTCCAAGATGACTCATATTGTCTTCTAGTTGACTTAGACTTGTATTCTTCTAAGAATTCTATATTGCCTTCTGAGATCCCAAATCTTTTCCTAACCGCTAGGGCAAGAAAATCATGAAATGAAGGGTTTGGGCTCTCTGTGATTAATCGAAGGCAATTAACTTCTGAACCTTCTGAGATAGTCGTGGGTTCAGAACTAGGGCCAGCCTCAGCTTTCGTTCCTTCCCTGAAGGGAACAGACTGGTCTTGGGCTACTTGGGAGCCCACAGAGCCACTCCTCCCTGGAAGGATCTCAGTGTGTTGAGGACCTTCAGCAGGAGATTAGATGGGATGAACAGGGATTCCTGAGTCCATTCCTTCTATACCAGAGACATGATATTTGTTATCTCCCCTAGAGGATCCTCGTATGGGGCTACTTATTGAGGTAGTTTTTCATTACGCTCGTGACGAAGAGGTCGTTATGCAGTTCGGAGACTTGTTCCCATCTGGGAAAGAATAGGTCTGCGTCCGTGGACCATTCTAACATGAACTGCTGATAGGTGCCATCCCTTTAGGTAAGGGATAGTTACCGTCACCTAGACTGTATGAGACGTTCTCTAGCCTTGTCGGTTTTGACGTCTCATTATCGATTCGATGTCCCAGATCAACCTGAGGAGGTCTGATCTGCGTGGAGAGAGTTTCTCCATCCATGACAGGACCAAAATGGTCTTCAATAGGCTTTTGTCCTTTGACCATTGTAAGGGAAGCGATTAAGGAAAGACCGATATCGGTCCTTTTAGATCTCTTCGAGCGTTTGATGCATATCTTCTCCAGACTCTTAACGCATCTTTCACCTGTGCTCTTAGCACTGGGTCTGTCACTATTGCGAACTGGAAAGAGTTCTGAACTTCTCCCTGTTAGCGTCTTGGAATCCTGACTGATTACAATAGTCTCTTGACCGACCCTGCAATCTCCTTTTAAATTCCCAAGGGAAAGGAGAGTTGGTGTGACCACAGGTTTCAATGGTATTTTAGCCTTCGAAGCCTTTGAGCTGGAGAGAATTGAGACTTCTTTAAGCTTATATTGCATCCCCGATGTTCTGGGAACCGGATCACTTCCTTGGATGCTCATAGACCAGCCACTTCGGGTGCTGCCCACCCCAGCCTTTCGTCCAGGTACATTGTTGCCTGAACCAGTTCTAGCCTTGGTTTTTGCATGACTGTGTCCTCTAATCCCGTGACATACGTTATTCTCTGTAACTTGAGTCCTAGGTAGGAGGGGAGGGGGAGACTGACTGGAAGTTGTCAATGGACATATTTCAGGTCTGACAAGACTACGAACACCCCTTCTTGAAATAAGGCTCTTATGTTCAGAAGGATTAACATTCTGAATTTGCTGTTTTATTTGTACTTGTTGAGTGGCGACAAGTCCAGAATGACTCTGAGTTTTCTTGAGTCCTTCTCCTGAACACCAAACAGCCTTCCCTGGAATTCAATGGACTCTACTTTCCTTACCGCCTGTATGCTCTAGAGCTCTAAGGTATACTATTCCAGGTGGGTTTTGGAGTGTAGGAAGAGTTGAGGAAATGATGGTAGAGGCATGTCTACTTCCTATCCTAGTCCCATCTTGATTAGGCCTTGGACCCAAGGATCGAAGGTCCAGCGATCCTGAAGGAACCTCCCTCCTACCAGAAGCATCTCTTTACTTCACTTGATCAGAAGGTTTACATATTTGACCGCTTGCCTTTGGCACCGCGGTCATTGTGACTGTGGGATGTTGTTGAACATCCCGAGGAAATTTAATAGACTTTTCCGTCTTCGTTTTAGGTTGGGGACCCACAACTGCGGAAGACTTTCTCTTTGAAACAATGCCCCACTTTTGGAGAAGCCCTCTATTCTCTGTGGTGGCCTCCTTAATCGCCTTTCTAACTATCTCACTTGGAAAGAGGTCTCTGCCCCAGATGTTGGAAGATATCATCTTCCTGGATTCGTGTTTCACTGCTGTGGCAGCAAACACAAACTCTCTACAGGCTCGCCTAGCCTTCATAAAGGCATAAAGGTCTTTTACTAAGGTGGCCATATGCATTTTTGCCAAGACCATGAGCATGTCTGGGGTAGTTTGGTGGGTTGAACACAACTCTATGCAGTTCTCTAGTGATAGGGAGGCTGCAAGTCTCTCCTTTGTCTCTTGTTCGTTTTATAAAAGAAACTCAGATAGTTTAGGGAGAGTCTCACTAAACTGTCGACTAGCGACATCCGCGTCTAGTCTTCCTACTGAAAAGGTTAAGTGGACTTCCTTCCAATCCTTCTCCTGCCTGGGAAAGGCTAGTGACTGAGGCTTGCACTCCTCGAGTGCAGGACAAGGTCTACCTGCCTCCACCGCCTTAGCAACAGATTTAAATGCCTTCCACGTAAAGGGGAATGATATTGAAGCAGGAGCAAGAAAGGAAGGGTGTCTGTTACCTATTGCGAATACTTTCGACACCGAGTAACCCGCCTTTCTCAGGCTACTTGACAAGATAGCCTGTGCCTTATCATGGTCGAGAACCATGACCTCCTTCAGTTCCGTATCTTTTCTTGACGTTGGTTCATTTCTCAGTCGAATGAAGCTATTAGGGGAAGCGTCAAAGCTTGGCTAAAATTAGATTTTGTTCAAAGGAACAGTACCTATCTTATCCGAGATGTAGAGTTTGCCGTTTAAAATCGGCATAAGCTCCGCAAACCTCCAGGGATTGGTTTTGGAGCATGTCGGAAGGTCTTGGTCTCTGGGTCGTTTGTATGACCCCTTTTCGTCTTGTTTGCGAAGGTTTTCTATTAGACCTTTCATTTGGGCCCATAATTGGTCCATTCCCTCTAATAGAGGGGTAGGAGGTGAAGATGTCGATGTTAATGTCTCTAGAGCCGGCACAGATGGAAACAATTCCGACAGGACATTATCCCCCTCTTCCCATGGGGCTTCCTGCCCTCCATCCCAAAAGCTATCTGGCCGCAGGGAGGTGTGAATCGTGCCTGGGGCACCGCTATTTCCTTACTTGCTTTCGGGAATAGTAGGTTACACATCCTATCATTAGGTAGGTATGATCCCAGAGAGATTTTCTGGAAGCCTCTCACCCAGTTGCGTAGTTTGTTATGAGCTGCATCCCTAGACTCTATCAACTTGGGATTCTCGACACCGTCGGACATTAAGGTCTGACATACATTGCAAAACTTGGGGTTCCCAATAATGCAGGGATTCGGAAATAATTTTGCAGGAGGCATGAAACCTGCATATATTATGACCATAAAAACACTTACTCTTGATATTGCAGAAGACTGCAACACATGTCATCTGGGTTTCCTCCTGTAAGAAAGGAAAGCAGAATGAGTATACAATTGATTATCTCACTGATAAACAATATGTGAAAGTCATCTTTTAACAAAATAGCTTAGGATAGTAAGCTAGAAAGGGATAGTGGGAGACACATACTTGTGTATCCCCTGCAAGCAAATGCTGTTACCTCCCCTCATTATTAACTATAAGGAGATTCCTCTATCAAGGGAACTCTAACTAAAGGGTTCTAGCCCCTAGGGATAGAGAAGTGTACAAGTCACTGCCCCCTTTTATTCTTAACACTGTGGGGTAAGGATGACTGATTTCTAATCAGAGTATTGAAGGAATTCTATTCTTTTAATATAGGAACAGTCCCAGCAGAAGCCCGCACAAGGGCACCCAAGATATGTTAGAAATAACTACTGTTTAATCATACTATAGTTTTCTGTTTGCAGTATATACTGTACTGTAAATTACTGGCTACTGTATGATTATATATAATGTAGTTCAACCAGTGTGCTGCCCTTATGGCAAGCATGTGACGGCACGGTCCAGCCGGCAAGACGCCGACTGGACTAGGAAATATAAAAGACATATCTTTGTATATCCTACCCAGCCCATTTGCTGTGACCTCCCTTACAATATTAAATCATAGAGTTTCCTTATCAGGGAGACTCAAGGATAAGGGTTCTACCCTTTTAGGGTTAGAAGTGCAATATCGCCAGCCCTTTAAGATATTTAATATTATAGGGTAATATGAAAACTAATTTTTAATCAGAAAATTGAAGAAATTCTATTCTTTCAATAAAGGATTGGTCTCAGCAAACACCCGGGCAAGGACACCCAAGATATATTGGAAAATAACTACTAGTATAATATATACAATATTTTTTCTATCTGTTGTATATCCTATACTGCAAATATACTGACTATCTGTATAAACATATACTGTAATTCAGCCGGCATATAGCCGGCATAGCTAGTCCCTGCCGGTGCAGCCAGCATGCTAGCTAAAAGAGAATGAGAGACAGCATGGAGTGAAGGCTGCCTTATTACTGTGTATGTATACACTAATTAAGGATGTAAAAGTCTAATTTACTCCCTTTCTCCAGAAAGAAGGTTCAGATGGAAGGGGAGAATGTAACATTCAGGCTTCCATCCAGCCACAAGTACCACCGCCGGCAAGGTCTAGCCGGCACGTAGTCGACAGGCTAGCCTCCGGCAGCACCCGTACAGTCGGCGTACTGCCAGCTGAGTCAGCACCTATCTGTGCCGGTCTGGTCTACCCCGGCAACAGATCTTGTGGCCAGCAGTCCAAGGGAGGACTTGAGAACCTTGGTAACAGAAGGGACTTCCCACCTACAGCCATCATGGCTGCCGGCCGGCAGCCGTCATGGCTGCCGACAAATGACATGGCTACCAGCAGCTTGCATAGCTGCCAGCTGCCGTCATAGCCGCCGACAGTTTGTATAACACAGGGTCACCGGCAGCCAACATGGCCGCCAGCAGTTGTCATGGCTGCCAGCAGCTGGCATAGCTGCAGGCAGCTGGACAACAGCTGCAGAGAAGGAGTCTGGCCGGCCCCCGCAACCCACCGGCAACAGGGAGGTTGCAGGACGATGGCTCAAAGAAAGATAAGGGCTCAGCCATCATAAAGGAACAGAGGGGGAGGAAAAAGAGTCCTGTATGAGGTGTGGAATGAGTCGGCAAGGTTGCCGGTCTTACACACCTTTAAGAAACTCTGTTTTAGTATCAGCGCCATCCTAGGCGGCAGAAGAATCTTATATTCTCCAACCTAGGGTCTGCCAATACAGTTAAGGGGACGGCAGCAGTGCCGCCTCCTCTCAACAAGGGAGAAACAGAGTTCCAGTGCCGGCGCCATCATAGGCCTCAGAAGAATAACTACTCTTCAGCCTAGGGTCTGCGAGCACAGGACTAGTCTACTAGACCACAGGGAGAAGGTGGCAGCATCATACAACCACTTCAGGTGTGGCTTAGGGAGGGATAGCCTCCTATGTCGGCAGCCTAGCTGACAGGGGAATGACAAATCACCCTGCCGGCCAACTGTCGGCATAAGACTAAATACTCTGAGGTTCTGACCGAATCCCAAAACCTGCCATCAGTGGTTAAGGGACGAGACAGAAAACCCTAGGCTAGTCATGCTTGAATGAAAACTCGAGGCACGACCCACTAGGGTTGTAGCCTAAGGCTACACTCAGAGGGAAGAGAGATTACCTTAAATCTCTTCTAGAGACGAGTATCGGTTATATATTAATTCTAGGAGATATCAATCTCTGATGAATTGATAAACCAATACACGAGCGTAACCGGGGAAATGTCGAAAGTATACTATATGGCCTAGGTTAGGTTACCTAGGCAAAACGAGATCTCGGTTACCTAAATCACCGAAACTCTGAAATATACAATCGACATAGAAAAGGAAAATTATGCATATAAATATCTTTACAAGTATAAATTGCCTAAATAGCTTTCATAATTAAATTATCAATGCTATTTTAACCGGGAATGTTGTTCTACTAAATAAATAACACATGCCTAACGAACGACAGCGCCAATGGCGCCCCCGGTAACAGGCCTAGCTCCTAATCACCAAAAATTACTCTAATTCAACTGTGAAACAGGAGCTAAATTACACACATTGTAAAGAATTAATACTCAACTTTCCAGAGGCGAAAGAAGCTGGAGATTGCATAATAATCCTTGAAAAACGATCGAAAATGTCAGATCAACAAGGAACACCACCGTGCAAAATCGCTATAGAATTAGGAAATCTCTGCCATATTGGATAGGGCGCTGTTGTGATACTCAATAGTAGTATGGGAACTAGGGTAATGTTGATACGGCTCCCCTTGTAATTCAGCCACTTTCCCCCTCGAAGCGTAAACGCTATTCGGGGTGCAGATTGCTATGTGGCGTATCAAGAATACGTTCCCTGATATTATGCTATATCCTTGAGAGAAATTCAAGGATATTCGCGCCAGGAGTTAGAATTCTGGAGACCTAAAGGTAAATTCTCTGGGAAAATTACTGTAGTCAAATATCCCTAGGAAGCTATTCTTAGGAACCTTCCATCAGGACAACATGGCTGATCCCAAAAATTTGAATCAGAACTTTGGCTTTGAGCTTAATATTTTGAGTTGAAACTTGGTCTCAAACTCAATATTATGTTTTGAACTTTGGCCTCGATCTCAATATTTTGATTTTGAATTTGTCTCACTCTCAATAATCTAAATTTGAAAGTTGGCCTTATGCTCTATATTTTGAATTTGAAATTGAATCTAAGCTCATTATTTTTATTTTAAACTTTGGCCTGAAGCTCAATATTTTGATTTTGAACTTTGGCCTTGAGCATAATATTCTAATTTGGAAATTTGGTCTGGAGTTAAACAATTTGAATTTGAAATTTGGCGTTTAGCTCAATATTTCAATTTGGAAATTTTTTCTCTCTGTCAATTATTTGAATTTGGACATTGGCCTCGAGATCAATATTTTGATTTCGTACTTTGGCCTCGAGCTCAATATTTTTAATTTAAATTTGGCCTCAAGCTCTATAATTTGAATTTGAACTGTGGCCTAGAGTTCAATATTCTGATTTTGAAACTTTGCGTCAATAGCTTGAATGTAAACTTCAACCTCGAGCTCAATATTTTGGATTTGGAGAAAAATTTGGATTCGAGCCTAATATATTGATTTTGAACTTGGGTTTGGAGGTCAATATTTTCATTGTGAGCTTGGACCTTGAACTCTATATTCTGATGTTGAACATAGCCAAAGCTCTATATTTTGATTTTGATCTTGATCCTTGAGCTCAATATTTTTATTTTAAAGTATGGTCTGAAGGTTAATATTTGGATTTCAAACTTTAGCTTGAATCTTAATATTCTGATTTTGAAATTGTGTCTCAACCTCAATATTTGGATTATCACCTCACGCTCAAAGTCTATATTTTGATTTACAACTTTGGCTTCAAGCTCAGTATTTTATTTTTAAAGTTTGATCTCCAGCTCAATATTTTGATTTCAAACATGGGCACTGAGCTTTATATTATGATTTTGAACTTTGGCTTCAAGCTCAATATTTTGATTTTGAACTCGGTCCTCGAGCTCTATATTTTGGTTTTGAGCTTAGGCTTTGAGGTTAATATTTTGATTTTGAACTTGGGCCTTAAGGTCAATACTTTTGTTTTGAAATTGATGTGAAGCTCCTTTAGAATCTTTAGGAATTTGAAGCTTCGTAATTGAATAACTAATGGAATGTTTTATTTTCAAGTTAAATCTTCTTTACTAGAATCATTAAATGATTGACAATATACTACAAGGAAGATTTTGAGTATAGATACGCTGTGATGTCTTTTTTTTTTTGTTTTTGTTTTTTTTTGTTTACTGATTTAAGTAACTACAGTGTAGAATTGAATACACTTAAAAGAATATAAAAAAGTTTTTATATGAAGATTAGAGTGTTATTTCCGGAGACTTTCTTGCTAAAGATCTTGATGGTCAGACGAGACAAATCTTGGCCCTTCCCAGACAGTATGGCTCCTGCAAGGATAGCAGGACCTCAGCTGGTTACGTACTTCTGGTTGATTCCCTTCTGGCATCACAAGCTAGAGGGTGCTCGTTTTCCTCTAACATATCAGGTTAGAGGAATTTCTGGATTCTCTCCAACATCTTTGGTTAGAAGGAGTTCAACTCCTCCTTCTCTGATTACAAAGCGGCCAATGGTTACCGCATAGTTGAAACTGGAAGTGTCCGCTGTAACGTCTGAGGGAGCCTAACCCCAAAGTGGGATGAGGGTCAGACCAAAGGTCCACCCTGACCTTATCACTCTTAAGGTAGGGAAGGAAAAGACCTCTCGCTTGCTTGTACCTCTCTTCATTCTCAGATTTCTAGGTGTGGTTGTGTCTGTTCTTCCAAATGGCCACTCACTCATGATCGTGTGTCACCTGCTTCTGGCTTTTATTAGTCATTCAAAAGGTATTTACTCTCTTCGAACAAGGCTGGCTGTTTTCTCTTGTGAATTACGTACTTCTTCAAATTCTTATTAACACATTATCTCCAGTTCTCGCACTCTCTCGTCTCTCTATAAAACTAATTTCTTTCTTTACAATAGCAACCTATTTCATTTGTCTTCCTATCTCTTAGTTAATGGCTTAAACCTATGAAACGACTCATTACACACATCAATTAACTCATTCATTATGAATATCTATGAAACAACTAATTTCCTGACAATGAGCCTCGAACTCTATGTTTTGATTTTGAACTTAGGCCTCAAGCTAAATATCTTGATTTTGAACTTGGGTCTTAAGCTCAATATTTTTAATCTTAAACATGGGCTTCGAGCGCTATTCTTTAATTTCAAACTTGGCCCTCAAGCTCAATGTTATGATATTGAACTTAAGCCTTGAGCTCTATATTTTGATTTTAATCCGAGGCCTCAAGTTCTATATATTGATTTTGAACTTAGGTCTCTAGCTCTATATTTTGATTTTGAACATGGGCCTTGAGCTCAATATTTTTATTATGAACTTTGGCCTCAAGCTCAATAATTTGGATTGGACCTTGGGCCTAAAGCTTAATATTTTCATTAGCTTTGAACTTTATATTGTGATTTTGATCTCTATGTTGTGATTTTGAACTTGGGCCTTATGCTCTCTCTATATTTTGAGTTTGAACTTGGTTCTCAAGCTCAATATTTGATTTTGAAATTAGGTCTCAAGCTCAATATTCTGATTTTAAACTTTGGCTTTAAGCTCAATATTTTAGAATTGAAATTGGATCTCAAGCTCAATATCCAGATTTTGAACTTAAGGCTCAAGCTCAATATTTTCATTTTGAACTTGAGCCTCGATCTCAATATTTTGAATTTGAAATTTGTCCTTGAGCTCTACATTTTGATTTCGAACTTAGGCATCGAGCTGAATATTTTTAATTTGAACTTGGGCCTTGATCTCAATATTTTTTATTTTAAACTTGTTCCTCGAGCTCTATATTTTAATTATGAACTTTGTCCTCGAGCTCAATATTTCAATTTTGAACTTTAAACTCAAGCTCTATATTTTGATTTTAAACTTGGGCCTTGAGTTTAATATTTTGATTTGGAACCTGACCCTAGAGCTCTATATTTTGCTTTTGAGCTTGGACCTCGACCTCAATATTTTGATTTTGAACTTGGTCCTTGATCTTAATATTTTGATTTTCATCTCGAGCTTTGAGCTTTATATTTTGATTTAGAACTTGATCCTCGAGCTCAATATCCTGATTATGAAGTTGAGCCTTGAGCTCTGTTATGATTATGAGTTGGGTCCTAAAGCTCAATCTTTTTATCTTGAACTTGAGCCTAGAGGTCAATATTTCAATTTTGAACTTGAACCCTAAGCTCAATATTTTGAGTTTGAACTTAGGCCTCAAGCCTTAAATATTGATTTCGAACTTAGGTCTAGAGCTCTATATTTTGATTTTGAACTTGAGCCATGAGCTCAATATTTTGATTTTGAACTTGGGCCTTGAGCTCTATATTTTGATTTTGTGCTTGGGCCTTGAGCTCTATATTTTGATTTTGAACTTAGTCCTCGAGCTCAATATACTGATCTTGAACTCGGTCCCAAGCTCTATATTTTAATTTTAATCTTTAACCCCGAGCTCAATATTTTGATTTTGAACTTTGGCCTTGAGCACAGTGTTTTGATTTTGAACTTTAGCCTTGATTTCAATATTTCTATTTTGAACTTTTGCCTTGAGCTCTATATTTTGATTTTGAACTTGGTCTTTGGGCTCTGTATTTTGATTTTGAACTCAGGACTCGATCTTTATGTTTTGATTTTGAACTTTGGTCTCGAGATCATTATTTGGATTTTGAGCTTGTTCCTCGAGCTGAATATTTTGATTTTGAACTTGGGCCTCGAGCTCAATATTTTGATTTTGAACTTGGCCTTGAGCTCTATATTTGGATTTGATCTTGGTCCTCCTGCTCAATATTTGCATTTCTATATTTGGTCTTAGAAATGACCTTGAACTTGGTCCTTGAGCTCAATATTCCGATTTTGAAATTTAGTTTGAATCTCAATATGCTTAATTTAAACTTGGTTCTTATGTTGAATATTTCAATTTCGAAATTGGGTCTCAATCTCTATAGTATGATTTTGAACTTGGTCCTCGAGCTGAATATTTTGATTTTGAACTTATGATTTGAACTCTAAGATTTTATTTTTATTTTGCTCCTCCTGGTCAATATTTTGATTTTAACCTTTGGCTTCAAGTTCAATATTTTGGTATTGAAATTGGGTCTCAAGCTCAATATTTTGATTTTTAACTTTAGCCTCAAGCTCAGTATTTTGATTTGGAACTTGGTCCCCAATTTCAATGTTTGATTTTGAACTTGATCCTTGGGCTTCATTTTTAATTTTGAACTTAGGCCTCGAGCTTAATTTTCTTATTTTGAACATGGGGCTTGGGCACAGCATTTTTTATTTTGAACTTGGCCTCAAGTTTTATATTTTAATTTTGAACTTTGTCCTTGAGCTCAACATTTTCATTTTGAACTTTGGCCTCGAGCTCCATATTTTGATTTTGAACTTGGTCCTCGAGTTCAAAATTTTGATTTTGAAGTTGAGCCTCGAGATTTATATTTTGATTTTGGAACTTGGTACTTGAGCTCAATATTTGGATTTATAAATTGAGCCTTGAACTCTATGTTTAGAATTTTAACTTGGGTCTCAAGCTCTATATTTTGATATTGAACTTTGGCCTTGAGTTCAATATTTTGATTTTTGAACTTGGACCTTGAGCTCTATATTTTGAATTTGAAATTTGTTCCTTATGCTTAAAATTTTGAATTTGCTTTTGGGACTTAAGCTTTTGAACTTGGACCTTGACCTCAATATTTTGATTTTGAAATTGGGTATAAAGCTCAACATTTGTATTTTGAACTTGGTCCTTGAGCTGAATATTTCGATTTTTTTTGTTGGGTCTCAAGCTCAGTATTTTGATTTTGAAATTGGGTCTAAAGCTCAATATGATGATTTTTTACTTATTCCTTGAGCTTATTATTTTTATTATGGAATTGGGTCTCAAGCTGAATATTTAGATTTTAAACTTAGGCCTTAAATTCTATGTTTTGATTTTGAATTTTGGTCTTCCTGGTCAAGATTTTGGTTCTGAAATTTTGCTTCAAGCTCAATATTTTGATATTGAAATTGGATCTCCTGCTCAATATTTTGATTTAGAACTTAGGTCTCAAGCTCAATATTTTGATTTGGACTTGGGTCTCGATCTTAATATTTTGATGTTGAACTTCTTCATTGAGCATTCTATTTTGATTTTGAACTTAGTCCTCGAGCTGAATTCATGTTGAGCTTGGGTCTCGAGCTCAATATTTTTTATTTCAAACTTGGGCCTCGCATTTTATATTTTAATTTTGAACTTTGCTCTCGAGCTCAGCATTTTCATATTGAACTTTGGCCTCGAGCTCTATATTTTGATTTTGAACTTGTTCCTAGAGCTCTATATTTTTATTTTAAACTTGGTCCTTGTGCTCAATATGTTAATTTTGAACTTGCCCCTTAAGCTCAATAATTTTAATTTTAAGTAAAGGTTCGAGCTTTATATTTTGATTTTGAAATTGGTCCTCGAGCTCAATATTCTGATTTTGAACTTAGTTGATGAGCTCAATGTTCTGATTTTAAACTTGAGTCTCAAGGTCCATATTTTGATTTTGAACTTAAGGTCCCGAACTCTATCTTTTGATTTTGAACTTGGGACTTGAGCTCAATATTTTGATTTTGAACTTGAGTCTTGAGCTCTATAATTTGATTTTGAAATTCGGCCTCAAGTTTTGTTATTTAATTTTGAACTTTGTCCTTAAGCTTAACATTTTCATTCTGAGCTCCGGCCTTGAGCTCTATATTTTGATTTTGAACTTGGGTATGGAGCTCTATATTCTTATTCTAAACTTGGTCCTCGACCCTATATTTTGATTTAATCTTTGCCCCCAAGCTCAATATTTTGATTTTGAACTTTGTCCTCGAGTTCAATATTTTGATTTTGAACTTGGGTAGGGATCTCTATATTCTTATTCTAAACTTGGTCCTCGAGCCCTATATTTTGATTTTATCTTTGCCTCTGGGCTCAATATCTTGATTTGAACTTGGGCCTCGTGCTCAATATGTTTTTATTTTGAACTTGGTCCTCGAGCTGAATATTTTGATTTTGAAATTGGGTGTATCTTACTATTTTTAATTCCGGCTTCTCAATGTTACGTTCTTTTCTAAACTACTTTTTTCTCTTGAATTTCTTCTAGTTTTTCATGTATGTTGAGGAAATGGAATGGGCCATTGAAGAGGTCACAAAGAGCGGACTGCCAGTGGTAGCGAGCATGTGTATAGGGCTCAAGGGCGACTATGCTGGTGTCTCCGCTGGCGAGTGTGCCGTCAGGATGGCAAGGGCTGGTGCGGATGTTGGTAAGCATATTCCTCTTCTTTCCTTAACCGAAGAAGAATATAACCTTGGGGTGTGTATATGCCTATTCAGTTAACAGCAAGGATGAAAGAGACTGAAATCTGTGTGGAATTGCTTTTTTTATTCTTATATAGCTTGTTGATTCTTCTTCTTTTGATATAAAGCAGGGTAGAGTATATATGCTGAATATGGTCATGCATATGCGTAACTGCGTGATGATTAAAAATTCGATATATCAATACATGCGCATAGAAATATATTTCAAATACATATCCAACTCAATGCTAACTTCCACTTAAGTTCAAACTATTTACTGGGAAATATTGAATATAGATTTCTTTTTTCAGTTGGTGTAAACTGCTTGTTCGACCCTTACATGACTGTTGATACGATAAAAGTCATGAAATCAGCTTTAGACGAGGCAGGGCTAAAGCCTTTCCTTTTGACACAGCCCAATGGATTCTTTACGACTGGGACCGGGAAAGAGGGGTATTTATCTTGCCCTGAATATCCTTTCGGTAAGTTATTGAAGGATATTTATTTTGACCTGGATGCCTTCTTTACAAAGAATTCGTAGGAATAATGGTTATTTTTGCTACGTATTTTCCTCTTGGTAAGCTATTCAAATTATGGATATCTATCATGTCTCTAAAGTCATTTTGCCAAGTCACATATTTTGCCCCTGAGTATCCATTTTGCAAATGACTCATGTTAAAAATATTCTGTTGTAATGATCAATTTAGAAATATCATCATTCAACGAAGATAAATATCCCTCATGTGATCAATATACTTATAGTTGCATGTAACGTTCAAAATCGTTTAAATTAGAATTTCTTCTTGCTTTCTTTTATAATTACAAAAATTTGTAAAAGAAAATTGTATTTATAATTCATTGTCCTTATCGATGAACATTTTCAAGCACTTATCATAAGCTAACTTGCCTCTACTTTGGCTGGGAAATACATGGTATTATGAATTGACAAGTATATTATTTTTTTTTGGCTTAATAAATGATGTAGCCCATCAAAATACAGAGTTAACGTTAAAAATATTGAAAGAAATCTGTTTTCTCACGCTCAAACACATTGATGGATAGCCTACAAAGTCAGATAAATAGATATATAAACAGAGATAGGTAGAGAAATAGTTTTTACCTTTTTGTTCTTTTTGCTTTCAATGTTTTCTCTTTATTTCCTTGGTCAGTGAGGAAAAGTAAACATTATGAGCAAAAAAAGATGGAGCCGTCATAGGTAATTATCCTCACCGTATTACTGTCTTTCAGTTTTAAGTCGGGCCATGAATCTGAAAGAAATGTTTCAAAATACCACAGTAGATTGCCAAACTGATAACAAGATATTATCCCAACTGATTTCAAGGTAGAATGGGATAAGAACTTAAGATTCACATCAAAACTGTTGTTTATGGTAACAGAATTGACCTAAATAACGAATCTGAGTAAGAGCTTAGAATCTTTTCACATATTTATTAATTGATAAACCTAGGCAGTGGGCGGTTAGTAGCCAGGAACCAGGAGAATCAATTTAAAAAGGGGAAAGGATGTGCTTCTAGTCCGTTTTAATGTCTCAGTGATTAACTCAAATAATAGTTTTCAATAAGTTCCAAAGAATTTCAAGTCAGCTTTCTAGAACATACGCATATGAACCTCGCCGAAAAGGACACTGTATAAACGACTCTCTTGTATCTGTAAATATCCGTAAGTTCCTTGTGGCAAATCCTATTAAAAAGAAGTCATAAGTATCCTGTGGATGTAAGATACCAGTGGAAATGGTTATCTATTTTTACAACATAATTCATTATACATTCGAAGCATTCTCAATAGACAGCCAGAGAAGTCCTTGGCTCTTGAGTTCGGCTCTATCATCCAAACCAGGTCTCATACAGTGAGTATGTATGGGTCCTAATATAAACTCAAGAGGGACTGTTTAACCATTAAGGAATCCTCCTCAACGCCTTTTAAATCGAAAAATAGTTCGATTCAATGGTATCCTGTGTATGTAGCAATTGAAGTGCAAAGCATTTCCGAAACGCAATTTCTTTAAATTAATGTTTTATATTGTGTAGATCGTCGTGATGTACACATATATATATATATATATATATATATATATATATATATATATATATATATATATATATATATATATATATATATATATATATATATGTGTGTGTGTGTGTATATATATATATATATATATATATATATATATATATATATATATATATATATATATATATATATATATATATATATATATATATATATATATATGTGTGTGTGTGTATATATATATATATATATATATATATATATATATATTTATTTATATATATACATAAGTGTGTGTGTGTGTTACCGTGCTATAGGCAGTATTTCTTGGCAATCTATGTTATACAATGGCATAAGCGGATGAGAAACCTGGTGGAGTAACGAGAACTTTGGTATGGAGGAAATGCCACCGTAAATCTGGATGAAGTCACTGGTAGCAGATTGATGAATTGGGTTTAAGGCAATACACAAACTCTCTTCAGCTTCTTCTACTGATGTCGGGTGGATGATCTTTCTTGAATTAGTATGGAGCGGCAGGGGTCACTTGCCTTAGTTAGATAGGTACTGCGCATCACAAGGAACTGGCTATCCTTTGATGAATCCTGCCAATGAATCCTCTACGGGGTTAGTCAGTCAATGTAAAGAGTAGATATCAGAATGGCCCTCAGTCCTAGGCATAGCGAGGTGCTAAAAATCTCCCAGTTTATAAATAATAAAGAAAAATTGAAAATTTGCAATTGGAATATTAGAACCAATAATCAGATTGGGAAGTTACAGCAAGTGGAGAATGGATTTATGAAATATATCTAGGGCCTTAGTGAAACATGTTGTAAAGGGATTGGTGTGGAAACCTTAGACCTTGGCAATATATATATATATATATATATATATATATATATATATATATATATATATATATATATATATATATATATATATATATATATATATATATATATGTACATATATATTTATTTATTAAGAACAGATAGAGTTAGAAGAAAAGGGGTAGGGATGGTGATGACACTAAGAGCAGAAAAGGCTTTAACTAAAAGGAGAGCTGTAATTAGTAGAGGGGTACTTGCAAAGTTTAAATCAAGGCAGTTCATTATGAATAATTGCCTACAGTTTGCTAAACACTAACAAATGATTCCCCTGAAGAAAGGAAATATGAATACTATGAAGAATTGCAGAGTGTATCATATGAGATCCCAGAGAGAGATATGAAAATTGTGATTGGTTACTTCAATGCTAATGTTGGAATGAATAATCCATGTATAGAGAATGTGGTGGTTGTTGAGGGTTTTAGTGAAGTTGCAAATGAAAATGGAGCACATTTTATAAATTTCTGTTCAACAGGCAGTCTGTTCATTGGAGGTACTTTTTTCCAGCACAGGGAAATCCACTAATATACATGGACCTCACCATGAAGCAATTAAAAAAATCAAATAGATCACATTGACATTAATAAAGAGGTAAGGAGGACTCTGGGAAATGTATGATGCCATAGAGATGCAGATATTGGTAGTGATCGCCAGCTCGTCATTGGCACACTTAAATTAAAACTGAAAGCACCCAACAGAAATGTAAATAGAATACAGTAAGCTTCTAGAAGATGAGCACAGAGAAACATTTGCAATTGAATGTAGGAATTGATTTGTAGTCTTAGAGAATTTAAGAGACTAAGAGCAGACAATTAATGAAGAATAGTGCGATTTTAAGAACATATATCATTCAGTTGGTAGTGAAGTTTTGGGACATGTAATGACAAGGAGAAAGCCATAGATATCAAATGATACGTGGGATACTATAAAAGGGAGACGCAGACAGAAATGAACTGTTGAAAGTTTTCGAATATGTAATGAAAATTACAAGGTAAAGCATGCTAAGTATTTCAGTATTGATAGTGAGGTAAAAAAAAAAAAAGCTAGGAATGACTGGGGAGAGTATTTAGACAGGCACGCAGATGAGGCTGTTAAAGCTATGAATTCCGGGGGTGGTGTGGAGAATTTTTTATGGTATGTTCTGAGTGGGAACTTAGTCCGGGAAAGTCTCCTTATAACAGTTACATAAAGTTCAACAGGGGAGGATATGAGCACTTACTCTCGGGGCACAAACACCCTGCTAATACTTTACTGTCACAATTCACTAACCATCACTCTCAAATACAAAAGGGAAATTTACTGTTCAGAGGCCGGAGTACTCCACACGTAGAAATATCAATAATTTATGGCCTACTCTAGCTTTGTCAGGTCTATAGTCATCTCATTCTCAGGCTCTGTTCCGGCTCCGTCCCAGCTACCCCAATGAAATGCTGGACAGGTATTTTACGTTAATGTAATCAGACAAAATCCAAAATGGGAGCAGTGATGTAAAGTAGTTTAAAAGTTTAAAGATAAGGATCTTTACTTTCGAAGCAAATATATTAATGCAAAGTTTCTCGCTGTTACCACCTATAGACTTACTCTTCAAATATTCCCAGTTTAAACATTAAATAAATGAGGCAGCAAAAATACTAAGAAGGTTTAATTAACCTAATATTGATTTATTCACAAATTTACATCAAAGAAACGGACATCTTAACAAAGACAAAAAATGGTATCAAAAGAATGCAATTCAAAATGATGAAAATTAGTTAGTTAGACACGTGGTCTACAATAATAAAAAATCGAAATGGGGTCGGACACGTGACCCATGTGACCCAGAGACTGTGTTAGTCTCCAAGCAAGAAATAATAATGGAAAAATATTTACACAATCCCACCGCACACAGTCCGAATAGTGTAAAAGCCAGGTTCCCTATCAAGTTAAAATTAGTCTAAGCTAAATAATGGGGGAATAACTATGGCCATTGATGTAGTACCTGCACTCCTTTGAGATTAGTCCTATGCCCGTGATAGCTGTTGACCTGGTTGTCGCACTAATTGGCACGTTGCACTCTTGCCTGGCTCACCCCAAGAATCCTCGTTGGCTACAACTATGGTATCCCAGGGTCCTCTTCTTCTCAATCTCTCCGACCGGCAGCAATCTTTTGTGAGTCGAGTTTTGGGAGAGAGAGGGGGAGGGGGGTGAGCCAGAGGTACACGGGTTCAATGACCAGGCAGGTCAGTAGGCCAGGGCAGCTTCTCGTTGAAAGGGGTCGACGCTAAAGTCGAAGAGATCACCTGGCTTCACCTTGCCAAACAAGTGACGGTCATGATGCGCACGGTAATCCATTGGGGGTGCCATATCGGGACTTCAGGACAGGGCAATGTATTGTTGCAAGGAGTGCAGAGGAGGCAGGATTTTGGGTAAATTTTTACATTAAAACAATAGTATTTTCGGCAAAAAAAAATTGGAACATGATGTAATTATAGGTGTTTTGAACGTTTCCAATGCTCTAGAATGTCGCAAAAAGACCGGTTTTGAGCTACTTGACCTTGAATTTCAAACACCCCAAAAAGGCACTAAAATCACGAAAAAAAGGAAACCACGAGCAACACGGGTAAAGGGCATTTTTAACGTGCAACCCCCCCCCCCCCCTCCCCACTGTAAATGACGGCAAATGGTGCTTTTTCATCATGGGATTACAGATTCCAACTACCCAAAAAACACTAAGTTCACAAAGAAATTCGTAATGACGAGAAAACACGAGAAAACGGCATTCTTGCAGAACCCCCCCCCCCCCCTTTCCCACTGAAAATATCGTCAAATGGATGTTTTTCATATTCCAACAACCGAAAAATGCACTAAGTTCACTGTTCACATAATATCGAGAAAACACGAGATACCAATTCCGACACAAGCATTAAAATAAAACACGACTTGAACTGATCTCACCATTGGTTACACTATACCCAGAATTTGGATTAATAATTAAGAAATAACAACCCTTTCTCAGTCATCAATAGAATTAATATATTATATGGGGGAACACATTGTGTGGATAATAACTTACCTTGTTGGAGAAACGATGGAAAACGGCCAGGTAGATAATAGAAGACCGAATGGTGGTTTACATGGGGTCTGCAATGGAATAAAATATTAGTGAACGTCACTCAGGAATAATAGGTTTTTAAGAACACTACCTAACTTGAACTTCCCAACCTAACCTTAGACTACAAGCCATACCCTTACTTAACGGGGGGCTAACGCCCCCCTGCGACCCCCTTACATTGCCGTATTCTTATTCCCAAAGGAACTTAACGGGGGGGCTAACCGCCCCCCTGCGACCCCCCCCCCCCCAGAAAACTGTATTCTTAAACCCACATCCTTACATAAATACGTATCATACTTACAAACACCCCAATTCTTTCTTATGATCATATAAACTCATTAATAAAACATGGGAACGAATTATGTGAAGATTTAACTTACCGTAAATTGACTAAGAATCGTGGGTCGGTCACGGTGGGATTGATGGCGGTAGGAAAAGGGTCTGTAATAGAGTATAAGAATTAGTGAACAGTTCTCACACATTTAATGTTTAACTTGGTGTTTGATAATTCGAAAACGCATAATCTTTCATATATTCATTTTAAAAACATTAGAAATAAAACGGGGAAGAATATGAGGCATTTACTTTATAAAATTGATGAAGACACTGAAATATATTATATTATTAAAATAAGGAACGAATTTTTTGAAGATTTAACTCACCGTAAATTAAAGAAGAAACGTGGGTCAGTCAGGTGGTGTATGGCAACGGTGGGATTGACGGTGGTAGGAAAAGGATCTGTAATAGAGTATAAGAATTAGTGAACAGTTCTCACACATTTAATGTTTAACTTGGTGTTTGATGATTCGCAAACGCATAATCTTTCATATATTCATTTTAAAAACAATAAAAATAACACGGGGAAGAATATGAGGCAATTACTTTATATAATTGATGAAGACACTGAAATATATTATAATAAAAAATGGAACGTATTTTGTGAAGATTTAACCTACCGTAAATTAAAGAAGAAACGAGTAAAGACGGCATATTCAGGTTCAGGTCAGGATCGGCAACGGTTGGACTGGTGGCGGTAGGAGAAGGTTCTGTAACATAATATAACAATTAATGAACAGCACTCATACAGATAAGATATTTAACGTGGTGAATAATAAAAATATTTAACGTGGTGAATAATAATCCACTAACAACATAGTCTATCATACATTCATTTAAAACCAATATAATTAAAACAGGGAAGAATGTAAGGCATTTACTAAATATAATTCATGAAGACACGTGGAAGTTATGATATACTCCAAAATGAGAAAAGTTAACTAACCTTAAACTGTTCATTCATCGTCGGACTCGTAAACGGGAGGACGGGGATGGTTTCCATGAGGTCTGTATAGTTTTCCCACTTCCAGGAAAAACTGATGGACCGGATTAATGGGATAAGACTCGACGAACAGATACCTCGAAAAATACTGGTCAAAGTAATCTGCTTTCATCCCCGGTCTCTTTGACCATTCTTTCACGTTTCTCCACTGCCGCTCAATCGTCCGGGTATGAATACTAGGATCATTTGGATCCACAAAGTTCTCCGAATGATTAATAACTTTGTGAATATATCCTTCATTCGACAGTGTCTTGTAAGCGGCCCAACCGTCGCTCATGATAACTGACCCAGCTTTAATGTATTGCCGTATCAACGGAATCAAAGTTTCAGCACTACGATCCTGTCCTTCTTTATGCAGGGGAATGATGAATTTTTTCTTTGATAAGCGCTCAATCCCACCGAATAGCCAGACCTGGCTCAATTGTCTACCACGATGGTATTTTCGTTTCACAAAAAATGTTTCATCGATTTCCACGATGATATCGGGACCACCAATAGGTTCCTGGGTATACAGCCAGTTTAGCGTAACCTCGGAACAAAAACTACGCCAATCGACACTTGTCCTGGTAGAAAAATGCAGAGTGCGAATTACTGTAGCATGGTCCCAGCTTTTTTGGACGAAATGGTTCGCAAACAGGACAATTTTCCACGCTGGCACGCATGCATTTTCTAGAAAAGTACCCTTGAAGAGGCTTACACTGTAAGGACACTGTTTTCTTTTCTTTTTTTGAACACGAACATACCGACCACAATAAAACATATTTGCTTCTTGGCGTAAAGAACATGGCAAATTACAATATTTACATAACACATTAATAGGTAGAACGCCATGAGCTCGCAAATACTCCAAAGCGTTGGGAGTATTTAACCAAAATTCGTGAATAAACGACCAGGGATTTTCTTCTTCTACTGTACCGTTACACGTGATTTCGATGGCGGCCATTGTACACACACTTCTAAAAAAATACGTCGTTCCAGTAACGAGGTCACGGTAGGAAAGAAGGTACAAGAAGCCCAATTTAAATCTCTTGGTGGGGTCGGCAGGTAGGCAGGAAGGTGTCGGCCAATCAAAACATCCGGGGGTTAGTTTTAATTGGTTTATTTGGGGACAAAGGCGTGACCTGGCCGAGAATTTGCATGCGATTGGCCCAATTTAAATCTCTTGGTAGTGTAGGCCTATCAAAACAAAAACACTCGGCGCGTGCGTGAAAAAAAGGAATTTGAAAGCTAAATATGAATAAATGTTTTTTATCATAATGACTGTTATGTTTATTATACTAGAATAAGAGGAAAACGAAAGAATTTAATGAGTAAATAAATAAAGTACCCCAATTTAAATCTCTCGGTGGGGTCGGCAGGTAGGTAGGAAGGTGTCGGCCAATCAAAACATCCGGGGGATAGTTTTAATTGGTTTATTTGGGGACAAAGGCGTGACACTCGGCGAGTGCGAGAAAAAACTAAAAGCTAAATATGAATAAATTATATTTTTATCGTAATGGCTGTTATGTTTAATATAGTAGAATAAGTGGAAAACGAAATGAATAAATAAACCATGAAATAAGCAAGGCCATACTTGCGTAGGTTATACTTGCGTACCCAAAATACATCGCATTAACCTTGGGGAGCCGATGAATGGTAAGTAGAGCAGTTATTACTACGACTACTACTACTACTACCAAGAAATAGCAAACTGTGAGGAGCTTCCCGTGGCATGGGTCAGAGCAAACGGAACTTAGGAAAATTTACGACGTAAGCTAAACGATTTCTTTTATTATCACGTGTAATAATATCTGAGCGATTTAATTTTTAAGGTTTTAAACTCGTGTACTACTAGTGATCAATTGAACTATGATGTTTAAAATCGTTATGAAACAAAAGGGATAATCTAAAATAAAACCGGATTTTGTACTGAATACTTTAGAGAAATCTTGCTGCTCTAAGGGAGTTTATATATACAATAATCCTACCTATTCTGGCTTGCTAAAAATTAATATTTAAAATGATTAATTAGCAATGGACTGGTGCTATGGGCATACATCTTAAAATTAACAAACCTTAATTGGTATTGAGAAATATAAGATGCATTAATTCAGCAGTATTGGAATTTATATAAAAAATGCAGTTTAGGAATTTAATCTCGACCCATGTAGTTTAAGGAAAGAACCAACATACCCCGGGGTTACCACTAAGGCCATCTGTTGTGCGTATCTACGCTGTGACGTCACGAGCATGGCGTGCGCCACTGTCAACAAGTTTAAGTTTAGAATAGTCCTTCCTATGTTTCGTTAAAGAAAATTGAATGTAGGAGAGAACGCTTAAGGGGTAGCTATAGCATTAGTAGAAGAGAGCTAAAAATACGATTGAAAGAAGAAGAGTGAAGAAAATTCTTCACACCCTGGGGATAAAGGGGAGAAAAAAGGGAGAGGGGTTAGTTCCGGCAAATGCGATTCAACTACTTGTTAGTAACTTAGTATGAGTGAGATAAGGTTACTGGCTGAAGGATGAGTGAAGTTGTTCTCACATCAACGTCCGTTTAAAGTTAACAAAACGCTGTTAACGTTAATTGAAATCAATCGAGTCAAAAGTTATGCTTTCACGTGAATTTGGGGAATATTGAACCACGCAGGCAATGCTTCACGAAAGCGTTAAGTTAAGCATATGATCAGTTTTAACTTTAAACGTACGATGCAATAATAATAGAACGATTAGAAGTACTCGGTTCTTCTCACCCTAGGGGTACGGATAGAGCAAACAAAACGTAAGCCAATAACGGTCGAGTTCAGCAACAATTCAGGCCAAATGACAAATTGAAAATTATGGGGGTGAATCCCAATCCCTGTCTGACACCCAACATTTTACATGAAATGTCTTTACATATAAAATGACTGGCGTGATGAAAGCTTTGAATTCGTCGCCTGACAAAAGGAAAAAAGTTACCTCCTTCTCGGCGTTAAAAGGTGAAAAGTTATTTGACACTAGCCTGAATGATAAATCGAGACGAACTAGGTCTATGGGGACATCGTATTTCTGACAGCTTGGGTCTTGGATGTCGTCTTTAACAGAAACGTTTAAGATGGGAACATTAAAAACAAAACTTATTTTTAGCACGAGCTGAAGATGTCAGGGGGATTATAGCAACATGACAAGTTGTCAAGGCAAAAATTAAATTTACGCTTTGAGGTTAAAGCAAGTGATTGACCTGGAAAATGCTGCTGTACGACTTGGCAATAATAATAAATGCTTAAAGTTACGCCATGTATAACAGAATGAAAATAATGAATGACGTTCAATGTACCGTTATCCTCAAGCAAGGTGAATCGTAAACAGGCTCTAAGCTCCGGTGCTAGGTCTACATGCGTGACCTTCACTAAATCCATCATCAGCGCAAAAGGTTCCTTTCTGACAACTAAAGTCTTAACCTTGCGATCACGCAGCTCGTTCTGAGAGCGGGTTTCAGATTTTGATGTGGATATTTTATCGTCAACACGGGTTGGAGCGGAAGTTACTGGCTTAAGAACTGGACAGTCAGGCAACGTGAGCACTGGTCCATGGGATGGTACGACTTTAATGAATGACTCTACCGGTACAAGCCTCTGCTGGCTATCACGCACACGGTTAAGTCTGGTGGTATTTGCGCTACCACTTGGGGGGTCCATGTTAGGACTGTGAATGAGTTTTTCTCCGGGACGGACTGTCACCGGCGGTAAAGATAAAGAGGCTTGAGGGCGATCAAACGCTGGCGGCTTAAGGTTTGGAGATGAGGACGGAGCAGGTGGGGCTGACACAAAATTACTAATCGTATGCCGTGTTGGCAACATAGTATTGAAATGTGAAGATTTTACAGGTTGAGGAATTGATATAAAATTATGAGCATTGTGCTTGACTGCTGATATATTAGAAGTAACAATTAGGGGACTATTAATAGCGTTTACAACAGGACGTGTCACTGAAGGATTTACCCTTGAAGAAGAACACGATTGATTATCTTTAATTATTAAATTGGGATGAGCCATGAGGCTATTAAAAGCAATCTCAATTTTACTTGAACAGGCAGCAAGTACGGGATAATTTAATTTGACAATAGGATGGTCGTAATGACGTCTCCAAAAATTCTTGTAATTAAAAAGTTCATCTCTTACTTTACTAATTTCACTTTTAAAATGACCCACGGCTTCAGGACCCATGTTGGGAAAATCTACTGAAGCGAGAGCATGAAGTGCTAGGTCTGCGTCTTCACAAACAAAGGTGAATGTTAATTCCTGTTCCTTAAGTCTAGCGTTAATCTCCTCGGGGCTAAGCGTTTCCGCCTTAGGCGGTGGAGGTTTGTTTACGTTAAACATGAAGTCCGCCATCTTGGAATGACCACGTTTTGATGAACGGATTCGTGGAAGCAAACAAAGGGTAACTGAATTATAAAGGAATGTAAAAATGAAACTTTACAAATTTACAAGGTTGATAATTGAACATTTAAATATACTCATGATGGGAGGAAAATGGTTAAATGGACAAAAAACATAAAAATCATGAAATTACTTTAAAATTCAAAGTGACCGGGTCCAACAAAGCAGATGATGCCCAGGTCACGTGACGTTAAAGACTTTGCTAAAATGAATTATATACGCACCTGGCGATAAATGATTGAATCAAGTTACTTGAAAGTAAAACATTAGAAAGCACATGGGCTTATGAATGCAAAGTATTAAGTTAAAAGTTAAAGTAACAGGTCGAGGCTGACACTGTTGTGACAATTTCACAATTACGGGCGCACTGGGGCAGCCACTGAACTACTCAAAATGTAGATAGGTGCACGAGGCAACGAATTAGCTTTTAAAGTGCACTCTCGTGGAGGCTAAACAAAAATGAGATTTCCCTCACGCGGAGGTAAAACAAAAATATCGTCGATAAAGGACACAAATAATATCTCCTCGCTAAAGGAAATTAAATGAACTACACGCAGTAATTCACTTACGGTAGCAAACAATTACGCACCCTTAGTTTGGGCTGTAAACAAGATCCGCCATCTCGGAACAAACACGTGGAATGAAATGGACTTGGGGTTAAGTTTCTACGTTACTCGTAAGAACACTTAAAATTATGTTACACCAATTCGCTCTGTAGGACAAGGACATGTGCTAGGTATACGGGAAACGTTAGTTAGAAAAGTTAAGGTTGGTTAGGGAAGGTAAACGACACAAAGGAGGGTAGACCAAGGTACAAAATGTTACAAATTAGATGCTTAGCTAGCAAAATTAGTTGACAGAACGAGTACACCGGCGCTCTAGCTGAGCAGTAAACACGGGCGTCTGAACAACAAAAAACCTTAGTTCAAGTAGCTTAGAACTTTCTGGTATAAGTGGATTCTGCCACAACACGTGGGTGAACGGATCCGAGACAAAGCGAAGTTCCTACGACAAATTCTAGTTTTTCTGTAGAGAACATTCAAGCAAAAAATCAATCTGATTACGTAGCTCTTTCTTTAAACACGTGGTCGATACAAAAACATCATGATGATTACAAATTTCTCTTCCCAATTAAAGTCTGGGCATTACACATTCGACACACTGGCTGTGTGCGTGTGGGTAAGTGATATAGCGAGTTACTATATGCTTAATCAAGCTTATTAATTACGTTAATGCTTCACAAGTCAAAGGTAAAAGATCCGGTTCGAAGGACCACTCGTGTGGTGAATTTTTTATGGTATGTTCTGAGTGGGAACTTAGTCCGGGAAAGTCTCCTTATAACAGTTACATAAAGTTCAACAGGGGAGGATATGAGCACTTACTCTCGGGGCACAAACACCCTGCTAATACTTTACTGTCACAATTCACTAACCATCACTCTCAAATACAAAAGGGAAATTTACTGTCCAGAGGCCGGAGTACTCCACACGTAGAAATATCAATAATTTATGGCCTACTCTAGCTTTGTCAGGTCTATAGTCATCTCATTCTCAGGCTCTGTTCCGGCTCCATCCCAGCTACCCCAATGAAATGCTGGACAGGTATTTTACGTTAATGTAATCAGACAAAATCCAAAATGGGAGCAGTGATGTAAAGTAGTTTAAAAGTTTAAAGATAAGGATCTTTACCTTCGAAGCAAATATATTAATGCAAAGTTTCTCGCTGTTACCACCTATAGACTTACTCTTCAAATATTCCCAGTTTAAACATTAAATAAATGAGGGAGCAAAAATACTAAGAAGGTTTAATTAACCTAATATTGATTTATTCACAAATTTACATCAAAGAAACGGACATCTTAACAAAGACAAAAAATGGTATCAAAAGAATGCAATTCAAAATGATGAAAATTAGTTAGTTAGACACGTGGTCTGCAATAATAAAAAATCGAAATGGGGTCGGACACGTGGCCCATGTGACCCAGAGACTGTGTTAGTCTCCAAGCAAGAAATAATAATGGAAAAATATTTACACACAATCCCACCGCACACAGTCCGAATAGTGTAAAAGCCAGGTTCCCTATCAAGTTAAAATTAGTCTAAGCTAAATAATGGGGGAATAACTATGGCCATTGATGTAGTACCTGCACTCCTTTGAGATTAGTCCTATGCCCATGATAGCTGTTGACCTGGTTGTCGCACTAATTGGCACATTGCACTCTTGCCTGGCTCACCCCAAGAATCCTCGTTGGCTACAACTATGGTATCCCAGGGTCCTCTTCTTCTCAATCTCTCCGACCGGCAGCAATCTTTTGTGAGTCGAGTTTTGGGAGAGAGAGGGGGGGGGGTGTGAGCCAGAGGTGCACGGGTTCAATGACCAGGCAGGTCAGTAGGCCAGGGCAGCTTCTCGTTGAAAGGGGTCGACGCTAAGGTCGAAGAGATCACCTGGCTTCACCTTGCCAAACAAGTGACGGTCATGATGCGCACGGTAATCCATTGGGGGTGCTATATCGGGACTTCAGGACAGGGCAATGTATTGTTGCAAGGAGTGCAGAGGAGGCAGGATTTTGTACTGAATACTTTAGAGAAATCTTGCTGCTCTAAGGGAGTTTATATATACAATAATCCTACCTATTTTGGCTTGCTAACAATTAATATTTAAAATGATTAATTAGCAATGGACTGGTGCTATGGGCATACATCTTAAAATTAACAAACCTTAATTGGTATTGAGAAATATAAGATGCATTAATTCAGCATTATTGGAATTTATATAAAAAATGCAGTTTAGGAATTTAATCTCGACCCATGTAGTTTAAGGAAAGAACCAACATACGCCGTGGTTACCACTAAGGCCATCTGTTGTGCGTATCTACGCTGTGACGTCACGAGCATGGCGTGCGCCACTGTCAACAAGTTTAAGTTTAGAATAGTCCTTCCTATGTTTCGTTAAAGAAAATTGAATGTAGGAGAGAACGCTTAAGGGGTAGCTCTAGTATTAGTAGAAGAGAGCTAAAAATACGATTGAAAGAAGAAGAGTGAAGAAAATTCTTCACACCCTGGGGATAAAGGGGAGAAAAAAGGGAGAGGGGTTAGTTCCAGCAAATGCGATTCAACTACTTGTTAGTAACTTAGTATGAGTGAGATAAGGTTACTGGCTGAAGGATGAGTGAAGTTGTTCTCACATCAACGTCTGTTTAAAGTTAACAAAACGCTGTTAACGTTAATTGAAATCAATCGAGTCAAAAGTTATGCTTTCACGTGAATTTGGGGAATATTGAACCACGCAGGCAATGCTTCACGAAAGCGTTAAGTTAAGCATATGATCAGTTTTAACTTTAAACGTACGATGCAATAATAATAGAACGATTAGAAGTACTCAGTTCTTCTCACCCTAGGGGTACGGATAGAGCAAACAAAACGTAAGCCAATAACGGTCGAGTTCAGCAACAATTCAGGCCAAATGACAAATTAAAAATTATGGGGGTGAATCCCAATCCCTGTCTGACACCCAACATTTTACATGAAATGTCTTTACATATAAAATGACTGGCGTGATGAAAGCTTTGAATTCGTCGCCTGACAAAAGGAGAAAAGTTACCTCCTTCTCGGCGTTAAAAGGTGAAAAGTTATTTGACACTAGCCTGAATGATAAATCGAGACGAACTAGGTCTATGGGGACATCGTATTTCTGACAGCTTGGGTCTTGGAGGTCGTCTTTAACAGAAACGTTTAAGATGGGAACATTAAAAACAAAACTTATTTTCAGCACGAGCTGAAGATGTCAGGGGGATTATAGCAACATGACAAGTTGTCAAGGCAAAAATTAAATTTACGCTTTGAGAGTAAAGCAAGTGATTGACCTGGAAAATGCTGCTGTACGACTTGGCAATAATAATAAATGCTTAAAGTTACGCCATGTATAACAGAATGAAAATAATGAATGACGTTCAATGTACCGTTATCCTCAAGCAAGGTGAATCGTAAACAGGCTTTAAGCTCCGGTGCTAGGTCTGCATGCGTGACCTTCACTAAATCCATCATCAGCGCAAAAGGTTCCTTTCTGACAACTAAAGTCTTAACCTTGCGATCACGCAGCTCGTTCTGAGAGCGGGTTTCAGATTTTGATGTGGATATTTTATCGTCAACACGGGTTGGAGCGGAAGTTACGGGCTTAAGAACTGGACAGTCAGGCAACGTGAGCACTGGTCCATGGGATGGTACGACTTTAATGAATGACTCTACCGGTACAAGCCTCTGCTGGCTATCACGCACACGGTTAAGTCTGGTGGTATTTGCGCTACCACTTGGGGGGTCCATGTTAAGACTGTGAATGAGTTTTTCTCCGGGACGGACTGTCACCGGCGGTAAAGATAAAGGGGCTTGAGGGCGATCAAACGCTGGCGGCTTAAGGTTTGGAGATGAGGACGGAGCAGGTGGGGCTGACACAAAATTACTAATCATATGCCGTGTTGGCAACATAGTATTGAAATGTGAAGATTTTACAGGTTGAGGAATTGATATAAAATTATGAGCATTGTGCTTGACTGCTGATATATTAGAAGTAACAATTAGGGGACTATTAATAGGGTTTACAACAGGACGTGTCACTGAAGGTTTTACCCTTGAAGAGGAACACGATTGATTATCTTTAATTATTAAATTGGGATGAGCCATGAGGCTATTAAAAGCAATCTCAATTTTACTTGAACAGGCAGCAAGCACGGGATAATTTAATTTGACAATAGGATGGTCGTAATGACGTCTCCAAAAATTCTTGTAATTAAAAAGTTCATCTCTTACTTTACTAATTTCACTTTTAAAATGACCCATGGCTTCAGGACCCATGTTGGGAAAATCTACTGAAGCTAGAGCATGAAGTGCTAGGTCTGCTTCTTCACAAACAAAGGTGAATGTTAATTCCTGTTCCTTAAGTCTAGCGTTAATCTCCTCGGGGCTAAGCGTTTCCGCCTTAGGCGGTGGAGGGTTGTTTACGTTAAACATGAAGTCCGCCATCTTGGAATGACCACGTTTTGATGAACGGATTCGTGGAAGCAAACAAAGGGTAACTGAATTATAAAGGAATGTAAAAATGAAACTTTACAAATTTACAAGGTTGATAATTGAACATTTAAATTTACTCATGATGGGAGGAAAATGGTTAAATGGACAAAAAACATATAAATCATGAAATTACTTTAAAATTCAAAGTGACCGGGTCCAACAAAGCAGACGATGCCCAGGTCACGTGACGTTAAAGACTTTGCTAAAATGAATTATATACGCACCTGGCGATAAATGATTGAATCAAGTTACTTGAAAGTAAAACATTAGAAAGCACATGGGCTTATGAATGCAAAGTATTAAGTTAAAAGTTAAAGTAACAGGTCGAGGCTGACACTGTTGTGACAATTTCACAATTACGGGCGCACTGGGGCAGCCACTGAACTACTCAAAATGTAGATAGGTGCACGAGGCAACGAATTAGCTTTTAAAGTGCACTCTCGTGGAGGCTAAACAAAAATGAGATTTCCCTCACGCGGAGGTAAAACAAAAATATCGTCGATAAAGGACACAAATAATATCTCCTCGCTAAAGGAAATTAAATGAACTACACGCAGTAATTCACTTACGGTAGCAAACAATTACGCACCCTTAGTTTGGGCTGTAAACAAGATCCGCCATCTCGGAACAAACACGTGGAATGAAACGGACTTGGGGTTAAGTTTCTACGTTACTCGTAAGAACACTTAAAATTATGTTACGCCAATTCGCTCTGTAGGACAAGGACATGTGCTAGGTATACGGGAAACGTTAGTTAGAAAAGTTAAGGTTGGTTAGGGAAGGTAAACGACACAAAGAAAGGTAGACCAAGGTACAAAATGTTACAAATTAGATGCTTAGCTAGCAAAATTAGTTGACAGAACGAGTACACCGGCGCTCTAGCTGAGCAGTAAACACGGTCGTCTAAACAACAAAAAACCTTAGTTCAAGTAGCTTAGAACTTTCTGGTATAAGTGGATTCCGCCACAACACGTAAGTGAACGGATCCGAGACAAAGCGAAGTTCCTACGACAAATTCTAGTCTTTCTGTAGAG
This sequence comes from Palaemon carinicauda, assembly GCF_036898095.1. Classification (NCBI taxonomy): domain Eukaryota; kingdom Metazoa; phylum Arthropoda; class Malacostraca; order Decapoda; family Palaemonidae; genus Palaemon; species Palaemon carinicauda. Next base: position 76,813,393 of record NC_090732.1, on the reverse strand, counting down.
AACATTCAAGCAAAAAATTAACCTGATTACGTAGCTCTTTCCTTAAACACGTGGTTGATACAAAAACATCATGATGATTACAAATTTCTCTTCCCAATTAAAGTCTGGGCATTACACATTCGACAAACTGGCTGTGTGCGTGTGGGTAAGTGATATAGCGAGTTACTATATGCTTAATCAAGCTGATTAATTACGTTAATGCTTCACAAGTCAAAGGTAAAAGATCCGGTTCGAAGGACCACTCGTGTGGAGAATTTTTTATGGTATGTTCTGAGTGGGAACTTAGTCCGGGAAAGTCTCCTTTTAACAGTTACATAAAGTTCAACAGGGGAGGATATGAGCACTTACTCTCGGGGCACAAACACCCTGCTAATACTTTACTGTCACAATTCACTAACCATCACTCTCAAATACAAAAGGGAAATTTACTGTCCAGAGGCCGGAGTACTCCACACGTAGAAATATCAATAATTTATGGCCTACTCTAGCTTTGTCAGGTCTATAGTCATCTCATTCTCAGGCTCTGTTCCGGCTCCGTCCCAGCTATCCCAATGAAATGCTGGACAGGTATTTTACGTTAATGTAATCAGACAAAATCCAAAATGGGAGCAGTGATGTAAAGTAGTTTAAAAGTTTAAAGATAAGGATCTTTACCTTCGAAGCAAATATATTAATGCAAAGTTTCTCGCTGTTACCACCTATAGACTTACTCTTCAAATATTCCCAGTTTAAACAATAAATAAATGAGGGAGCAAAAATACTAAGAAGGTTTAATTAACCTAATATTGATTTGTTCAAAAATTTACATCGAAGAAACGGACATCTTAACAAAGATAAAAAATGGTATCAAAAGAATGCAATTCAAAATGATGAAAATTAGTTAGTTAGACACGTGGTCTGCAATAATAAAAAATCGAAATGGGGTCGGACACGTGGCCCATGTGACCCAGAGACTGTGTTAGTCTCCAAGCAAGAAATAATAATGGAAAAATATTTACACACAATCCCACCGCACACAGTCCGAATAGTGTAAAAGCCAGGTTCCCTATCAAGTTAAAATTAGTCTAAGCTAAATAATGGGGGAATAACTATGGCCATTGATGTAGTACCTGCACTCCTTTGAGATTAGTCCTATGCCCGTGATAGCTGTTGACCTGGTTGTCGCACTAATTGGCACATTGCACTCTTGCCTGGCTCACCCCAAGAATCCTCGTTGGCTACAACTATGGTATCCCAGGGTCCTCTTCTTCTCAATCTCTCCGACCGGCAGCAATCTTTTGTGAGTCGAGTTTTGGGAGAGAGAGGGGGGGGGGGGTGAGCCAGAGGTGCACGGGTTCAATGACCAGGCAGGTCAGTAGGCCAGGGCAGCTTCTCGTTGAAAGGGGTCGACGCTAAGGTCGAAGAGATCACCTGGCTTCACCTTGCCAAACAAGTGACGGTCATGATGCGCACGGTAATCCATTGGGGGTGCCATATCGGGACTTCAGGACAGGGCAATGTATTGTTGCAAGGAGTGCAGAGGAGGCAGGATTTTGTACTGAATACTTTAGAGAAATCTTGCTGCTCTAAGGGAGTTTATATATACAATAATCCTACCTATTCTGGCTTGCTAAAAATTAATATTTAAAATGATTAATTAGCAATGGACTGGTGCTATGGGCATACATCTTAAAATTAACAAACCTTAATTGGTATTGAGAAATATAAGATGCATTAATTCAGCAGTATTGGAATTTATATAAAAAATGCAGTTTAGGAATTTAATCTCGACCCATGTAGTTTAAGGAAAGAACCAACATACGCCGGGGTTACCACTAAGGCCATCTGTTGTGCGTATCTACGCTGTGACGTCACGAGCATGGCGTGCGCCACTGTCAACAAGTTTAAGTTTAGAATAGTCCTTCCTATGTTTCGTTAAAGAAAATTGAATGTAGGAGAGAACGCTTAAGGGGTAGCTATAGTATTAGTAGAAGAGAGCTAAAAATACGATTGAAAGAAGAAGAGTGAAGAAAATTCTTCACACCCTGGGGATAAAGGGGAGAAAAAAGGGAGAGGGGTTAGTTCCGGCAAATGCGATTCAACTACTTGTTAGTAACTTAGTATGAGTGAGATAAGGCTACTGGCTGAAGGATGAGTGAAGTTGTTCTCACATCAACGTCCATTTAAAGTTAACAAAACGCTGTTAACGTTAATTGAAATCAATCGAGTCAAAAGTTATGCTTTCACGTGAATTTGGGGAATATTGAACCACGCAGGCAATGCTTCACGAAAGCGTTAAGTTAAGCATATGATCAGTTTTAACTTTAAACGTACGATGCAATAATAATAGAACGATTAGAAGTACTCAGTTCTTCTCACCCTAGGGGTACGGATAGAGCAAACAAAACGTAAGCCAATAACGGTCGAGTTCAGCAACAATTCAGGCCAAATGACAAATTGAAAATTATGGGGGTGAATCCCAATCCCTGTCTGACACCCAACATTTTACATGAAATGTCTTTACATATAAAATGACTGGCGTGATGAAAGCTTTGAATTCGTCGCCTGACAAAAGGAGAAAAGTTACCTCCTTCTCGGCGTTAAAAGGTGAAAAGTTATTTGACACTAGCCTGAATGATAAATCGAGACGAACTAGGTCTATGGGGACATCGTTTTTCTGACAGCTTGGGTCTTGGATGTCGTCTTTAACAGAAACGTTTAAGATGGGAACATTAAAAACAAAACTTATTTTCAGCACGAGCTGAAGATGTCAGGGGGATTATAGCAACATGACAAGTTGTCAAGGCAAAAATTAAATTTACGCTTTGAGAGTAAAGCAAGTGATTGACCTGGAAAATGCTGCTGTACGACTTGGCAATAATAATAAATGCTTAAAGTTACGCCATGTATAACAGAATGAAAATAATGAATGACGTTCAATGTACCGTTATCCTCAAGCAAGGTGAATCGTAAACAGGCTCTAAGCTCCGGTGCTAGGTCTACATGCGTGACCTTCACTAAATCCATCATCAGCGCAAAAGGTTCCTTTCTGACAACTAAAGTCTTAACCTTGCGATCACGCAGCTCGTTCTGAGAGCGGGTTTCAGATTTTGATGTGGATATTTTATCGTCAACACGGGTTGGAGCGGAAGTTACGGGCTTAAGAACTGGACAGTCAGGCAACGTGAGCACTGGTCCATGGGATGGTACGACTTTAATGAATGACTCTACCGGTACAAGCCTCTGCTGGCTATCACGCACACGGTTAAGTCTGGTGGTATTTGCGCTACCACTTGGGGGGTCCATGTTAAGACTGTGAATGAGTTTTTCTCCGGGACGGACTGTCACCGGCGGTAAAGATAAAGGGGCTTGAGGGCGATCAAACGCTGGCGGCTTAAGGTTTGGAGATGAGGACGGAGCAGGTGGGGCTGACACAAAATTACTAATCATATGCCGTGTTGGCAACATAGTATTGAAATGTGAAGATTTTACAGGTTGAGGAATTGATATAAAATTATGAGCATTGTGCTTGACTGCTGATATATTAGAAGTAACAATTAAGGGACTATTAATAGCGTTTACAACAGGACGTGTCACTGAAGGTTTTACCCTTGAAGAGGAACACGATTGATTATCTTTAATTATTAAATTGGGATGAGCCATGAGGCTATTAAAAGCAATCTCAATTTTACTTGAACAGGCAGCAAGCACGGGATAATTTAATTTGACAATAGGATGGTCGTAATGACGTCTCCAAAAATTCTTGTAATTAAAAAGTTCATCTCTTACTTTACTAATTTCACTTTTAAAATGACCCATGGCTTCAGGACCCATGTTGGGAAAATCTACTGAAGCTAGAGCATGAAGTGCTAGGTCTGCTTCTTCACAAACAAAGGTGAATGTTAATTCCTGTTCCTTAAGTCTAGCGTTAATCTCCTCGGGGCTAAGCGTTTCCGCCTTAGGCGGTGGAGGGTTGTTTACGTTAAACATGAAGTCCGCCATCTTGGAATGACCACGTTTTGATGAACGGATTCGTGGAAGCAAACAAAGGGTAACTGAATTATAAAGGAATGTAAAAATGAAACTTTACAAATTTACAAGGTTGATAATTGAACATTTAAATTTACTCATGATGGGAGGAAAATGGTTAAATGGACAAAAAACATATAAATCATGAAATTACTTTAAAATTCAAAGTGACCGGGTCCAACAAAGCAGACGATGCCCAGGTCACGTGACGTTAAAGACTTTGCTAAAATGAATTATATACGCACCTGGCGATAAATGATTGAATCAAGTTACTTGAAAGTAAAACATTAGAAAGCACATGGGCTTATGAATGCAAAGTATTAAGTTAAAAGTTAAAGTAACAGGTCGAGGCTGACACTGTTGTGACAATTTCACAATTACGGGCGCACTGGGGCAGCCACTGAACTACTCAAAATGTAGATAGGTGCACGAGGCAACGAATTAGCTTTTAAAGTGCACTCTCGTGGAGGCTAAACAAAAATGAGATTTCCCTCACGCGGAGGTAAAACAAAAATATCGTCGATAAAGGACACAAATAATATCTCCTCGCTAAAGGAAATTAAATGAACTACACGCAGTAATTCACTTACGGTAGCAAACAATTACGCACCCTTAGTTTGGGCTGTAAACAAGATCCGCCATCTCGGAACAAACACGTGGAATGAAACGGACTTGGGGTTAAGTTTCTACGTTACTCGTAAGAACACTTAAAATTATGTTACGCCAATTCGCTCTGTAGGACAAGGACATGTGCTAGGTATACGGGAAACGTTAGTTAGAAAAGTTAAGGTTGGTTAGGGAAGGTAAACGACACAAAGAAAGGTAGACCAAGGTACAAAATGTTACAAATTAGATGCTTAGCTAGCAAAATTAGTTGACAGAACGAGTACACCGGCGCTCTAGCTGAGCAGTAAACACGGTCGTCTAAACAACAAAAAACCTTAGTTCAAGTAGCTTAGAACTTTCTGGTATAAGTGGATTCCGCCACAACACGTAAGTGAACGGATCCGAGACAAAGCGAAGTTCCTACGACAAATTCTAGTCTTTCTGTAGAGAACATTCAAGCAAAAAATTAACCTGATTACGTAGCTCTTTCCTTAAACACGTGGTTGATACAAAAACATCATGATGATTACAAATTTCTCTTCCCAATTAAAGTCTGGGCATTACACATTCGACAAACTGGCTGTGTGCGTGTGGGTAAGTGATATAGCGAGTTACTATATGCTTAATCAAGCTGATTAATTACGTTAATGCTTCACAAGTCAAAGGTAAAAGATCCGGTTCGAAGGACCACTCGTGTGGAGAATTTTTTATGGTATGTTCTGAGTGGGAACTTAGTCCGGGAAAGTCTCCTTTTAACAGTTACATAAAGTTCAACAGGGGAGGATATGAGCACTTACTCTCGGGGCACAAACACCCTGCTAATACTTTACTGTCACAATTCACTAACCATCACTCTCAAATACAAAAGGGAAATTTACTGTCCAGAGGCCGGAGTACTCCACACGTAGAAATATCAATAATTTATGGCCTACTCTAGCTTTGTCAGGTCTATAGTCATCTCATTCTCAGGCTCTGTTCCGGCTCCGTCCCAGCTACCCCAATGAAATGCTGGACAGGTATTTTACGTTAATGTAATCAGACAAAATCCAAAATGGGAGCAGTGATGTAAAGTAGTTTAAAAGTTTAAAGATAAGGATCTTTACCTTCGAAGCAAATATATTAATGCAAAGTTTCTCGCTATTACCACCTATAGACTTACTCTTCAAATATTCCCAGTTTAAACAATAAATAAATGAGGGAGCAAAAATACTAAGAAGGTTTAATTAACCTAATATTGATTTGTTCAAAAATTTACATCGAAGAAACGGACATCTTAACAAAGATAAAAAATGGTATCAAAAGAATGCAATTCAAAATGATGAAAATTAGTTAGTTAGACACGTGGTCTGCAATAATAAAAAATCGAAATGGGGTCGGACACGTGGCCCATGTGACCCAGAGACTGTGTTAGTCTCCAAGCAAGAAATAATAATGGAAAAATATTTACACACAATCCCACCGCACACAGTCCGAATAGTGTAAAAGCCAGGTTCCCTATCAAGTTAAAATTAGTCTAAGCTAAATAATGGGGGAATAACTATGGCCATTGATGTAGTACCTGCACTCCTTTGAGATTAGTCCTATGCCCGTGATAGCTGTTGACCTGGTTGTCGCACTAATTGGCACATTGCACTCTTGCCTGGCTCACCCCAAGAATCCTCGTTGGCTACAACTATGGTATCCCAGGGTCCTCTTCTTCTCAATCTCTCCGACCGGCAGCAATCTTTTGTGAGTCGAGTTTTGGGAGAGAGAGGGGGGGGGGTGAGCCAGAGGTGCACGGGTTCAATGACCAGGCAGGTCAGTAGGCCAGGGCAGCTTCTCGTTGAAAGGGGTCGACGCTAAGGTCGAAGAGATCACCTGGCTTCACCTTGCCAAACAAGTGACGGTCATGATGCGCACGGTAATCCATTGGGGGTGCCATATCGGGACTTCAGGACAGGGCAATGTATTGTTGCAAGGAGTGCAGAGGAGGCAGGATTTTGTACTGAATACTTTAGAGAAATCTTGCTGCTCTAAGGGAGTTTATATATACAATAATCCTACCTATTCTGGCTTGCTAAAAATTAATATTTAAAATGATTAATTAGCAATGGACTGGTGCTATGGGCATACATCTTAAAATTAACAAACCTTAATTGGTATTGAGAAATATAAGATGCATTAATTCAGCAGTATTGGAATTTATATAAAAAATGCAGTTTAGGAATTTAATCTCGACCCATGTAGTTTAAGGAAAGAACCAACATACGCCGGGGTTACCACTAAGGCCATCTGTTGTGCGTATCTACGCTGTGACGTCACGAGCATGGCGTGCGCCACTGTCAACAAGTTTAAGTTTAGAATAGTCCTTCCTATGTTTCGTTAAAGAAAATTGAATGTAGGAGAGAACGCTTAAGGGGTAGCTATAGTATTAGTAGAAGAGAGCTAAAAATACGATTGAAAGAAGAAGAGTGAAGAAAATTCTTCACACCCTGGGGATAAAGGGGAGAAAAAAGGGAGAGGGGTTAGTTCCGGCAAATGCGATTCAACTACTTGTTAGTAACTTAGTATGAGTGAGATAAGGCTACTGGCTGAAGGATGAGTGAAGTTGTTCTCACATCAACGTCCATTTAAAGTTAACAAAACGCTGTTAACGTTAATTGAAATCAATCGAGTCAAAAGTTATGCTTTCACGTGAATTTGGGGAATATTGAACCACGCAGGCAATGCTTCACGAAAGCGTTAAGTTAAGCATATGATCAGTTTTAACTTTAAACGTACGATGCAATAATAATAGAACGATTAGAAGTACTCAGTTCTTCTCACCCTAGGGGTACGGATAGAGCAAACAAAACGTAAGCCAATAACGGTCGAGTTCAGCAACAATTCAGGCCAAATGACAAATTGAAAATTATGGGGGTGAATCCCAATCCCTGTCTGACACCCAACATTTTACATGAAATGTCTTTACATATAAAATGACTGGCGTGATGAAAGCTTTGAATTCGTCGCCTGACAAAAGGAGAAAAGTTACCTCCTTCTCGGCGTTAAAAGGTGAAAAGTTATTTGACACTAGCCTGAATGATAAATCGAGACGAACTAGGTCTATGGGGACATCGTTTTTCTGACAGCTTGGGTCTTGGATGTCGTCTTTAACAGAAACGTTTAAGATGGGAACATTAAAAACAAAACTTATTTTCAGCACGAGCTGAAGATGTCAGGGGGATTATAGCAACATGACAAGTTGTCAAGGCAAAAATTAAATTTACGCTTTGAGGTTAAAGCAAGTGATTGACCTGGAAAATGCTGCTGTACGACTTGGCAATAATAATAAATGCTTAAAGTTACGCCATGTATAACAGAATGAAAATAATGAATGACGTTCAATGTACCGTTATCCTCAAGCAAGGTGAATCGTAAACAGGCTCTAAGCTCCGGTGCTAGGTCTACATGCGTGACCTTCACTAAATCCATCATCAGCGCAAAAGGTTCCTTTCTGACAACTAAAGTCTTAACCTTGCGATCACGCAGCTCGTTCTGAGAGCGGGTTTCAGATTTTGATGTGGATATTTTATCGTCAACACGGGTTGGAGCGGAAGTTACGGGCTTAAGAACTGGACAGTCAGGCAACGTGAGCACTGGTCCATGGGATGGTACGACTTTAATGAATGACTCTACCGGTACAAGCCTCTGCTGGCTATCACGCACACGGTTAAGTCTGGTGGTATTTGCGCTACCACTTGGGGGGTCCATGTTAAGACTGTGAATGAGTTTTTCTCCGGGACGGACTGTCACCGGCGGTAAAGATAAAGGGGCTTGAGGGCGATCAAACGCTGGCGGCTTAAGGTTTGGAGATGAGGACGGAGCAGGTGGGGCTGACACAAAATTACTAATCATATGCCGTGTTGGCAACATAGTATTGAAATGTGAAGATTTTACAGGTTGAGGAATTGATATAAAATTATGAGCATTGTGCTTGACTGCTGATATATTAGAAGTAACAATTAAGGGACTATTAATAGCGTTTACAACAGGACGTGTCACTGAAGGTTTTACCCTTGAAGAGGAACACGATTGATTATCTTTAATTATTAAATTGGGATGAGCCATGAGGCTATTAAAAGCAATCTCAATTTTACTTGAACAGGCAGCAAGCACGGGATAATTTAATTTGACAATAGGATGGTCGTAATGACGTCTCCAAAAATTCTTGTAATTAAAAAGTTCATCTCTTACTTTACTAATTTCACTTTTAAAATGACCCATGGCTTCAGGACCCATGTTGGGAAAATCTACTGAAGCTAGAGCATGAAGTGCTAGGTCTGCTTCTTCACAAACAAAGGTGAATGTTAATTCCTGTTCCTTAAGTCTAGCGTTAATCTCCTCGGGGCTAAGCGTTTCCGCCTTAGGCGGTGGAGGGTTGTTTACGTTAAACATGAAGTCCGCCATCTTGGAATGACCACGTTTTGATGAACGGATTCGTGGAAGCAAACAAAGGGTAACTGAATTATAAAGGAATGTAAAAATGAAACTTTACAAATTTACAAGGTTGATAATTGAACATTTAAATTTACTCATGATGGGAGGAAAATGGTTAAATGGACAAAAAACATATAAATCATGAAATTACTTTAAAATTCAAAGTGACCGGGTCCAACAAAGCAGACGATGCCCAGGTCACGTGACGTTAAAGACTTTGCTAAAATGAATTATATACGCACCTGGCGATAAATGATTGAATCAAGTTACTTGAAAGTAAAACATTAGAAAGCACATGGGCTTATGAATGCAAAGTATTAAGTTAAAAGTTAAAGTAACAGGTCGAGGCTGACACTGTTGTGACAATTTCACAATTACGGGCGCACTGGGGCAGCCACTGAACTACTCAAAATGTAGATAGGTGCACGAGGCAACGAATTAGCTTTTAAAGTGCACTCTCGTGGAGGCTAAACAAAAATGAGATTTCCCTCACGCGGAGGTAAAACAAAAATATCGTCGATAAAGGACACAAATAATATCTCCTCGCTAAAGGAAATTAAATGAACTACACGCAGTAATTCACTTACGGTAGCAAACAATTACGCACCCTTAGTTTGGGCTGTAAACAAGATCCGCCATCTCGGAACAAACACGTGGAATGAAACGGACTTGGGGTTAAGTTTCTACGTTACTCGTAAGAACACTTAAAATTATGTTACGCCAATTCGCTCTGTAGGACAAGGACATGTGCTAGGTATACGGGAAACGTTAGTTAGAAAAGTTAAGGTTGGTTAGGGAAGGTAAACGACACAAAGAAAGGTAGACCAAGGTACAAAATGTTACAAATTAGATGCTTAGCTAGCAAAATTAGTTGACAGAACGAGTACACCGGCGCTCTAGCTGAGCAGTAAACACGGTCGTCTAAACAACAAAAAACCTTAGTTCAAGTAGCTTAGAACTTTCTGGTATAAGTGGATTCCGCCACAACACGTAAGTGAACGGATCCGAGACAAAGCGAAGTTCCTACGACAAATTCTAGTCTTTCTGTAGAGAACATTCAAGCAAAAAATTAACCTGATTACGTAGCTCTTTCCTTAAACACGTGGTTGATACAAAAACATCATGATGATTACAAATTTCTCTTCCCAATTAAAGTCTGGGCATTACACATTCGACAAACTGGCTGTGTGCGTGTGGGTAAGTGATATAGCGAGTTACTATATGCTTAATCAAGCTGATTAATTACGTTAATGCTTCACAAGTCAAAGGTAAAAGATCCGGTTCGAAGGACCACTCGTGTGGAGAATTTTTTATGGTATGTTCTGAGTGGGAACTTAGTCCGGGAAAGTCTCCTTTTAACAGTTACATAAAGTTCAACAGGGGAGGATATGAGCACTTACTCTCGGGGCACAAACACCCTGCTAATACTTTACTGTCACAATTCACTAACCATCACTCTCAAATACAAAAGGGAAATTTACTGTCCAGAGGCCGGAGTACTCCACACGTAGAAATATCAATAATTTATGGCCTACTCTAGCTTTGTCAGGTCTATAGTCATCTCATTCTCAGGCTCTGTTCCGGCTCCGTCCCAGCTACCCCAATGAAATGCTGGACAGGTATTTTACGTTAATGTAATCAGACAAAATCCAAAATGGGAGCAGTGATGTAAAGTAGTTTAAAAGTTTAAAGATAAGGATCTTTACCTTCGAAGCAAATATATTAATGCAAAGTTTCTCGCTGTTACCACCTATAGATTTACTCTTCAAATATTCCCAGTTTAAACATTAAATAAATGAGGGAGCAAAAATACTAAGAAGGTTTAATTAACCTAATATTGATTTATTCACAAATTTACATCAAAGAAACGGACATCTTAACAAAGACAAAAAATGGTATCAAAAGAATGCAATTCAAAATGATGAAAATTAGTTAGTTAGACACGTGGTCTGCAATAATAAAATATCGAAATGGGGTCGGACACGTGGCCCATGTGACCCAGAGACTGTGTTAGTCTCCAAGCAAGAAATAATAATGGAAAAATATTTACACACAATCCCACCGCACACAGTCCGAATAGTGTAAAAGCCAGGTTCCCTATCAAGTTAAAATTAGTCTAAGCTAAATAATGGGGGAATAACTATGGCCATTGATGTAGTACCTGCACTCCTTTGAGATTAGTCCTATGCCCGTGATAGCTGTTGACCCGGTTGTCGCACTAATTGGCACGTTGCACTCTTGCCTGGCTCACCCCAAGAATCCTCGTTGGCTACAACTATGGTATCCCAGGGTCCTCTTCTTCTCAATCTCTCCGACCGGCAGCAATCTTTTGTGAGTCGAGTTTTGGGAGAGAGAGGGGGGGAGGTGAGCCAGAGGTACACGGGTTCAATGACCAGGCAGGTCAGTAGGCCAGGGCAGCTTCTCGTTGAAAGGGGTCGACGCTAAAGTCGAAGAGATCACCTGGCTTCACCTTGCCAAACAAGTGACGGTCATGATGCGCACGGTAATCCATTGGGGGTGCCATATCGGGACTTCAGGACAGGGCAATGTATTGTTGCAAGGAGTGCAGAGGAGGCAGGATTTTGTACTGAATACTTTAGAGAAATCTTGCTGCTCTAAGGGAGTTTATATATACAATAATCCTACCTATTCTGGCTTGCTAAAAATTTATATTTAAAATGATTAATTAGCAATGGACTGGTGCTATGGGCATACATCTTAAAATTAACAAACCTTAATTGGTATTGAGAAATATAAGATGCATTAATTCAGCAGTATTGTAATTTATATAAAAAATGCAGTTTAGGAATTTAATCTCGACCCATGTAGTTTAAGGAAAGAACCAACATACGCCGGGGTTACCACTAAGGCCATCTGTTGTGCGTATCTACGCTGTGACGTCACGAGCATGGCGTGCGCCACTGTCAACAAGTTTAAGTTTAGAATAGTCCTTCCTATGTTTCGTTAAAGAAAATTGAATGTAGGAGAGAACGCTTAAGGGGTAGCTATAGTATTAGTAGAAGAGAGCTAAAAATACGATTGAAAGAAGAAGAGTGAAGAAAATTCTTCACAGGTGGCTATGTTGTAAGAATTGCTTATAGAAGTATTAATGATATCTCTACTGGGCCAAAGAAGAAGCATATACCCTTCAAAAGGAGAGATAGAGCTCTTACGAGGACAGAAGGTGAAGAAAGGCCACGTTGGATGGAACACTTTAGCGAGGACATGAATAGGAGACATGAAGGGGGTAATTTGATTGATACACCTGAAGATGAGGAAGACCTTGATGTGTCCATGAATGAATTCAGTGTGTTTGAAGTCGAAGCTGTCATTAAAAAACTCAGGAGACGGAAAGCCACTGGTTACAATGGAATAATTGCTGAGATGATACTGGTGGAAAATGAAGTTATTTCCCAGAATACTTACAAGATTATTTTGTAGAATGTGGTATGGAGAGGCAAAACCTGATGAATGGTAGTTAGGAGTGCAGGTGAAAATGACTAAAAAAGGAGACTTGGCTGATTGCACTAATTGCAGGGGTATCAACTTACATTAGTTGTCATGAAAATATATAGTATGCTTATACTAAAGACCCCAGAGAGAAAGGTTGATGGAAACCTGGGAGATGAACAAGCAGGATTTAGAAAAGGTAGACAATTTACTGAGGAAATTTTCATTTTGAGATATATTGTACAGCAATGCATAAAATATAGTAATCCACTTTTGATGGCATTTGTGGATTATGTAAAAGCCTTTGTCAGGTTCACTGGCAATTTTGTGCAGAGCCATGTGTAATTATGGAGTTCCTGTTAAATATGGATTTTTGATTAAGTCTGTTCATGAGCATAGGAAGTGCAAAGTTAATGTTAGTGGAGTCTAATCAAATGAATTTCCAGTGAACGGCGGAGTACTCCAAGGGAATGTGTTGCCAACTATGATGTTTATCCTTCTCATGGTTTTTGTAATGTGTAGAACAGTTGGGGATGGTGGAAAAGGATTTGATTTGATTGGTAATAAGAAATTAGCTGACCTAGAGTATGCTGATGATGCTGTTCTTACTAGCAGAACACCACAGGATTTGCAATACTTGCTTACCAGAGTGCATGAAATATTACACGAGGTTGGGCTCAAGATAGATAGAAGAAAGGCAGAGATGAGGAGAACGGAATATACAATGGAAGAGGAAATATCATTGGAAGGAGAAAGAATTAATGAGGTAGAATCGTTTAAGTATTCAGGAACTATGATCTCTGTTAGAATTGGAGTTTAAGTAAAACTCGGAAATGAAATCGAATAAACTTACAAATAAGAATCAGGCTATATATCAGTTTACTGAGATCGGTTTTAAATGTATGGACACGAATCTTGGACTCAAGGCTGGCATTACGGTAAGATATAGTATGGAGTACGGTACGGTAAGATTGATGTTTAGTCTAAAAGTACGGTACGGAATTACGTACGGTAATTTTGCTTAAGTACGGTATAGTACGATTCAGATAGGGAAAAATGGGCAAAATTCCGTACCGTACCGTGCCGTACCTTAGACTTAGCTATATCTACTGTATAAGCAATTACTAATTCATACTTGGACGATTGAGTGACAGCAAAAATGGTTCTTTAAGGTACTTTGAATTTCAATGCATGTGTGTATGTGTATGTCTTGCATTACTTAATTGATATGTCTGTGTGTAATTCTTGAGGCATCACTTTACAAACATTTGCAGCATTACCCTTATAATCTAATACTGTTTATTCGGCTTCTCTACTCTGCTTGATTGTAAACGTGCCCTCTGCCTAGTACTGATCATGTTGTTGGGCTAAGTAATCTGTTCTTTAATTATTATAGGCCTATTAGCCACAGGAGCACTGAAAAATATTCCGATATAACCAGTTTCTCTAACTTGCTGGTGAGATTATTTTTCTCCTATGTAGACTGAACAAGTAGATATAGTTGAAAAAGGATAACGATTTAAAGTCAAAACTGTCAAAACAAAACAATGAAAAGAAAGAATCCCTATTCATTTTGTTCATTACAAATATGTTGCCTTGTATGTTTGTTTTCTTTGTGTTACTAGTACCGGGAGTCCTACTTAGGAACATAATGAATTTAATTCTTGTTGGTTTTTATGACAACTGAAAGTGGAGTATGTTTTATCAAGTGTTGATTCGTATAATATAGCGAGAGGAATAATGTCTGCCAATTGAACAAGCACCTTACTTTACTTGGAATTCAAGTTATACAAAAAAAGCACATACATACACGCTATATATATATATATATATATATATATATATATATATATATATATATATATATATATATATATATATATATATATATATATATATATATATATATATATACATATATATATATATATATATATATATATATATATATATATATATATATATATATATATATATATATATATATATACATATATATATATATATATATATATATATATATATATATATATATATATATATATATATATATATATGTATACATATATATATATATATATATATATATATATATATATATATATATATATATATATATATATACATATATATATATATATATATATATATATATATATATATATATATATATATATATATATATATATATATATATATATATATATATATATATATATAAACGACAACAACAACAAATGCAGCCATTTCTGTTCCACTGCAGGACGACTAAGGTCTCAGGCATGTCCTCATTCATGCCTAGGTTTGACCAGTTTCTATCACCACGCTGGCTAACTGCTGATCAGTGATGGTGGGAGATTTTTGTCTGATCGCTCATATCAACCCAACGTTGTATGGGCAGCCCTGATTAATACAGCTTCCCTGACCATGACGATATACAAAAACTTTTTACCACGTTAAGGTATCTCAATCTCATATATATATATATATATATATATATATATATATATATATATATATATATATATATATATATATATATATATATATATATATATATATATATATATATTCAGAATGTCATGTCCTAAATTGTCACCTATAGATCCATGTCAGTGTTAGCGGTGAAAGTATGACCTGCAAACAGAAAATTGTACTTTATAATGTGACATGACATTCAGTTAGGTTGTTACATAGCCTGCTTGCTAAATCCTTCAGTCCTATATGTATTTCACTGTTAGATTTTACCGAAATCAGCCACCTTTATTTAGCTTTGTTATCCCCCATAAGACTAAAGAGGTATGTGAAAGTTGGCAAATCTTGATCCTGTTGATACTTATTGCTATGAATATGTATTTGCTTAATATCGTAGTTGTTAGAGATAAGTTTTTCCTATTCTTTCCACAAATACACTCACTCACACACAAACGTACATACAGGCACATGCATGTAATTGATCAAACAGAGATTATAAATTCAGAAAATTCTCTCTTTCTCTTTCTTTAGCCACGCACGTAAACACGAACAGTAACACAAGATATTAAAAGCATGCGAGCTACTCCATTTATTGCACTTTCTGCCACCTAAGTGAGTATATACAGTACAGTAGTGCATATTCTCCGGGTTGAGGTCCATTCTAAATGAATTGAAACTAGGTATGAAGGATAATAATAGCTACCCTCATGTTCCTAATGGTTAATACATAATCACTCTTAACTAATATGTTTGATTTGAAGAAAGTCGTTAATGAAAGGTATTTTCCGGATACATGCTGCCATTATTAATGTTGACATGATTTTTTTTTTATTACTTACTTGGTAACGTCAAGTATTGGTTTAAGTTCCATTGGTGGTTAGACTATTCTATACTTTCTTTTTCTTACTAAGATTTTTGAGAGAAGAGTTCATGGTTGGAACACTTATTATGCAAAGGATCATAGTATTGGGAAATATTTTGAGTAAGATTTCATGCATAGTAATTACATGTACCAAATAAATAGTGTCTTAGAAAAATAGGTTTCATGAATCCTTATGTGAATACTCTTGGCCAATTTCGAAAACAGAAGAATAGTATTTATAAATTAACAAAGTTTTGTATCTCTTATTATTACTAGTAGTAATAGCAGTGGTATTAGCAGTAATAGTGGTATTAATGGCAATAGTAGTAGCATGAGTAGTCGTAGCAGCGGTAATAGTTCTTTTATAATTAGGCAGTACTATTAGCTATTACTAGTTTTATCATGAATATTGATATAATTGCTGTTATTGTTAATAGTCTCATCATCATCATCATTATTTTTATCAATATTATGATTATTAAACCTGAATATAGACACATGCACAAATAAAGTTCCCGTACTAAATTGCACTGATTAACTTTGGAATTTCCATAAAGAGGGAATTTTAATGACTTAGATTGTACTAGCTTATGGTATAATAAGAGTATGGAATTACAGTAGGTTATTTTTTCCTTACTGTACGGTATGAAAAAATAATTAAGGGTATCTACACGAAATTACTGTATAGTAGTTCAACCAAGTACGAAGTGCGGAAAACATTTCGTACCGTACTACCAGCCTTTGAGAACAAAGCCCTCAGAAGAATATAGGGAGTTAAATGGCACGGCCGGATTAGAAATGAAACTATAAGAGAGATTACTCGAGTGCCAAATTATGATGACACCATTGGAAGGCTCAGGCCTACATGGCTGAGGACTATGAAGCGTGAAGTAGGAGATGATGAATGGAGAAGTATTGAATTAGAAGCTCGGGATAGAGAAGAGTGGCGAAATCTAACCGAGGTCCTTTGAGTCAATAGGCTTAAAGGATGATGAAGATGATGATGATGATGATATATATATATATATATATATATATATATATATATATATATATATATATATATATATATATAGGCCTATATATATATATATATATATATATATATATATATATATATATATATATATATATATATATATATATGCATGTATGTATATATATATATATATATATATATATATATATATATATATATATATATATATATATATATATATATATAATATATATATGTATATGTATATATATATATATATATATATATATATATATATATATATATATATATACATATATATATATATGTATGTATGTATGTGTGTGTCTGTCTGTGGGTGTGTCAGTGTATATATAATATATATTATGTATATAAATACACCACACACACACACACACACACACACACACATATATATATATATATATATATATATATATATATATATATATATATATATATATATATATATATATATATATATATACAGACATACAGTATATACAGTATATATATATATATATATATATATATATATATATATATATATATATATATATATATATATATATATATATATATATATATATATATATATATATATATATTAACTATATTCATTGAATAATGATGTCATTGATCTTAGAGTACACTCATGCCGTAGTTTTTTTTTTTTTTTTAATGAAATTTATCTTGTAATTTGGCGGTTCTACTTTTATGTGTTAATTTTCTATTTATTTCAATTTACCAGAACATAGTGCTACCAAGTGCCAGCTGTACAAAGATCAGTAGACAATTGAGCTTCCAATCAACCTACTTTATTGCCCTCTCTTCCCTTCCACTTCTTACAAACAGCAATGGAAGCCAGAACGGTGTCGAGATTCGACGTCCATAAGTACGCCAGAGCAGCGTATGACTTGGGAGTACGATACGTCGGTGGATGCTGTGGGTTCGAAGCCTATCATATTCGGGCAATCGCCGAGGAATTAGCCGAAGAGCGCGGGAAATGGCCCGCCGGGAGTGCTAAGAACAAGCCCTGGGGTCAAAACAACGTCCTTAGCTCCTCGCCATTCATTAGGAAAAGGTAAGTCTTTGTGATCGATTAATTGGTTGCCGTGCACTGTCATTACACAGCACTATTAATTGAAACTGAAAAAACTTATTTTCAACCTTACAACCTGTCACAGCCTAGTCGGTGCTACTATAGCGTAAGGTCTACCACACTATAGCGTAAGATCTACCTCCCGTTAGTACTATAGCGTAAAGTCTACTGCTGAATTATTCGTCCCTCATAGATAAAACACATTTCATACATTTGTTTAAGCAATAAACACTTGATTTAAACATATCTTAGAAATGACTTAAATAGATCATTGGATTTCTAATTAAATTAAAAAAAAAGGAATAAAGGTAAAAATAAACATGTTATCATATATTTCCATACATTTATTCTAGCGATACACTCTTCGTACATCAAATATGTTATCATATATTTCCATACTTTTATTCTAGCGATACACTCTTCGTGCATCAAACAGGTTATCATATATTTCCTTACATTTATTCTAGCGATACATTCTTCATACATCAAACAGGTTATCATATATTTCCATACATTTATTCAAGCGATACACACTTCGTACATCTTCTAACAATGACACAAATAGATGTGCTTCTTGAACTGTATCCAAGAGATTGTGCTCTCTTAAAAAGGCGAGTGCTGCTTCTTCTGTCAGAATGACTCTTCTATAAAACTCCTTCAGCAACATTTTCAGTACCCTCAATCGATGATATCTCTTTTAGGCCGAGGGAAAAACTGATTTAGGAGCTGTGGTCACGCGGTAGACCTCACCCTCAACCTGGGTAGGCGACATATGGCGGTAGACCTCACACTATAGTAGCACTGTTATTTTTTATCTTATGTTTTAGAGCAGCGTAAACTGATAATGATCATTCCTCGGTAAAAGATATTATTCTGTAATTTGTATGGAAGAGCTAACTCTTGTGGCGAATTCTAAGTAGCCTATTACTTGTTCGTAATCATAGGCCTACAGTTAGAGGGATATACTTCACAAATATGATCACTTAAATTTTGACAACAGCATCGGTTACATGGTTACAAGGCAAGAAGATGAATGAAAAAAAGGCTAGCCATATGATAACGCCATGGCATGTTCTGAAATTATTCATTTAAACTCAACAATGTAAGCTCGGATTATGTAATTTATATTCTGTTTTTTATGTTTGGATGCAATATATTAACATGGTAGTTTTCATACCATTTTTACAAAGAATGAATGAAAGAATGATCGAAAATTATCTGGCACCTTCCTGCAAAATATTATTAAAACCAATATTGCCAATTAATTATTATATGAATGCAGATCACAGTAATTGGTGTAATTTTTAGGAACGCACAACTCGATAATGTAAAGAATAGGTAAACGTATTACTTTTCTTTAAAAACCTATTGAGAAGTCATGGCAATGTCTCCTCCTTTCAGGGTCGGCCGTCAGTACTGGGAATCTATTGTTCCATCTTCTGGCCGAAGCAAACCTCCCTCTCATCCCATTGATCCGAAGCCCCAATAAACCAGGCTTCATTCTCCCTTTGTAGCTGATCCTCCTCCCACGAGATGATAAAGAAGGTACTATTGTAAGTT